>NC_068938.1:80250385-80592885 GCF_016801865.2 Culex pipiens pallens
TGAATTTCTTGAATTTCTCTTGGAATTTCTTGAATTTCTTGAATTTCTTGAATTTCTTGAATTTCTTGAATTTCTTGAATTTCTTGAATTTCTTGAATTTCTTGAATTTCTTGAATTTCTTGAATTTCTGGAATTTCTTGAATTTTTTGAATTTTTTGAATAATTTGAATTACTTGAATTACTTGAATTCAAGTTCTTACTTGAATTACTTGAAAAACTTGGAATGAACTTGAATTTATCGAAATGCTTAAAATGTTTGAAGTACCCCTCCAACCCAACCCCTCACCCTCTCCCTGTGTTGCTTTTCTCCCTCCTCTCCAAAAAAAAACACATGCATGAGTCCTTGTGGGTAATGACCCCTCACAAAACTTACCAGAACCACCCGCCCCGAAGCCGAACGGTCGAAAATCCACTCACAAAACTACAACATTCATTTGTAAATCAAACTTCTTCGATAATCTTTTTGAAAATAAATACACAAACTAATTCAACCAATCAGCTGGTCAGCACGTCAAAACTTGTCTGTTTTGTTTCCAAGCGTTAATGGTCGACTTTGAAAAAGTAACGCAACTTATCGTCTTTAAACAGGGATCACAGCGTCGTGAACTAGTTCATAACTTTATGAAGTGCATATCATGATTTCATGATTTTTGTACCATGATTTCATGAATTTGTTCACGTTTCCATGAACACGTTTGTTTGCTAAATTCGTGATTTTTTGTTCATGGCTACGGGAACGCTTTTTTTTGCGTGTATGCATTTGCCTTGAGAGACTCTGAATTACATATTTGACCAATATTTGACCACCTATAAAAATTTTCCGAACACAATTTGCTAGATTTCTAACTTTCTTTGAAATAACCCCAAAATTCAAGTTGGAGCCTACAACTCAACCGAATAAAAATCTTTTTTGTACAATTTGCCTAAAAATAGCATCAATTTTCGATAAATTTAAAATATGTCCATTTCCATAAAATAAAATGTGATTTTCTCCAAACTTTCTGCATTTAATTCACATGAGCACAGAAAGCTAGAAATCTGGTATTTTTGGATCGGAAACTTTTTGGTATAGTGGTCAAATATTGGACAAATATGTAATTAAGGCATATGCAAACGAAATATGATGGGCATATCTACATGAATCCATTAATTTTTAGCGACTGAAGAAATATTAAAAAAAACGAAATAAATCGATCATCATATCTCGAATCCGAAATATTTTTTGATCACAGAATGATTGTCATTAGCACGGCTTGTCTAAAGGTTATTTTTATAAAACTTGAATGAACCTCGGTAATTCTTTCTGGAGCTTGTTGTGGGGACTGTCCCGAGTCAGGGAAACTGTTTATCGAAAAATTCTATCGGTGAAAATTGATTTTTTCTCATTTTGAAATTTTTATACAATATATTTAGGCAAAAATCATGAAAAAGTATTAAAAAAATAGCTGAAATTGTGATGTTTTTTGTTGTCATTTCATCAAAACATCAGTTTCGAGTTCCCTAAACATGTCTTCAATATCCTACATCATGGAAAAATGTATATCTTGGTCGTCAGTTTCGATAATAGCTGCAAAAAAGGTTTTTCCTAGTTTTTTCTCAGATTCATCTGGAAACATCAACTTTATTCGTGTTTATCAAAACTGTTTACGTGGATTTGTAGCAAATTTTCAGTATTCTTTACCCAAAATAGTTTATACATAATTTTTGTTATGTCATTAGGGTGGTTCCGGTCGCGTCAGGGTGGTTCAAAGATGTCAATTTTGAGATTGTTTTTTAATCATTATCAAACGCCGATTTAACTGAACTCATGCGTATTTTTCTTTGAAAGCCTAATTAGTCACAAACCGGATAACAATAATTTGATGAAACAGTGTCAAGTAATGGTTTAGAAATTTATTTTTTTCAGAATCTAAAAAATTGGCCCACCCTGACGCGGTCGGAACCACCCTAATGACCTAACAAAATAATGTTATAAACTATTTTGGGCAGAGAATCCTGAAAATTTTAAGCCGATCCGAATACTTTAGAGTTTGGCCATGCCGTTTGCGTAGGAAATTGTTGTATTAGAACACCGTAAATACAACATTTTTATTCAACAATACACTTGAGTCGCTTAGCAAAATTTTGGAAGATGTTCAAAAAAATTTCAACATGTTTTTTTACAAATAAAAAAATATTAAAATCCACCTCAGGACTTTTGATTTGTCATCCTGAAATTAATTTAAATAGTAGTAGGACAAAAAGGGAATAAATATCACAGAATTTTAAAATTTGCAACATTTTCTCTACACTAAAATTGTTATAACTTTTCAGAGATTTGATGTAGTAGCATGTTTATTCTGCAAATTTATTCTGGATGTTATTTGCTACAAATCTACGTAAACAGTTTTGACAAACACGAATAAAGTTGATGTTTCCAGATGAATCTGAGAAAAAAACTAGGAAAAAAATTATTTTACAGCTGTTATCGAAACTGACGACCAAGATAAACATTTTTCCATGATGTAGGATATTGAAGACATGTTTAGGGAACTCAAAACTGATGTTTTGATGAAATGACAACAAAAAAACATCAAAATTTCAGCCATTTTTTAATACTTTTTCATGATTTTTTCTTAAATATATTGTATAAAAACTTCAAAATGAGATAAAATCAATTTTCACCGATAGAATTTTTCGATAAACAGTTTCCCTGACTCGGGACAGTCCCCCCAACAAGCTCCAGAAAGAATTACCGAGGTTCATTCAAGTTTTATAAAAATAACCTTTAGACAAGCCGTGCATTAGATACGTACCATTCTCCCACTCTACTCTATCCATTGCAAAACAACTGGATTGATATAAAATGCATTTTTGAACAAATTTTTCATTTGATCTGAGTATATGTCATGGCTTGTAATTTATTTTCTTTTTATTTTTTAAAATTAAATACTCCAAATATCACAACATTTCACGGAATTGGTCAAGAAATAAACGATCCATAGTAAATTTCACGGATTTCAAGGCTTTCGAAAAATTGCGAAAAATCACTAGGTAAATGTATTTAATAAATTGAAATGAACAAGAATATTGTTTCAGTAAAATGTTGTTGATCAATTATGGGATAGTTGACTTCAAAATTTAAATATTCTCAAACTGACCCTACTCTAAACTAGAGATTACTCTAGCAGAACCATTACGCTCTGCCGGTGAGAGAGGGCATTCACCAAGAACAAAAAAGAGGTGCCGAGGAACAACCCGATGGTGATGATGGTTGTTGGTTGTTGACTTACTGTTGATGGGCCGATTCACGCTGCTTTTTTTTTTTTGTTCTGATGTTCCGAGGGGTGGTTGAACCAAAAGCTTCCCCTGCCCATAAAAAGCTACCACGCGATGGCTAATGAGTGAAGCTTGAGCTGCTACTCTCCCGGAAAGGAAGGGGGCGCGGGGGGGTCAGATTTGTTTTTTAATGGTCACAAGAGCGGTGGCTAACTTTTTTCAAGTTGATGTTCCGGCTGATCTTGATTTTAACCTGTTTTTTGCCCACTGACTTTTGTCGGAAAATATGGCGGTCGAATTTGTTGACTCACTTGGGACTGGGATTGGTTCTTTTTTTGTATGCACCAGTAACCTTGTCGGTGGCAACAAAGTAATCAATTGATACAATGTTTATGTTGCATTTTATCGTAGTATCTTTTTATCCATTGAATGTTATTTTCCGGTAATTGCTCTCTTTATGAATACAGCCTAATGCTGCATTGCTTCCAAATTGTATTATAAATCATTAAATTCAAAGCAACTAACAAACAACCCAAGGACACAACCTAGGACGTTTTCCGCGGTAGCTAAATCTAGGTCATCTAGGTTTCCCATTCTCCATTCTCAACTCAACGTCGCGAATAGCCCCAACCCTCGACGGGGTGTGTGTGTGCTAGCTATAGCTGGCTGATAATAGTTTATTGAGCTTTTCAACCAAATGCAAACTAATGGCGGCGATAAAAATAAATCGCGTATCTCGCGCCTCGGATTGCAAATCGAGATTTTGTCGTCATAAAGTTAACGTTGAAATCACCTTGCAGTGTCGTTTCTTCCTTGCCATTTGGTATCAGCTGTTTTGGATTGGTTGATGAATCGCAGTTGGCGCCTCGGCTAAAGCTGCATTTAAAAGCTTCGTCCACCCACTCACTTTTCGCTGGCTTTGACGAGTTTAAAACCAGCAAAAAAACCAAGTT
The DNA here is from genome assembly GCF_016801865.2 of Culex pipiens pallens. NCBI lineage: Eukaryota > Metazoa > Arthropoda > Insecta > Diptera > Culicidae > Culex > Culex pipiens. The sequence goes on from NC_068938.1 coordinate 80,254,597, forward strand.
TATTTCATTTTTGCTTCCAAGTTGGGCTTGGAAGGAAGAGATAGGCAAATTAGCAGCCTGCTATTGCTGCTGTTGCTTCTATTTTTGTGGGTAACGGCGAGGGAGTTGCATTTTATTACTCGTTTAAGCCTTGCTGTACACCGGGCGCCACAAATGGAGTACTAACTGCGAGCCATAGGCGTACCGTTTTCGGAGGGTAACATGATTTTTGAGGTTAGATGCAAAAATGTAAAATCTAGAGTTCTTTTCAAAAGGCCCTATGAGTCATGGGTTTACATTGCTGATATGACCTTTTAAAAAATAAACGAAAAATTTACTTTTTAGATACTTCTCCGCCAACTCTCACAGCAGTTGCCCCGACCTCTCTTTGATTTGCGAGAAACTCGTGACGGAAGGTCGGTACGACCCCTTCCATTTTTGAACATTCGAAAAATACTTGTTTATGATATGGAAAGTTGGTGTCAAATGGACATAAATGTAGAATTAGACTCCTGATTTGATGGCATGCTCAGAATTCCGAAAAAACGTATTTGTCATCGAAAAAACAGGTAAAAATAGTTTAAAAAATACTGCAATTTTTCGTTTCTCAACTGAAAAAAAAAAATTGGAGCATGAGAAATTTAATTGTTTTTTAACTCAGAAGGGTAATTTTTTCATTTGGAACAAACATTTTCATATTCAAATTCCGTGTTTTTTCCCTAATTTTGCAGGGTTATTTTCAGAGTGTAATAATGTTTTACACAGCTGTAGATCAGACAATTACAAAAAAATGATGTATAAATATAAGGGGTTTGCTTTTATCCATCACGAATTATCAAGATTTGACATTTTTTTTTTCTAAATAGTTGTTCGTCGTTAATTATGAGCGGCCATTTAGATTTTTAGATTTTTAAATTATTAGATTCTTAGATTATTAAATTTTTTAGATTTTTAAATTTTGAGATTTTTAGATTTTTAGATTTTTAGATTTTAAGATTTTTAGATTTTTAGATTTTTAGATTTTTAGATTTTTAGATTTTTAAATTTTCAGATTTTCAGATTTTTAGATTTTTAGATTTTTAGATTTTTAGATTTTTAGTAGATTTTTAGATTTTTAGATTTTTAGATTTTTATATTTTTATATTTTTATATTTTTATATTTTTATATTTTTAGATTTTTAGATTTTTAGATTTTTAGATTTTTAGATTTTTAGATTTTTAGATTTTTAGATTTTTAGATTTTTAGATTTTTAGATTTTTAGATTTTTAGATTTTTAGATTTTTAGATTTTTAGATTTTTAGATCTTTAGATTTTTAGATTTTTAGATTTTTAGATTTTTAGATTTTTAAGTTTTTTAGATTTTTAGATTTTTAGATTTTTAGAGTTTTAGATTTTTAGATTTTTAGATTTTTAGATTTTTAGATTTTTAGATTTTTAGATTTTTAGATTTTTAGATTTTTAGATTTTTAGATTTCTAAATTTTTAGATTTTTAGATTTTTAGATTTTTAGATTTCTAGATTTTTAGATTTTTAGATTTTTAGATTTTTAGATTTTTAGATTTTTAGATTTTTAGATTTTTAGATTTTTAGATTTTTAGATTTTTAGATTTTTAGATTTTTAGATTTTTAGATTTTTAGATTTTTAGATTTTTAGATTTTTAGATTTTTAGATTTTTAGATTTTTAGATTTTTAGATTTTTAGATTTTTAGATTTTTAGATTTTTAGATTTTTAGATTTTTAGATTTTTAGATTTTTAGATTTTTAAATTTTTAGATTTTTAGATTTTTAGATTTTTAGATTTTTAGATTTTTAGATTTTTAGATTTTTAGATTTTTAGATTTTTAGATTTTTAGATTTTTAGATTTTTAGATTTTTAGATTTTTAGATTTTTAGATTTTTAGATTTTTAGATTTTTAGATTTTTAGATTTTTAGATTTTAAGATTTTTAGATTTTTAGATTTTTAGATTTTTAGATTTTTAGATTTTTAGATTTTTAGATTTTTAGATTTTTAGATTTTTAGATTTTTAGATTTTTAGATTTTTAGATTTTTAGTTTTTTAGATTTTTAGATTTTTAGATTTTTAGATTTTTAGATTTTTAGATTTTTAGATTTTTAGATTTTTAGATTTTTAGATTTTTAGATTTTTAGATTTTTAGATTTTTAGATTTTTAGATTTTTAGATTTTTAGATTTTTAGATTTTTAGATTTTTAGATTTTTAGATTTTTAGATTTTTAGATTTTTAGATTTTTAGATTTTTAGATTTTTAGATTTTTAGATTTTTAGATTTTTAGATTTTTAGATTTTTAGATTTTTAGATTTTTAGATTTTTAGATTTTTAGATTTTTAGATTTTTAGATTTTTAGATTTTTAGATTTTTAGATTTTTAGATTTTTAGATTTTTAGATTTTTAGATTTTTAGATTTTTAGATTTTTAGATTTTTAGATTTTGAGATTTAAGTGCTTTTTCTTTGTAAGAAATTTTTTTATTTAGAAATCAATCGGCTTCGAATACATGACACTTAGTTAAGAAAATTATAGATATTTCAGTTCTCTTAAATATAAAAAAGTATTTCAAAATTTTTCCTCCGTCACTGCTCTCAAGTACTTATGAGTATTTACAGTCAACTAGTTAGTTGAGGCTGAGCCTCTCGGTATTTGAAAACTGTGAAGTTTTTTTTTAATACTTGCATTTCCATTAGCCGCGGAGAAGCAAAACAGAGAGAGCAAAGGATAGAACCGGAGAGCAAAAGAGAGCAAAAACAAAATAATGAAACAGAAGCGCCGCGTTTAGCAAATTGTTAATTGATAGCTCTGGCAAAGCTGCTTAACGCGCGCACACTCTAAATGGAATTAGTATTTTTTTATGGGTGAAAAAGTGGCAATAGTGTCCTTTGTGAGAGTAATGAAAAATGCCACTTAGGACACTTTAACGTCGGTTGCGGCCGGACTTGAGGGCGTGGAGCTTGGCTAACTGTGGCGAGCTCATTTGAATTTATGAGACTTTGATTGAGAAGGGGGTGGCTGGGTGTGGGTGTGTCTGTGTGTTTTTGTACGTGTGCGGCAACAGGCCAACTTTTCCGACAGTTGGCGGTGCCATTAAGGCTGCTATAATGCTTCGTGGAAAGATTGCTGTCAGGAATAGGAACCGAATTGAGGCACAACAAAATTGTAGTAAAGTAAAAACAAAAAAAACAACAGTCTAACATTGCAGAAAGAGTTATGGTATCACTGACAGCACTCAAAGGGAGCTTTATTGAAACGCCGCGACCTCGGAGAATGGACTTGTTGCAGCAACAGCAGCACACTTGAATGGCGTATACTAAAAGCTTAGAGCGTGGCATTAGTAGAACTAGTCGGACGATAGCGTATTATATGCAGCACAAAAGTATTTATGGCGCCAAAAACGAATAAAACCATAAACTGGCTCGATTGAGTGATTGGCTGGGGTGGTTGTGAACAGAAAGCCATTTAATTGAGGGACGACACGCGATGTTGGGTGCGCTCTCTTAAGCGATACAGAAAATGCATTCACTTTTCCGCGTGCCTGATCACGAGCAAACATAAACAGCTGTTGAGGTGATGCTTTTTGGTGATTCTTGTTTGACATGACGTTCCGATGACTATTTTGACTATTTTAGATGCACGCAAAAAAGTCCGTTCGCGTAAACGTGAACAACGTACCATGAAAATAGGAAACAAAGCAAATTTTATGATAAGATTTTGCACCGTGAACAAATGCATGTTTGCAATCGATTTTCATGAACGTTTGTTCACGAAAAACCGTAACGCCTGGTCTGGTTACGTTTTTCTTGTTTCCGTAGTCATAAACTTCGTTCATGGTACTAGGAAACAAATCATAAATTTGTTCACGCTATTGCAAACAAAAAACATGAATTTGTGGGCGTAGCCTCAGCTTTGAAACAGAGAAGAAGAACGTTCAGAAATCATTTAACGGGAAAGTGACAGTTGTAGGGTATCATTCACTGATTACGTGACGAACTATTTAATTTTTGCTCCGGTACGGATTTAATTTTCGAATAACTGCGGATGGCAAAATTAGATAATTTAATCGATTTTGGAATTTTTGGCCGCAAATGACAAATACCGGGAACCTACCCAATTCGAGGGCAGCCAACGGACCCTGGACCAACCTGGCCACTCCGGAACGGGTCACCGGTTACCGGTGGCCGTTTGGGGACACTTCGGAATTTGCAAGGAACCATGTCATGTGACGTATCAAAATTCATCAAATTAAAAAGTATTACCATTTAAAGTGATGCCAATGTCCGCTGACCCAACCTGGCCACTCCGGAACGGGTCACCGGTTACCGGTGGCCACTTGGGGACACTTCGGAATTTGCAAGGAACCATGTCATGTGACGTATCAAAATTCATCAAATTAAAAACTATGACCATTTTAAGTGATGCCAACGTCCTCTGGTTCAACCTGGCCACTCTGGAATAGGTCACCGGTTCCCGGTGGCCACTTGGGGACACTTCGGAATTTGCAAGGAACCATGTCATGTGACATATCAAAATTCATCAAATTAAAAACTATGACCATTTTAAGTGATGCCAACGTCCTTTGGTTCAACCTGGCCACTCCGGAACAGGTCACCGGTTCCCGGTGGCCTCTTGGGGACACTTTAAAATTTCCAAGGAACCATGTCATGTGACATATCAAAACTCATAAAATTAAAAAACTATGACCATTTAAAGTGATGCCAACGTCCACTGGTTCAACCTGGCCACTCCGGAACGGGTCACCGGTAACCGGTGGCCACTTGGGGACACTTCGGAATTTGCAAGGAACCATGTCATGTGACGTATCAAAATTCATCAAATTAAAAACTATGACCATTTTAAGTGATGCCAACGTCCTCTTATCCAACCTGGCCACTCCGGAACGGGTCACCGGTAACCGGTGGCCACTTGGGGACACTTCGGAATCTGCAAGGAACCATGTCATGTGGCGTATCAAAATTCATCAAATTAAAAACAATGGCCATTTTAAGTGATGCCAACGTCCTCTGGTTCAACCTGGCCACTCCGGAACGGGTCAATACAAAAATACAAAAATACAAAAATACAAAAATACAAAAATACAAAAATACAAAAATACAAAAATACAAAAATACAAAAATACAAAAATACAAAAATACAAAAATACAAAAATACAAAAATACAAAAATACAAAAATACAAAAATACAAAAATACAAAAATACAAAAATACAAAAATACAAAAATACAAAAATACAAAAATACAAAAATACAAAAATACAAAAATACAAAAATACAAAAATACAAAAATACAAAAATACAAAAATACAAAAATACAAAAATACAAAAATACAAAAATACAAAAATACAAAAATACAAAAATACAAAAATACACAAATACAAAAATACAAAAATACAAAAATACAAAAATACAAAAATACAAAAATACAAAAATACAAAAATACAAAAATACAAAAATTCAAAAATACAAAAATACAAAAATACAAAAATACAAAAATACAAAAATACAAAAATACAAAAATACAAAAATACAAAAATACAAAAATACAAAAATACAAAAATACAAAAATACAAAAATACAAAATACAAAAATACAAAAATACAAAAATACAAAAATACAAAAATACAAAAATACAAAAATACAAAAATACAAAAATACAAAAATACAAAAATACAAAAATACAAAAATACAAAAATACAAAAATACAAAAATACAAAAATACAAAAATACAAAAATACAAAAATACAAAAATACAAAAATACAAAAATACAAAAATACAAAAATACAAAATACAAAATACAAAAATACAAAAATACAAAAATACAAAAATACAAAAATACAAAAATACAAAAATACAAAAATACAAAAATACAAAAATACAAAAATACAAAAATACAAAAATACAAAATACAAAATACAATGATACAATGATACAAAAATACAAAAATACAAGAATACAAAAATACAAAAATACAAAAATACAAAAATACAAAAATACAAAAATACAAAAATACAAAATACAAAATACAATGATACAAAAATACAAAAATACAAAAATACAAAAATACAAAAATACAAAAATACAAAAATACAAAAATACAAAAATACAAAAATACAAAAATACAAAAATACAAAAATACAAAAATACAAAAATACAAAAATACAAAAATATAAAAATACAAAAATACAAAAATACAAAAATACAAAAATACAAAAATACAAAAATACAAAAATACAAAAATACAAAAATACAAAATACAAAAATACAAAAATACAAAAATACAAAAATACAAAAATACAAAAATACAAAAATACAAAAATACAAAAATACAAAAATACAAAAATACAAAAATACAAAAATACAAAAATACAAAAATACAAAAATACAAAATACAAAAATACAAAAATACAAAAATACAAAAATACAAAAATACAAAAATACAAAAATACAAAAATACAAAAATACAAAAATACAAAAATACAAAAATACAAAAATACAAAAATACAAAAATACAAAAATACAAAAATACAAAAATACAAAAATACAAAAATACAAAAATACAAAAATACAAAAATACAAAAATACAAAAATACAAAAATACAAAAATACAAAAATACAAAAATACAAAAATACAAAAATACAAAAATACAAAAATACAAAAATACAAAAATACAAAAATACAAAAATACAAAAATACAAAAATACAAAAATACAAAAATACAAAAATACAAAAATACAGAAATACAGAAATACAAAAATACAAAAATACAAAAATACAAAAATACAAAAATACAAAAATACAAAAATACAAAAATACAAAAATACAAAAATACAAAAATACAAAAATACAAAAATACAAAAATACAAAAATACAAAAATACAAAAATACAAAAATACAAAAATACAAAAATACAAAAATACAAAAATACAAAAATACAAAAATACAAAAATACAAAAATACAAAAATACAAAAATACAAAAATACAAAAAAACAAAAATACAAAAAAACAAAAATACAAAAATACAAAAATACAAAAATACAAAAATACAAAAATACAAAAATACAAAAATACAAAAATACAAAAATACAAAAATACAAAAATACAAAAATACAAAAATACAAAAATACAAAAATGCAAAAATACAAAAATACAAAAATACAAAAATACAAAAAAATACAAAAATACAAAAAAAATGTTTGAAATATTTTGGAATATTGTGAATACTAAATGTAAATTCAATATTCAAAATCCTCCTCATGCTTAAAGTTTATTAAAAAAAATTAATCCAGATTTTTTTTTTTTATAGTCAATGTGCTCATATTTTTATACTTAAAATACCTAAATTAAAATAAATTCTTGAAAAAGTTTAATAACTTAAAATGCTTGAATAACTTAAATTTCTTGAATTTCTTAAATTTCTTGAATTTCTTGAATTTCTTGAATTTTTTGAATTTCTTGAATTTCTTGAATTTGTTGAATTTCTTGAATTTCTTAAATATCTTGAATTTCTTGAATTTCTTAAATTTCTTGAATTTTTGGAATTTTTTAATTTCTTGAATTTCTTGATTTTTTTGAATTTCTTGAATTTCTTGAATTTCTTGATTTTCTTGAATTTCTTGAATTTCTTGAATTTCTTGAATTTCTTGAATTTCTTGATTTTCTTGAATTTCTTGAATTTCTTGAATTTCTTAAATTTCTTGAATTTCTTGAATTTCTTGAATTTCTTGAATTTCTTGAATTTCTTGAATTTCTTGAATTTCTTGAATTTCTTGAATTTCTTGAATTTCTTGAATTTCTTGAATTTCTTGAATTTCTTGAATTTCTTGAATTTCTTGAATTTCTTGAATTTCTTGAATTTCTTGAATTTATTGAATTTCTTGAATTTCTTGAATTTCTTGAATTTCTTGAATTTCTTGAATTTCTTGAATTTCTTGAATTTCTTAAATTTCTTGAATTTCTTGAATTTCTTGAATTTCTTGAATTTCTTGAATTTCTTGAATTTCTTGAATTTCTTGAATTTCTTGAATTTCTTGAATTTCTTGAATTTCTTGAATTTCTTGAATTTCTTGAATTTCTTGAATTTCTTGAATTTCTTGAATTTCTTGAATTTCTTGAATTTCTTGAATTTCTTGAATTTCTTGATTTTCTTGAATTTCTTGAATTTCTTGAATTTCTTAAATTTCTTGAATTTCTTGAATTTCTAGAATTTCTAGAATTTCTTGATTTTCTAGAATTTCTTAAATTTCTTGATTTTCTTAAATTTCTTGAATTTCTTGAATTTTTTGAATTTTTTGAATGTCTTGAATTTCTTGAATTTCTTGAATTTCTTGAATTTCTTGAATTTCTTGAATTTCTTAAATTTCTTGAATTTCTTGAATTTCTTGAATTTCTTGAATTCCTTGAATTTCTTGAATTTCTTGAATTTCTTGAATTTCTTGAATTTCTTGAATTTCTTGAATTTCTTGAATTTCTTGAATTTCTTGAATTTCTTGAATTTCTTGAATTTCTTGAATTTCTTGAATTTCTTGAATTTCTTGAATTTCTTGAATTTCTTGAATTTCTTGAATTTCTTGAATTTCTTGAATTTCTTGAATTTCTTGAATTTCTTGAATTTCTTGAATTTCTTGAATTTCTTGAATTTCTTGAATTTCTTGAATTTCTTGAATTTCTTGAATTTCTTGAATTTCTTGAATTTCTTGAATTTCTTGAATTTCTTGAATTTCTTGAATTTCTTGAATTTCTTGAATTTCTTGAATTTCTTGAATTTCTTGAATTTCTTGAATTTCTTGAATTTCTTGAATTTCTTGAATTTCTTGAATTTCTTGAATTTCTTGAATTTCTTGAATTTCTTGAATTTCTTGAATTTCTTGAATTTCTTGAATTTCTTGAATTTCTTGAATTTCTTGAATTTCTTGAATTTCTTGAATTTCTTGAATTTCTTGAATTTCTTGAATTTCTTGAATTTCTTGAATTTCTTGAATTTCTTGAATTTTTTGAATTTCTTGAATTTCTTGAATTTCTTGAATTTCTTGAATTTCTTGAATTTCTTGAATTTCTTGAATTTCTTGAATTTCTTGAATTTCTTGAATTTCTTGAATTTCTTGAATTTTTTGAATTACTTGAAAATCTTGGAATGTACTTGAATTTATCGAAACGCTTCAATTGTTTGATATACCCTTCCAATCCAACCCCCCTACCCCTTTCATGTGTTGCTCTTCTCCTGAATTTTATCCCTCCTCTCCCCAAAAAACTCGTGGTTTATGCATGAGCCCTTGTGGGCAATAACCCTTTACAAAACTTACCAGAACCACCCGCCCCAAGTAGCCGAACGGTCGAAACTCCACTCACAAAACTATAACATTTATTTGTAAATCAAACTTCTTCAATAATCTCTTTGAAGAAAAATACACAAGCCAATTCTACCAATCAGCTGGTCAGCACGTCAAAACTTGTCTGTTTTGTTTCCAAGCGTTACGGGTCGACTTTGAAAAAGTAACGCAACTTATCGTCTTTAAACAGGGATCACAGCATCGTGAACTAGTTCATAACTTTATGAAGTGCGTATCATGATTTCATGATTTTTGTACCATGATTTCATGAATTTGTTCACGTTTCCATGAACACGTTTGTTTGCTAAATTCGTGATTTTTTGTTCATGGCTACGGGAACGCTTTTTTTTGCGTGTGATGGTTTGAAAATTTGTAATATTAAATCAAGTTAATTTAATTTTTAGCATATTTTTTGTAAAACTAAGTCAAGGAAAACAACTAAACAAAAAAACTTGAAAAAACAGATGATTTCGAAACTGTTGTACTAGTGTATACATAACATTATACAACACTTTTTTCATTGAAATGTCTACAAAAACAATGATCCAGATCGCTAAATTAAGTGGAAAATGGATTTTCCGAAAAATTGTGAAGTTTTCGAGCTTTGATGTCTTCAAGAAAGTTGTTGCGATGGAAAGGGGCAACTTTTGGATTGGTTTAAAATTAGGGTGGTTCATGATTAGGGTGGTTTTCAAAATCTAACTATTCAGGAAATGTTTTGGGGATGTTTTTTATCCTCTAAAAAGTTGTTGGGCTTGCCAATCCAAGCAACTTTGTCGAAGACACTAACATTTTATCTCGCATCTGAGCATCTGAGCGAACCTTCAAAAATCCGTTTTTGTTTTTGACGTAACAATTCAGGGTAAATGTTAAGAGAAAAGTGTTGTTTGAGGCACTTTTAGAGCTCTAAAATACAAACATTTTTATTTTTTGCCATGCCAAGTTGGACCCTCAAGGTCAATAATTACAGCCATTTTAAGGAAAAAAATGCAAATTTAAAACTTAAATGTCTCAAAAAAACGCAGGTCAAACTTTAAGCACCAGGTTGTATTCGAAAGAGGAGGTCTAAAACTACAAACGATGAAAAAATTCTATGGATATTTTTCTTTAATACATACTATATGGGACCACCCTAACGAAATTCGAAAATTGTCTAACTATATGTTTTTCCATGTAACTTTGCTCACCACTGAATCTGAATCTGCCCTCAGAATTGAAGCAAAGTGAGCAGTTCTCTAGGATTTCGGTCATTCGATTTTTTTTTGTATTTTTCAATCCGACTGAAACTTTTTTGGTGCCTTGGGTATGCCCAAAGAAGCCATTTTGCATCATTAGTTTGTCCATATAATTTTCCATACAAATTTGGCAACTGTCCATACAAAAATGATGTATGAAAATTCAAAAATCTGTATCTTTTGAAGGACTTTTTGATCGATTTGGTGTCTTCGGCAAAGTTGTAGGTCTGGATACGGACTACACTGGAAAAAAATGATACACAGTAAAAACAAATTTGCTGATTTTTTATTTAACTTTTTATCACTAAAACTTGATTTGCAAAAAAACACCATTTTTATTTTTTTTTATTTTTTGATATGTTTTAGAGGATATAAAATGCCAACTTTTCAGAAATTTCCAGGTTGTGCAAAAAATCATTGAGCGAGTTATGAATTTTTGAATCAATACTGATTTTTTCAAAAAATCGAAATATTGGTCGCAAAAATTTTTCAACTTCATTTTCGATGTAAAATCCAATTTGCAATCAAAAAGTACTTTAGTGAAATTTTGATAAAGTGCACCGTTTTCAAGTTAATTCCATATTTAGGTGACTTTTTTAAAAAAAGTCGCAGTTTTTCATTTTTTAAAATTAGTACACATGTTTGCACACTTTGAAAAAAAAATATTTTTGAAAAGCTGAGAAAATTCTCTATATTTTACTTCTTTGGACTTTGTTGATACGACCTTTAGTTGCTGAGATATTGCAATGCAAAGGTTTAAAAATAGGAAAAAAAGGGCCAAACATTCAATATTACGCCGTTTTAAAATGTTAGTCTTGATTTGAAAATTTTGAAAATATTGTTTTCGAAAAGATCGGAAAATTTCTCAAATGTTTCATATTTTAACATTGAAAATCGGACCATTAGTTGCTGAGATATCGAAATTGAAAAATGGTGGGTTGTTTGGGTGAGACTTAGAAAACATCAATTTTCCTGTTTTTAAACCTTTGCATTGCAATATCTCAGCAACTAAAGGTCGTATCAACAAAGTCCGAAGAAGTAAAATATAGAGAGTTTTCTCAGCTTTTCAAAAAAAAAAATTTTCAAGGTGTGCAAACATGTGCACTAATTTTAAAAAATGAAAAACTGCGACTTTTTTCAAAAAAGTCACCTAAATATGGATTTAACTTGAAAACGGTGCACTTTATCAAAATTTCACTAAAGTACTTTTTGATTGCAAATTTGATTTTACATCGAAAATGAAGTTGAAAAATTTTTGCGACCAATATTTCGATTTTTTGAAAAAATCAGTATTGATTCAAAAATTCATAACTCGCTCAATGATTTTTTGCACAACCTGGAAATTTCTGAAAAGTTGGCATTTTATGTCCTCTAAAACATATCAAAAAATAAAAAAAATTAAAAATAGTGTTTTTTTGCAAATCAAGTTTTAGTGATAAAAAGTTAAATAAAAAATCACCAAATTTTTTTTTACTGTGTATCATTTTTTTCCAGTGTAGTCCGTATCCATACCTACAACTTTGCCAAAGACACCAAATCGATCAAAAAAGTCCTCCAAAAGATACAGATTTTTGAATTTTCATACATCATTTTTGTATGGACAGCTGCCAAATTTGTAAGGAAAATTATATGGACAAAGTAATGATGCAAAATGGCTTCTTCGGGCATACCGAAGGCACCAAAAAAGTTTCAGTCGGATTAAAAAATACAAAAATTTAAATTGAAGAAAAAAGACCGATTTCGTAGAGAATAACTCAAGTGTCAACATAAATTATGCGATGTGGACCACTGTGCATTGTACATTGTGCAAAAAAGGGTGTGAAGATATTTTTTAAATTTGTTTTCAAATTTAAGAACATATTTTTTGGATTTAAATTTAACCAAAAAACTTTTGTTCTGAACAAAAAGGATACATTTTAAACGATTCTCCATGCCCTTATATGTTGGTTGATACAAAAATACAGTGAAGAAATGTGTAAATTTGGAAGGTGTTATTTTAGAAGGTTGAATATTACCTCTTTTATGATGTAATTTTACCTCATTTTAGACTGAAAAAGTGACATTACACCAGAAAAGTGGTAAAATTACACATTTTCAGAGGTAAAATTACATATTTTTGACATAAAAGATGTACCCCTTCCCAGATGTAATATAACCATGATTTTTTACTGTGTAGAGTGAATCAAAATTAAGAAAAAAAAACTTGTAATAAGGATCGTGTAAAAGTAGGCGAAAATGTTAGAATTTCTAATAATTATCTCTTATTTCACCCACCATCCACCTCTTAAAGGCTGCTCAGTTGCATTGCAATCGCAAGCCCCAACATCTAAATCTTGGAAAACTGCATAAATGCCAATAACTCAAACTGGAAAATTGCTCGCATTTTGTTCATGACAGAGCCACTTATGCCCACCGGCATCGCCCCGTTAGTAAAAAAGCGATACCTACAATACAAATATGAGGTCAGTGAGTGTGTTTACAAGTGCTAATTACAACTATTTACCCGCGGAAAATGCTTACCCCACCCTCCCCCTTTCTGGGTGGTGCGATGTTATTTGTACTAACTTTCGTTAACTCAGTTGCTGCTGACACAGTCCAGTTTAAGCTTTTTTATTTTATTTTGCTGTTATTTAATTAGAAATAAACAGGCCCCCACAGTAAGAGACAGAGAGAAAGAGAGCTAAACATTGCAATTGCAACTGCACAAATGCAACAAGCACGTATGACAAAATCGGTGTGGCCTGCACACAACTGCTGACTGCTAGTCAACTCGAAGCAGCAAGTGCATTCCACTTTCGCTTACTAACCCAATTCCTTCGATTAAGGTTCGACTTTGGGGTTTGAGGCCACTGCAGCACTGCACAGCACAGTGGATTCCGATGAAAATCAGCTGCTCGGTTACCCAGTACTCTGTATCACAACTTTTTACTTGATTTTCTTTACCTTTGGTATCAATATCACTGCGACTAGCTGGGGCTTTACACGTTAAACTGAGCTTAAGTCAAGTAATTAGGTAACTTTGGCATGGGGAGATTTTTCTACCTTTTTATTACTGATTAGTGCCACTGAAGTGTTGGATCGTCCGACTTGCAAGGTATTTAAGCTTACATTTTAAAGTGTAAGTTTGTGCCCTCATCGAGAGAAAGAGAGAAGAGAGAGAGCAGCAAGGTGTGGAGTTTGGATAACTGATATGTTGGCTAAAACTGTGCGTGGGTGGTGAGGTGCGTTTGGTAAGATGGGTCAGTGGTGTTGAATCTTTCCATCTGGAGTTTAAACCACTGTTCGAACACTACGCAAACACAATTTTCAGCTTATAGAACGGTTATTTAAAAAAAAATAAACTGAAATTTTAAAACAAGATTTTTTTTAAATTTATAGTGAATATCATTTTTGCAGTCCTCAACTTAACTAAAAAAATTGAATAAATTATTAAAATCATTTTTTTGAATTCAATTTAGTTTTTTTTTGTAGTTCATCAACCAACAATTTTTTTTAAATAATTTTATCTCGGTAACATTACAATGCAAAGGAGAAATTTATTTATTTTTTTTTAAATTTCAAAGCATAACATTAAATTTATCGTATTGTAAAATGTAGAATACTTGAACACCGTCTATTTTACAAATGTCTAAAATATCAAATACTTCAGACATTATAAAGTTTTAAAATATTCAAAATTGATTAATTATTGAAAATTAAGGTTTGAAAATTGTTAACTCATAAATAAAACAACTTAATTTACTGACTTTTAGAGCGTCTAATTTCAATTTTTTTCCAGGGAAGTTTAATTTTTTTTGAAGATGTTTTGATCTCAGTTTTGATTAATAACTTGCATTGGACAATAATTTAAACCCTTTTCAATCCAACCCCACTTAAGTGAGCTTCGAAATAAATATTTTCCAAAAATCAATTTTTCAACCAATTTTTGATATTCAAACTAACTAACTAACATTTCTAATGTTTTATGTGTAAATTAGGCCGTTGCAAACATTTTTCAAAGATATGTCGCTTATTTATCCAAAAAACTTCAAAATTTCCATGAAAATAGAAGTCTAATCAACTGAAAACAATCTAAAATGCTTTTTTGCATTGATAATCATATTTAGCATGCTTGTTTAAAAATGTTTTGAAGTTGAAAAAAATTCCAATGTACAGCACCGCAAAAATTAAAAAATTTCGCAAAAAATACAAATTTCGTCAATAATTAGATATTTTGGAAACTAATGATGGCAAAACAACTAAACAGGTGTATAATGCATTTTAAAACACTTTTTTCATTAAAATTTTGAAACCATGGCTCGTCATTTCAACTTTTACACTTTTTTTCATTGTTTTGCCCCCCACCCCCTCGACTTTGCTCAGAGTGGAGGGACATAAACTTCAAAAAATATTTGCAACGGCCTGACAATTAAAAAAAAAAATTGTTTTATGCATGGACTGTTTGATAAACTTTTCAACTACAAAAACAATTAATATATACGTTAAGTTAATCATCCTACTCTTTTTATAACCAATTATGCCTTTAGGGAGATTTGATTCCTGAATGTTTAAGTTATTGAAACTAGCTTTAAGTTGAATAACCCGGTTTAGTTTTTTGTACATGCATTTCTTTAGCATAGCTTATTTATTTATTTGTCAAACATAAAGATTGCAACAAAAAAAAAACAAATCGGCTTTTGTAAAGCTTTTGCTATTTTTTTTGTTGAATGTGAATATTTTGAGTTTTCAAATACTTTTCATATAAAATTTGATACATTTTGAACACACCCACACAGATTTTACTTAGAGAAAACTTAGAGAAAAAACAATAATTTGAATTCACAAGAAACTGTTGCTTAAGTTTTCTTCAAAATGTTGTAGGACTTCAAGTTACAACTAATATTTTGAAACTGTAATTTTTTTTGTAAACTTTTGGCCTAACTAAAAGAACATTTTCCATCAAAAACTCGTTTCAGTCAAACATAGTTGAATGTTTAAATTTCCAACTTGAATGTTTAAATTTCCAATTTGATTTAAAAAATAATTAAATAAATCATTTTTGAAAGAAGAAATAGATCTTATTTACCCTGTGATCAATACGTCAAATGCTGTATCAAGTAGGCGAATACCTGTTGCACCCCTAATCCAACAAATTGTTAAAACATATTTTAATTCATTCTAAATGGCATTTTTTAAATCAAATTTACAACTCCAATATTTCTAACTTACGTCAAATTTCCCGAGGTTTCCGAATATGACAAAATTGAGACCAAAAAGTGCCGCCATGGCGGCCTACAGGGCAAAAACTAACGTTGTAAAAAGTTTGTCATAGAAAAATCGAAAAATAATGAGAAAAACTGTGATTGACCAAAAAATTAATACCGGAGACTTATAGTCCATGAAATTCCCTAACTTTTGACCTATAGGAGTATGAGTGTTGGAGGCTGCTGCAACAAGATATTAAGGTTTTAAAAAAATCATGTTTTAACAATAATTCGCAAAAGCGCTTTTTTAGTGTTTATGTTCGCATCTTGAAAAAAATATTTAGAATAAACCGATTGTTTTTTCTCATTACTTTTCAGTTTTTCTTCAGTTTACTGCTTTTTTTAAATTTTATGTCGTTTAGTACCTTAGTTTATTTTGGAGCATTTCTTTGCAATTCATTGAAGTTAAAGTTTCAAACCTGTTCAAAGAAGAAATATAACTCTTTGGTATTTTTTATGTTGGAAGCATAGCATATTTTTAATTGTATCGTAATCTAAAATGTAGACTTGCTGAACAATCATTTTAAAAATATTTTAAAGATCAAATATTTTCGACAGGTTGAAGTTTAAAAAATATTTAAATCTGATCTATTTTAGTAAATAAAATAAATGAATTTGTTATTGCAGCTTGATTTAAATTTAAAGAAGAAAAATATGTTAAGCATATTGACAAAAATAACATATTTTTCCAGTTCCAGGCAAAAATTATCACAAAGCAAAGAAATTAACAATCGAAGTAACATTGATTATAATTTTTATTAAATATTGATTGCCCTACTGCTCATTTTTTTCCCGTGTTCAGGAGGTCATTTTGAGCAACTCTTGTTCTACGGAAAACTTTACTACTCTTGTTTTTCTTGTTTCATTTTTAGTATTTTAATTTGCATTTATCTTGATTAATTTATGTTTGCTTTTAATAGTTTTTGGCTTATTCCATCACCTCCTTTCATTACATTTTGCCTATCTATTTTTGTCATGTTTTTACAGTCACTTTTTTAAATTGTTTGCTTGTTTTTCACATTTTCTGCTATAGAATGGCACCATTATCATTTAAATTTAAAAAATGCATAGAGACATGGTTTGGGACACTACAAAAATTACTGAATATTTCTTTTTACTAAAAATGTAGGAAATGTTAGTAAAAAACACAGCCAAAATTGATCACTAAAAAAATAAATTTTTAAAAGCATTGCACATAAACCAAGTAAAACTTTGAACACTAAAATTTTCTAAAATTTTATAAATTCTTGTCTCCAATGATTTATTAAAGATCAAAAATTGGTTGGAAAATGTAATTTGTGCGATTTTTAAATCAAAGCCCGCCTCTATAGGTGGGTTGTAGAGGGCTAATTTAATATTTTAGAACCACAAATTGAATTATTTCCACAAACAAAAATCTTCTAGTTTAAGATCTTGGCAAAAACAAAACAGAAAAAAATGGAAAAACGCCTTTTTTCTGGCTGAAAAAAATTTCCCAAAATTAAATATTGAAATAGAATATAATTCTTAAAAAGAAAGTGAAGAATACGTTTTGAAGAAGTTTTTTAAATTTTTAATTGAGCAATACCTGCCCAAAACAGGAAATTTTCAGGTACTTTTTTAACTCGATCTTCTCCGATTTTAATGAAACTTTGTGCACATGTTATCCCAGGCTTATATGAGCCATCGTGGGCTTACCTTCAAATTTGACTTGTAATGTTATAAATCAAAAAGTCTCATAAAAATGGGCTATATTTTTATTCCAGTGTTTTTTTTTTTCAGAAAGGCCGTAAAATTTCAATTTTTCTTCTGACCACTTTTTAGATCCGATGCAACGGCTTCGAGATGCAGCAATATTTACATTACGAATTACAAAAATATTTAAATAACTTTTGTCCTTTTCATGTGTAATTCTCGAGTGCAACTGGCCCCGTATTCACAAAAATGGCTTATATAAGCCTAGGATAACACGTCTTTATTGAAATCTTGAAATCGCTTTGATCTGTTTCTGTCAAAGGGCGAACACCACGTTACGAACCACTGATCTCAGAGAGTACACAAATGCTCGCACACCAAACGGTAAGACGAGAGCTGCCAGGGCAGAAAAATAATTTAACCCACAATGTGGTGTGAAGGTGTAATAACAATAATCAACTGGAAATAATTTAATACACTTATTATTCAACCATTTGACCAGAGCTTGTTTGCCAAAGTCAGCTGATTTCAATTTGCAACATTTTCACTCTTTCTTTCCAACTTTTGCCTCGTTTTTTTTTCGCCTAGTTTGACTCGTTTTTCATTTCACATTTAGTGCTCGCACGAACCAGTAGTGCCAGCGGGTAGCAAAGGTGTCGAAAAGGTGTTGATCGCCAATGGGTGACACCACACACACACACACACATACTCCACCCAGATTACCTTACGGTGGGTTGCGGGTTTTTTGGTTACGCAGACACCCAGCGATTAGGTCTGGTGGTGGTTTTGGGATTGAGTAAGGTCCAGGTCGTGCGGGAAATTGTTTCAATATTGATTTGTTTTACCAAAACTAAAAAGAAACATTTTGGAGGAGGGTTTTTGGAATGCAACAAAGACATTCTAAAATTAAAGGCATAATCATGGTATCATAATGCAAATGATGTTGGTATCTGATATAACCAAACATTTCTTCATTAAATTTAGGCTGTCCCTTAGTGGAACATCACACATCATAGCCTGGTGTCATTACGCAAAATTATCTTTAATTTAGCCAGTCATCATTATCCATTTTACGGCTTTGGTAAAATCCATATATATGCTAATTCATCTGTCCCGTCACTAAAACAGTCACCCTTGGATTAACACCCACCACTGGGAACACATCAGTTTTATAGGCTCAATTTATCTCCCCTGCCCCGTGCAAGTGCCCTCGTCCTCATTTACCATCAACGCTCTCTTCTGAGTGATATGATAAAAATTTCTCCCCCAACATCCCCAAGACCCTAGTAAGGCCGACTTCCTTCGCCAACGCCAAGAGCCAACATGTTGTTGGCGATAAATGTTGCCCGATAAGAACGAAATGAACTCGTCCCATTAGCAGCTCCAGTTGACACTGGCGGCTTCAAGTTCTGGAGGGTGTTTTTATTCTTCTTTTTCCGAGAAAGCTTTTTTCGAGATCGCTGTTAGATCAATCTGGTTGGAGGGAAAATGGATCTAATTTTGCAACTTTAGATTTTCTTTTAAACAATTTCAAATTGAATCAAAAATAAATATAAATCGCATCACATGTTGCTTCCATCCCCTAACTCGATTCCGAAAACCTTCCCGGAACTGTTAACTTTAAAGGGCATCTGCGACCTCCACAGGTTCATCATCCATCATTGGAAAGTCAAACGAACAAACAAAAGAAACTCACCCCTTTCTCCCCTTCCCAAATAAAAGCCGTCACGCTTTCTTCCCAGAAGCAGCAAAGTACAAAACATTTGGGAAAACTGGGGAAAAACTTTTGCCACATCCTTCCTGGTTTCCCCCTCCCTCCTTCTTTTTCCACCAATTTCACCCACCTGCAAAATAAGCTTGATCTAAACTCTTTTGTTATTATCTGTTTTACCCACCCGCCGCAGCAGAAAAAGGCCAACTAGTGGGGGAAAGAAAACTTTAACAACTCGTTTTTCCACGTCAGGAAAAACTTGGGCCCCAGAACGATGAGTCACAAACAACATTATGCTCAACGCACACGCGATGGCACACGCACACACACACACATGCGGAAAATCAAAAACAATTTCCAACCCAAATCAAGTTCAACGAAACTTGCTGTCAGAGGGGGCTTTCCCCATGAGTTTTGGTGCGCGCGGTGACTTTGAGGCGGTGAATTTTCCCGTGCGTTTCACTGGGCGCTGCCATGAGTCATGTGCAGTTCTGGATTCAAATTTGAACGATTCTTGAGAAAATCGCGCAAAAAAGGGGAAATGTCATGTTAAGAATTATTGTTTGCAAAAAATTAAAAAAAATCTAAAATTTCGAACAAAAAAAAGCGTGCCCAGAACCTCAAGGAAGGTGGGGCAATAATATGAGCGTTTTGAAAATTTCGTCGTTTATGGACACCCCCTGAGCAATTTTAGAACAAATTTCTGAGGATGGTGGGGCAACTGCCCCATGTTGCCCCACCCTGTGCACGCTAGTGTTTATAAGACATTCGAAAGCTTTATATAGGAAGCTTGTGGGTAGACTTTGTAGTTTTTTAATTCTTGTTATGTTATTTTTTTGTGTTTGTGTATTTTTATAACTTTTTACGTATGCAAATTTTAAATCATTTTTATTTATTTATTATTATTATAAAAAATATTCTTATTCCTTTTTCCAAGCAAAAAAAAACATATTCAAAAATATTTTCTAGGTCTATTCGGGTCAGATAGGGATGCACTCAAATTTCATAAAAAGTGTCCGAGTAGTTTAGGGATGGCCCATATCAGAATTATTTGATTTAAGTTAATTACGCTACAAATTTTATAGAAATTGTTAAGGCTCAAAAAATGGTTTCTGGGCCAATTTTTGAAAAAAAGGAGCTGGGAGGGGGGTCATTGGAAATTTGCTAAAAAATGAACCATTTTTTTTTCGATGAACCTTAATTTTATGTTCAATGGATAAATAATAAAACAAATTTGTCAATAATGCTGCTATTAATTTTATTTAAATTTTTTGTCCTTCGGCTCTGGGATGAAAACAATATTCTTATTTCAAGCCTGTTTTTCAAAATTTTGAAACAAAAAAATGTGTGATACTTTTGAAATTTACATTATTACCAAGGTTGTTAACGATAAAATTATCAAGGTTCGATAACGATAACGATAGTTCTATCGTTATCGTCGGGACGATAACGATAATCTATTTCTAAAGTTGACTAAAATCAACCAAATTATGTTGAATTTTCAAGGTTCCTCTAAGTAAATATTTTTTTGATAACATGGTCAATTTCAAAGTATAAATAGGGGAAATATACCCATTTTAATCACTCTAAGCCGTTCGACCAATTCTCATCACTTTTGCCGTTTTCCGCTTTCAAATCAACATTTTCAGATGTATCAACAATGGAGAGTTGTTTGCTTACTTTTATTTGAGCTATAGGCCGATAATAGAAATAGGCTGAAATAGGGTATAGTACTTAAAAAAAATCACAAAAACCGTATTTTATTTAAAGTACTAAATTTTTTATAATTTGCTATATGGGTATCGAACGATTCGAAATTTTGCAAAATACTCAAATTTGTAGAATTCGCAATATGGGTATCAAAAGATTCGAAATTTTGCATAAACTTTGACTGTTTTAGATTTTTGTGAATGCAATACTCAACTTTTCACAAAACACAGTATTTTCTCGAAAATACTCAAATTTTTAGAATTCGTAATATTGGTATCGAACGATTTGAAATTTTGCAAATATTTTAACTGTTTTAGAGCTTTGTGAATGAAATACTAAAATTTTCACAAAATACCGTATGTTCTTGAAAATACTATTTATTTTTAATTCGCAAAGTGGGTATCAAACGATTTGAAATTTTAAATGTATTTTAACAATTTTATAGTTTTTTGAATGAAATACTCAAATTTCCACAAAATACCGTATTTTCTCGAAAATACTCAAATTTGTTTGATTCACAATATGATTATCAAACTATTCCATATTTTGCACGAATTTTAACAGTTTTAGAGTTTTTTGAATGAAAAGCAGGAAAAATTTAGCTTTATTTGATACCCATATTGCAAATTATAAAAAAAAATTAGTATTTTAAAAAAATACGGTATTTTGTGATTATTTTTGTATTTAAACTTTGAAACTGACCATATTATCAAAAAAAAATTTACTAAGAAGAAGCTGGAAAATTCAACATAATTTGGTTAGTTTTAGTCAATTTTACAAATATATTAAATACAAACTCACACGAAATCGGGAAAAGTTGCCCCGACCCCTCTTCGATTTGCGTGAAACTTTGTCCTAAAGGGTAACTTTTGTCCCTGATCACGAATCTGAGGTCCGTTTTTTGATGTCTCGTGACGGAGGGGCGGTACGACCCCTTCAATTCTTGAACATGTGTCAAAGGGACTTTTGTGTAAAATTAGACGCCCGATTTGATGGCGTATTCAGAATTCCGAAAAAACGTATTTTTCATCGAAAAAAACACTAAAAAAGTTTTAAAAACTCTGCCATTTTCTGTTAGTCAACTGTACATTTTTTTTGAATATGTCATACATCACGAGTTATCGCGATTTTACGAAAAAAAAGTTTTGAAAAAGTTGGTCGCCGTTGATCATGCCGTGTTACGCTCCGTACATTTTTTTTGAAATTTGTATGGACATTTTTTTACGAGGGGGAAGGGGTGTCCAAAAATCCATGTTTCGCGTTACACAGCAAATTCTGATGTTCGTTTTCAGTTAATATTTACTGTAAAATGCACTACTGAACTTTCAGTTAGTTTTTCACTGAACTTCAGTTAAAATTTGTATGGAGCTGTCAAAGTTTGCTGAAATTTCAGCAAGTTTTCATTTACTGAAAATTTCAGCAGTGCAGATTTCAGTAAATTTAACTGAATTCAGTAATGAGAAATTGGTGTGTACGTAGTAAAAAAACGCTCCCTTACCAATGATAACATCAAAAAATTATTTCAAAATCAAATAAAATGCAAATCTATTCTCCAAAGAACTCCCCCTAGTGTACTTTAGGGGGGACGCAAAATAGTTTTGCTTCATTTGTTTGTTTGTCACTTCACGTTCGGGGTTGGAGCGCCTGGCGTCAGTTAGTTAGTCAGTTAGACTAGTTTTCTCTCCCCTCTACCCCCACCTTCTCTTTTTTTAAATGGGGGTACTTGGGGCGCGTCCAGGGGATTACTCAATTGGCAAGGGTTGTTTTCCAGTTGGTGTTTTTTTTCCCTGTCCTACTCATTCGTGCTGCCGTTCTAAACTATTTTCATTTCTCTATTCTGGTGCACACGGGCTATTTGTAGTGCAGCTGGAAGTTGGTTTCAGGCTAAATTTATGTCTGAGTTTTCAGTGTTATTCATACGTATGCGCTCGCAGGGTGGAGAGAGTTTGTTCGATTGGTTCGGGATTGTTGAATGAGTTGACGGTTGAGCTTTCTCGGGCTGACAAATGAGTCATCGTCAGTTGTTGAATGAAAATGGATTCGAATCATAATTGGGCAATCAATTGTCTTGTGATTATTTAGATTAATATTTCGAAAATTCAAAGTATCAAAGATTCAAAGATTCAAAGATTCAAAGATTCAAAGATTCAAAGATTCAAAGATTCAAAGATTCAAAGATTCAAAGATTCAAAGATTCAAAGATTCAAAGATTCAAAGATTCAAAGATTCAAAGATTCAAAGATTCAAAGATTCAAAGATTCAAAGATTCAAAGATTCAAAGATTCAAAGATTCAAAGATTCAAAGATTCAAAGATTCAAAGATTCAAAGATTCAAAGATTCAAAGATTCAAAGATTCAAAGATTCAAAGATTCAAAGATTCAAAGATTCAAAGATTCAAAGATTCAAAGATTCAAAGATTCAAAGATTCAAAGATTCAAAGATTCAAAGATTCAAAGATTCAAAGATTCAAAGATTCAAAGATTCAAAGATTCAAAGATTCAAAGATTCAAAGATTCAAAGATTCAAAGATTCAAAGATTCAAAGATTCAAAGATTCAAAGATTCAAAGATTCAAAGATTCAAAGATTCAAAGATTCAAAGATTCAAAGATTCAAAGATTCAAAGATTCAAAGATTCAAAGATTCAAAGAATCAAAGATTCAAAGATTCAAAGATTCAAAGATTCAAAGATTCAAAGATTCAAAGATTCAAAGATTCAAAGATTCAAAGATTCAAAGATTCAAAGATTCAAAGATTCAAAGATTCAAAGATTCAAAGATTCAAAGATTCAAAGATTCAAAGATTCAAAGATTCAAAGATTCAAAGATTCAAAGATTCAAAGATTCAAAGATTCAAAGATTCAAAGATTCAAAGATTCAAAGATTCAAAGATTCAAAGATTCAAAGATTCAAAGATTCAAAGATTCAAAGGTATTAAAACTTTAAGTCATCATTCTTGTTATTTCCAAGAAGATGCCAAATTCGGCAAAGATCTAAAACTGCATTCCATCACTTTTGAAACGTGAGAACGTGAACTTCTGGCTGGCTTCCTTCCTGTGTCGGTGGCGACGCTGCTGCACACTGCGGTGACGAGCCAGCGAACCGCACCCCGTCATCCGAGGCACGAACTTTGCCATCACCATCCGGTTTCCCCGAGGTTCTGTCAGCTGACTCGACAGATTGGTCACCCCTAAGTGGGCAAAGTTCTGAGCTTTCAAAAAGATTATTGAGTTTATAAGAATTTGAAATTTACTTTTTGAAGACCACGAGTCAAAGTCTGATTATAATCAAAAACTTGGTATTAGAGGAAAGAGTCCCAAAATCTCTATAATTTGAAGTCGGAGTTCATTGAGTCATGTTGGACGATACTGTTAAGGCTTGAACTCCCTTGGGATGGAGTTTCAGTAATGTATCAAATGTTCTTAAAAAAAATGTTGGTCGTTTAAGTGTTCTGCACCTCTCAAGGTACGCACGAAGGAGTCATATGGCAAACCGGTCGCCATGGCAAGGACCCTGAAAGCTTTCGCAAAAGGGAGCAAAATATCTCCAACCATTTTCGGTTCACTTTTGCGGTTTCCTGCTGTTGTTTGCACTCCTGGGCGCGCTCTCCACCAGCGACGAGGAAGCAAATAAGGGGTTTTGTAGTGGGTAAATTTTTAATGAATCTAGATTTGCCCAGTTTTGTTAAAGTACCGTTCGGCCAACAAAGACCCTTCCTTCCCGGTCCCCATGTGGCCAACGCAGGTCGAAAGGTATTTAATCCTTCTCATGTAACAGAACCCCCACTTCGTCACCCCGTCCCCTTTTTGTCCAGGGTCAAAACCGCAAGTGGCTTCCGACAAAAGCCATCATCATCCGTTCCCTAACCTGGCCACGGCGGCCAACCAACCTCCCCGGGGGCCATCAGGTGGCGATGGATTGAAACAATGTTGACAATGTCACTAATCTGCCCTCGCGGGGTGTCCGGTTCTGGTTTCGGGGATTTGACGGCGGTGTATTTGGATAAAACCCCTCGGCTTTAATTGATTTCGATTATTTGGGTGCAATTCGGAAAGCTGGTGGCAAATTGGAGTGGATTAGGTTAGACATGTGTGAAATTTGATTCTGAATCAAATCTACGTCTTTGAATCTTTTAATTGTTCAATTTTTAAATTTTCTGTCTTTGAATCTTTGAATCTTTGAATCTTTGAATCTTTGAATCTTTGAATCTTTGAATCTTTGAATCTTTGAATCTTTGAATCTTTGAATCTTTGAATCTTTGAATCTTTGAATCTTTGAATCTTTGAATCTTTGAATCTTTGAATCTTTGAATCTTTGAATCTTTGAATCTTTGAATCTTTGAATCTTTGAATCTTTGAATCTTTGAATCTTTGAATCTTTGAATCTTTGAATCTTTGAATCTTTGAATCTTTGAATCTTTGAATCTTTGAATCTTTGAATCTTTGAATCTTTATTTAATCTCTATTTAATCTCTTCGAACAAACAAATTGGCTCGTTTCTCATAAATAATTAATAATTTCTCATATGCACCCAACGGGTTCGGAGACCGGAAGCCAATAATATGTAACAATTATACATTGTTTGTTCGTTGCGCCCGCAAGTGACTCCAGAAACTGTTCAACGCTCAACTTCTCCGGGGCCACATGGCGGTGCTAACGACGATTGACTTTTATTGCTGCCCTGCTGATGATGATGGTTGGTGTTTTCAGAATGGTGCAACTTTCATGTTAAATGGGCTTGCAAACTGCAACTGCACTCGGGGGAGGAATGAGGAGTGCGGTTTTCCTGCATCGCACAGTTGCTGTTTGTTCAATTTTTGGTGCTTTAAGGCAGTTACGAGGCAATTTGCGAATCAATAGAAAAATTGAGTGCGATATACATTTTGTTTGATTAGGGCTCGGTTGAGAGGGTTTGGCTGTGAATGTTTAATGAGATTTTTCGCGCCACTGGAGACACATTTGTGATGATTTGTTAGATTGAGTAAGGTGGAAAGGGAAAATACTTATAAAAATAAGCTAGCAATTAAAGCATAACTGATGTCCTTTGTATAACATTTCCAGAACAAAAAAACTCCAAGAAAATATAAAACAAAAAAAAACAACAAAAAAACAAAAAAAAAACAACAAAAAACAACAAACAAAAAAACAAAAAACAAACGACCAGACGAACGACCAGCGAAAAAGAAAAAGAAGAGGAGGAAGAAAAAAGCTCACTGACTGACTGACTGACTGGAGGCGATGACGAGTTGATCACACGTCGTCACACACACACACACCCGAGTCAAAACGAAACGAAAAAAAAAAACATAGTTCAAGGCCGTTTAACAGCGAAATGATTCGCGCGCGCGATGTAACACAACACTATCAAACGAAACAGCAAAAAAGGAGTCTCGTGGAGTGGTGATCGTTTTTTTTTGTTGCTTGATTGTTGATACTGTTTAATTTTGGCTTCCTATTCACTAGCGAAGTGTGTGTGTGTGCGTGAGTGCGTACTTGACTTTTTGTTTCATGTGTAATTTATTCAGCTTTGTTTCTGGTGGGTAGCAGTTATCGAATATTTATAGAATCGATTGATCAAAGTATTATAGGATTGTGTTTATACGATAGCAGGATTGAAGGTTATTGTTATGCAATTGACTACACATCAAAAAAGGTAATGATAAAAATTTGAACTTTAAATTTAATTTTGGGAGCACACATTGGAAAGATAAATAACCCAAATAACATTTTTTCCCAGGAGTTCTATAGTGTTCCCAAGTAACATTTTTTTCCAGGAGTTCTACAAGAGCTCTTCAAGATAGCTACAGCATAGCAGTTTGGACCGCGGTAGGATAAAATTCTCTTCAAAACTTCTTCAGGAGTTTAGAAGAGTACTTGAAGAGAATTTTATCCTACCACGGTCCAAACTACTATGCTGTAGCTATCTTGAAGAGCTCTTGTACACCCAGAACTGGGAATCGGCATACGAGAGGATAAAGAGCACGACTCGGTAGTAAAATGGTACTGTGAACGGACGGAGAGGATAAATCCCGAAATTATCGTGAGTACTTTCCTCATGGTTTCCTTTTCCAAAAAAGTTCATCCCTCAAAAAAAAAGTACCGGTACCGAGACTCGAACCCAAGACCTTCGGCTTATTGAACCGTGTCTTTGCCGTATGGGCCACCATGGTTCGGTGACTAAGTGGCGGTCATTTGTCCATATAAGCCACTCAATAGGATGAACTGTTCCAATGAACGAATGAACACGCGAGAGGACTATACTCTCGCAAAATAGCACTTTCCTCACGTTTCTTTCCGTGAGGACTATCCCCTCGTTCTTTAACTTTGGGTGTAGTCATGAGTTATGGAGATCTTCTTATGCCAAATCGGTTTTATTCGAGCAAAAATGAGGTCTTCGTCTTGCCAAATGATATAATGGAGCTTATTCCTCGCAATTAATGGCTCAAATTCAGCTGCAGTTGAAATTTTATCGATAAAGATCAATAAAGAGGGGATATAGAGCCAAAAAAACTATATTCAATTTTTTTTTTTATTAACATCTATGGCTTTTTTAACGATGTCAGATATTCATCATATAGTGTGTTAACATCAAATTTTAATCAAATTTATGCTTTTCTATTTTTTCTGCCAAAATGGCGGTCAATCACAACACCCTGGTTTTAAAGAAGCATGCGAAAAAAAACCGTAAGGCATGGCATTGTCATCTGGTTTTCAAGAATCTCTTAAAACATTCATAAAACCTTATTGAAAGCCAGTTTGATTTTATTTTCACAATGTTTTATGCCCATGGGCCATGGCATAAAACCTTGTTATAACCTATTAATTAGCTTTTGCTTGGTTGCGGTAAGTGCCGAAATAAAGCTACTAATTAATCAAGATGCTACCATAAAACCTCAATAAAACTTATGGTGGCTAGTTGGTTTAAAAAAATTACCTGGGAAATTTGTAAGAGCGTAAATGCATACACCGATTTTTACTTTTGTTGTTGTTTTAAAACGCAAAGAAAAATATTTTTTGAATGTAACATTTATCCAGAAAACCTTATGATTTCAATTTGAAAAAAAATAACAGCATTTTGTATGGAAAAATCCTAAATTTGCTAATTTAGAAATACCTACATAATTTCTGGTAATTTCGCGCTTTTCAAGATTTTCTATTTTGCGTATTTTTTTATTTTCCCTACGTAAAAAAACTATTTTGCCAGATTAATTTTTGCAAACAAGCCTCATTCTAATTTGCGGGAAAACGAACAAATAGATTCTTAGATATCCTAATATGAATTGAAAAATTAAGGCTAACTACAATTACAACTCATTTTTTTTTTCAAATTATTAAACTTTTAAGATACTATTCCTCAACAAGCAGTAGTCCGTTCAACTTAGTATTCAAAAGGAAATTAAAGGAAATATTATCTGCACTTCGATTTTTAAAAGGGTTTGTTTTTCTTATTTTTTTTTTCATTTTTAAGTAACATGAGTGCAGTTTGTATAGTAAGCTGAGATGTGGACTACATTCAAAAACTGAATAATGCAAAGTTGGAAACAGAATTTACGGGTTTAAAAGAAGACCAACTAAAGGAAAAAGGTTATAAAATAATCTTCGTAATAGAAAAAATAAATAAATTGCATAAAAAAACAGAACATATTTCGAACATTTCAACCCAAAGCCTAAATCTAATCTAATCTAATCTAATCAGACCCTAGCGCAGCCAATCTTTTCGAAGGGATCCTGGAGAGTGCCTTAGGTTAGATGACGCCGAGCACTCTTCTTGTCATTTATTAACATTTGTAGTGCGCCATTGCATTAGAATGCATTGAAACATCACAAGCGTTAAAGCGGCCAGGCCTACTGCGTAAAGTCGTATCGCAGAGATGACTCTTAATTGGGTTGAGTTTGAGCACAGAGTGTTCGAACAACAACACAATTCTGAATCGACAGGGGAGGAAGAAGCGTGGGGAAACACCACCATACGCTCCGAGATTTGAACATTTCAACCCAAAGCCTAAAACATAAAAACGAGACATTTTATTGAAAAAATTGTTAAGTAATTTTCGGTTCCAATTTGATCTGCCACTAAAATGAATTTTTAAATTTTGTTTGACCATTTGTTCGATAATTTTCATAATTATTTCCAAAAAATCATAGCTCCGGCACAAGATTTTGCATCATCCTAAAATGAAGTGCAAAGATGTTTTTGGATCCCCTAAAACATGTTTTAAAAAAGTCAAAAAATTAAAACAAAATCACTTTTTTAAGAATTTGATTTTTAATGTTGAAAGTGAAAAATAAAAAAATCGGAAATTGATTTTTTAAGTAACATTTTTCTCAATATTAGAAACTATACAGTTTAAAAATTGTGTAAATTTGGAAGGTGTAAAATTTGAAGGCGTAATATTATATAGACTCAAAAAGTGGCAAAACAGTGGAATAGTGGTTAAATTACAACTGATTTTTACTATGTACAACTTTGCCAACGAAACCAAATTGTAAAAAATCACACGTAAATTTTGTTTCCAGGCATTATTGCATCTTTCCTAATTTTTTTCAAAAATTAAATAGGGGGGAAAATGAAATTTTCAACGAAAAAAATTTAAATTGATTGTAAATTGTTAACTATTAAGAATTCAACGTAGAACTTTTTTTAACGCATTTCTGATCGAACAAAAGCTCTTTTTGCAAAATAAATTTTGTATTTTGGAACTAAAAATAGGAAACAGACGTAAAATTAAGATTTTTTGAGCTTATTTATATTTTACAAGTTTAGGTCAGCAGTATTACTGTAGTAATGTGATACTTTATACCTAATTTTTGTTCAGAACTGAAGGACATAAATTTTAAATAAAATTTGTTAATTCACTGTTGGAAACAAAAAAGTAATTTTAAATCAAGTTTTTTGAATTTTACTCAAATTTTATGAAAAATCTTAAAATTAACAGCAATTTTCGACTGCAACAACTTTTATGGGTTTATGATATCATTGAGCAATTTCAGCTAAATGAGGTTTGGAAGTCATTTTGCATAGTAAAAAATCAGCTTTAGATTTAAAAAAATAAGTCTGCAACTTCAAAACAGCAGAATTTCACACTTTTTAGACTGTTCGAAAAAATTCCATCATCAAGAACGAAATGATCTCATCAACAAACAATGAATCCAAAAAACTTAGCCCATCTAAATCCAGAACAAAGCGAACGAACTTTAATTTGGCAAACAACCTCGACTTCACTCTGACTAATTTAGAAATTAAATTCTTCCTCTCACACCGCGATTCTGGCGGTGGACGACCGGTGTCCATCAGTCACTATCCCCTCTGAAGGAAAGCCATTAATCACCCTATTTTGATTAGATCCATCACACACGCAGCAGATCCATATCGACTACACAGCTTTCTGGTCTAGGTCTGTTGTCTAGGCGAATGGAGATGATCCGACCATCCGACCACGGATCGAATCGAGCCTTCCGGCTTAATCAAGCAGACTATTCTTGGATCGTCGGGCTGTTCTTCAGAGTACAGTGAAGCTCCGATGGTTAGACAGCGGGGTCAATTTTCATTTGATATTTGATTTTTGATAATTGATCAAGTGGTAAATTGTCACTTTTAAAATTCGACAGTAAAACCACAATGGTTTGATTATTTTCGTTGAAAACACTCGAAATAATAATTATTTTAAAGTAAATTTGAGGGAAGTTGAAGAGTCTAACATAGCGGACTCCACTGTACTCTCAACTGAACTGAACTGAACTGGTTGATGATGATCGAACGAGATTCTCACCGGCAGAGTTCGCTCACGTTCGGACTCGCTCGAAAGGTTAAAAGTTTTTTGACCCGGCGACTTCTTTCTGGGTGATCTTGAACTAGAATAATCGCACCAAGAATCGCAATTCATCACGCCGCCGCGGCTCGCGGCCGGGAAAGGAAGTCTGGCGCGCGAAAAAAAGGAAAACGAACTGAAAGAAGAACGTTAAAAAACAACACGAAACGAGTAACAAAACAACTATCATCAGTGATAAAAGCTTCAACAAAGAGAGAGAAGAAGAGAGAGGAATTCCGCGAGGCGCATGTTTGAACTTTTCGCGCGGTCAACCCAAGTTGTGAGGAAGAAGGAGGGAGAGAGGAGGTGGAGTTCCGTGCGAAAGTTTCGCATATCGACACCGAAGTCATCGAGAATTGCTCGCTGAACTTGCTGCGCCGCGGTGTAACATCCTCACCTCATCTAGAACGTGTTGTGTGGGGATGGGCCGTTCGACTTGAAACCAAATTCAGCTTTATAACATTTATAGAAAAAAAAATCATATAAATTTAAAAATAAAGTTTTAAATTAATTGCGTTATTTTATTTTGCAGAATGATGATACCCAAGTAACATTTTTTGTTGCGGATCCTTAAATGCAACTTTTTCGTAACACCCAAAATGTGCTATCACAACATAGTTAGAACACTCGTGGTGCCCTAAAAAGCGCACGGAAATTTTGTGTTGGCAACATTTAGCCGCATGTTTCCACTTTGTTACGACGAAGTTCCAGAAACAATTTGTTTGTCTAAATATGTCGGTAAAGTAGTTTGTTGTGTTGTCATGATGTTGCCATTATGTTGTCGTTTAATTTGCGCGAAACAAAAAAAATCTTTTTAAACAAAAAAAAAATAAAGTGCCCCTGTCGGGATTCTGGACTGGTACCTTCAGATCTTCACACCTTGCCTCTACCGCTGAGCCACGTATGAATTAATGAATGGGCCAATGGATGAGCTGAACTTTATCTAAGGACTTTTGATTTCAATATTATTCTTAGCACACAAATCGGGCTAAGTCACATGTTGCAACACTGGAACCAATAAGTTTTCAATATGTTTCGATTACAAAACGAAATGGATTGTTGCAAAGTTGTTTTCAATTTGAAACGTTTGCAACATTGCAACGTATTGTTGCTAAAATGTCATTTATATGTTTCTACAGCAAAACAAAACAAAAACTGGACTTAGTCAAATTTATCATGTTACCAAATGCTACTTGGGTAAAAGACACAACATTTTGCATAGAAATGTTATTTACAATTTATTTAGTTTTTTTTATTATTTCACACCTCAAACTCACTTTTTTCTATATTTTATCAATTTTCACTACTTTAGACGGTCTAATAGGACCCCGTGGCGCGGTGGTTAGCGGCTTCGGCTGCCGATCCTTCATGTGTGCTAAGGGGCCCGGGTTCGATTCCCGCCCATCTCCTCTGGGTGTTCTGTGTTGTCCCGTTAGTTAGTAAATTCAGTCTGAAAAGACGGTGTGATGTCTATTATTATTACTATTATTATTAATATGTGAAAATTGATTTATAAAAAAAATCAAATTTTCCCGATTCTTTTTGGCTTTCAATATTAAGAATTCAGTGGTCTTCAACATTTCCTAGACAAATTTATAAGGAATTTTCAGAACTCTTTGAAAATAAAAAAATAATGTGGGGAACAATTGGCAAAATAAACAGTTTAAAAAGTTGGGCACGTTTATTAATGCTAATTTATGTATTCTTAATGAAATATTTGTTTTATTCTTTTTAAATTTTGAATTACGGTTGATTTATGCAAATTAATAAATTATTAAATAATGTGAAAACTAAGATTATGTGATTTTAGTATTCAATATGTTTTGATTTTTTTATTTTTAAAGGGTTATTGCAAATTTTTTGTTTCACGTTTTTACCCAACTTTCCCCCTCCCCCCACCAATTCAAAATTTCCCAAAAAAATCTAAAAGCAAAAAAAATATTATTGACAAAAATTTTAATTTTATTTTATAAACTTGTAAAATCGATTGTAAACTATTATACTAATGCTCATTTTATGTGTTTTTAATAAAATTGAGACTTTTTAAACTTTACACAACTCTTGATTGTGACTAAATAATGTATATCCATGAATTATTTAAGAATTTAAGAACCAAGATTTTTTAAATTTAGGAATTTCGATTATTTTTTTAAATTTTGTATAGGCCATTGCAAATTTTATTTCCAGTTTTTTTACTGATATATTTCTGATTTTCCTCTTCAAAATGTCTCAGAAAATCAGGGGGCAAACAAATATTTCGATGCCTCTGTGCTCTCTTGTACTAAGCTTGCTGGTTTTCCTATCAAGTTAGCGTAAGAGAGCACAGATGCATCGATTTATTGACAAAAAAAAATCATTTTTGTTGAAAAAAAAACTTGTAAAATCGATTGTGAATTTTTGAGAATACATTGCATAATGCTTATTTAAGCATTTTTAATCAAATAATGAATTTTATTCTTTTTACACATTTTAATTTTTACCGCATCACATACGAAAAAGTTTTAGGAATAAAAATATTTTCATAAATTCATTGATATTTTGCAATAGTAGTTGGATAGTAGCATAACTGTAAGGATGTATAAGACACATTCTCCGGCAATGTACACCATAGGATGAAATTTTGAAAAGCGTGTATGAGCTTTTTGGATATTTTTCCTCGATTCTAGACTACTTGAACCTTCAAAAATTATAGTTTTCATTATTTGATCATTTGAATATCATTTTGTACAAGTTGGTTAAGTTATGCATCAATCGTGATAAAATCAGCGTTTTAAAACATTTTCCCTAAAACTCCTGGTTTTTAGCGAAATAAAATCCAAAAATTATTCTTTTAATTGCATTTTGTAGGTTTTTAGATGTACTAAACGGAAATGTTATGGATTTGCAGTTTATCTTAAGTTATGTATTTGTATGAGCTATTATGAAACTTGTTGAACAAATCAAAATCAACCTTAAAATAGAATATTTGCTTAAAATAATGTTTCAACACTGTTTCTTATAGAAAATTTAATGCCCTTTCCGAATCTGTAATAACATATATACCTTTCCTATGTATTTTTTGAGTTACAGCCGAAATACTGAAAAAAAAGTCAAAGCGTTGCAACGTCACGGCGGAATGTGTCATAAGCATTTTTTGATACTTTTCATCTAAATTTTTTGAAAATCGAGCTTTAAATTTGCAATTTTGTCTAGAAGAGCTCATAAATGTACAATGACATGTCGTGGTTGTAAGACAAGAAACAAGTTTTATCTGAAATATTTCAGGAATAAATAAAATTCCAAAATTATTCAGAGCTGCTCCATAGCAGAGCATCCCTAAGTCACAACCCAGAACCAACAACCATCACCCAGTAAAGCAGCAATGTGCTGGGTTACAGGACATTGACTTTGGGCAAGAGAGGGCATAAAAGGAGTAAGCGTTCTTTATTTTCTCCCCTCCCTTTTTGGTGCGATGCTTCTTGTCTGATCTTTTACAGCCCGAGAGTTCAGCTCACGGGAGGACAGTTAAGGTGCAAAGTTAGTAGACGGGTCTAGATGGATTACGGCGGACTCGTGGGCATCTTCTTGAGCGGTATTGCTTACAGTCATCACGAGGAATACCTTGGAGAGCATTCCAGTTGGAGGGCGGGAGTGGGGGGTTCTTCTTCTTTTCCACTGTCGGGGAAGTTTGAACTTGTTAACTTTCCTCTGCCAAGTCCACACGTCTGGAAGGAATTTGCATCACGTGGTCTGCTGGTTCAGTATGAGGACCTGAGCATGACTAATCCATTACCACCACCTGGAGAGAGCTCTTGCACTCTGGGATGGGATATCTAAGATGTAACAATCTTGTGATCTTTTGCTACATGAATGAAGTCCGACATGAACCTAGGCATCACGTCATCCGATGGCGCCAAGTCGGTGCCGTTGAACTTCCAAAAAAAGATTAAGTATCGAAAATCAGTTGTGAAGTTATTGAATTAAATACACACACTCGCAACCGAATGATACTCATAAACCCATCGAAATGATTCGGAAATTTTGGTCACGTCCATTAACAGAAAATAGCACAACGGCCATAATCACGGGCAGATGGTCTTCTTTTGACACACGCTTTTGGACACTTGTCATTGGGCCATAAATCACGACCCATCGGTTGAACTTATGTTGTTCCGAAATCTCTGAAGGGAGGGGAGGGACTATAAAAAGCGAGACATTTCTCAATCTTTGGAGATAAAGGAGCAAAAACAGCAACATACTGAGAAGGAGACGCAATTTTCTTCAAGATAATCAATTTCAATGTGAATAACAAGAACACACGACTCGTTCTTTTTTCCAATAAATAATCTCTCAGTGAGTACTCAGCTAAACTTTTGAACTGAAGATTCTTCCATCGCTGCTAACTGTTTAAACTATTCCTGAATTCAAAGAATTCTCAGCATCCAAAACAAGCAGAAATTGAGTGAAATTTCCCATTTGGCAAGTCCTTGAGCTGAACCTGAAGGGAATTGTACCTTCGTCAAAGTCAGAGCGCCGCGCGTCAGTCAATCAAACGGACAAGAAGCCGTGAGTCCGAGAGGACCATCTTCTGTTAGATTTAGATTGGACTCACCGTTTATTTATTTGTTTAGATGACGGTAACGTGGAATGTTGATGAAAAATTATGGTGAAGGTTTTTTATTTTTAAAACAATAAAGATTGATATTGATGATAATAAAATGTAATCCGATCAGATTCATCAAATTTTGGTAAAAAACATTTTTGCAATTCCGTCGTGAAACTACTTACTTTTCCTGTCATTCTTCGAATAGCAACACTTTTCAACATGAATGCTGAAAAGTTTTACTTTTCAGCACTTGTTTCGAAAAGTAACACTTTTCAACATTTTTATGATTTAAACGATTTATTGACTAAATACATGAAAATTGGCCTTAAATATTCACTCAATGGGTGTTTTTCGGAATTGCAAAAAATGTTGTATGGAACTCGTTGCAAAACTTGATTTTTTCAGCACTCTTCATATTTATCCAACTCGGTGAACCTCGTTGGATAAATGTACGACTCGTGCTGAAAAAATCCTCTTTTTGCAACTTGTTGCATAAATTACTATTATCGCCCACCAAATTGAAGTGGGCCTCTGAGATTATATAGTTGGGGTCGTGTCCTTTGACAACACAATAAAATACCTTGTAGTTTATGCAACAAGTTAAAAAATGAAGAGTGCTGAAAAATCGAGTTTTGCATCGAGTTCCACAGACAGTTTTAATTGGGAAATTCAAAAGAACTACTTGGGAACTGCAAAACAACACAGTAAAAAATTGTGTAAATTTGGAAGGTTAAATATTGCCTCTTTTATGATGAAATTTTACCTCAATTTAGACTGAAAAAGTGACATTACACCAGAAAAGTGAGAAAAATTACACATTTTCAGATGTAAAATTACACATTTTTCCTGACACGATTTTTATTTACAAACTAATTTTAACCTAAAAAAAATTTTCCTAGAGGAAAATTGTCCAAAGAATCCGAAAATGCATTCCGTTTTCCAATTCAAAATCATGTTCATTGAGAAAATCATGACACTTTGAGAAGTTTAAAATAATGACTTTCATCAACATTTTCTTAACAATAGTTAACTAACTCTTCAAACTTTTCAAAATTTTATGAAATGTGGGTAATTCTCTACCAACTCACACGAAATCGGGAAAAGTTGCCCCGACCCCTCTTCGATTTGCGTGAAACTTTGTCCTAAGGGGTAACTTTTGTCCCTGATCACGAATCCGAGGTCCGTTTTTTGATACCTCGTGACGGAGGGGCGGTACGACTCCTTCCATTTTTGAACATGCGAAAAAAGAGGTGTTTTTCAATAATTTGCAGCCTGAAACGGTGATGAGATAGAAATTTGGTGTCAAAGGGACTTTTATGTAAAATTAGACGCCCGATTTGATGGCGTACTCAGAATTCCGAAAAAACGTATTTTTCATCGAAAAAAACACTAAAAAAGTTTTAAAAATTCTCCCATTTTCCGTTACTCGACTGTAAAATTTTTTAGAACATGTCATTTTATGGGAAATTGAAAGTACTTTTCGAATCTACATTGACCCAGAAGGGTCATTTTTTCATTTAGAACAACATTTTTCATTTTAAAATTTCGTTTTTTTCTAACTTTGCAGGGTTATTTTTTAGAGTGTAACAATGTTCTACAAAGTTGGTCCCCAGACAATTACAAAAATTTTGATATATAGACATAAGGGGTTTGCTTGGAAACATCACGAGTTATCGCGATTTTACGAAAAAAAGTTTTGAAAAAGTTATTTTTTGCGTTTCTCTTTGTTTTGTCGTCCGTGTCTGTCGCGGGAGACCATAGGGACGTGGCGTTACATCGTGCTGCCACCTGGTTTTTTTAAGCGCAAGAGTGTAAAAGTGCTGAGTCATCGTCTAAAAATAGACGGCGTCCTATCTCGCCCAGCAAAATGAAGTCGATAAAGTAGTCGGTTTGGATGAGAAAAAGTGGAAAACGTGGTCTAAAAATAGCGACGCCATGCTCCTATGAACGGCCATGATCGATGACGACCAACTTTTTCAAAACTTTTTTTCGTAAAATCGCGATAACTCGTGATGTTTCCAAGCAAACCCCTTATGTCTATATATCAAAATTTTTGTAATTGTCTGCTCTACAACTTTGTAGAACATTGTTACATTCTAAAAAATAACCCTGCAAAGTTAGAAAAAACACGAAATTTTAAAATGAAAAATTTTGTTCTAAATGAAAAAATGACCCTTCTGGGTCAATGTAGATTCGAAAAGTACTTTCAATTTCCCATAAAATGACATGTTCCAAAAAATTTTAAGGTCGAGTAACGGAAAATGGGAGAATTTTTAAAACTTTTTTAGTGTTTTTTTCGATGAAAAATACGTTTTTTCGGAATTCTGAGTACGCCATCAAATCGGCCGTCTAATTTTACATAAAAGTCCCTTTGACACCAAATTTCTATCTCATCACCGTTTCAGGCTGCAAATTATTGAAAAACACCTCTTTTTTCGCATGTACAAAAATGGAAGGGGTCGTACCGCCCCTCCGTCACGAGATATCAAAAAACGGACCTCGGATTCGTGATCAGGGACAAAAGTTACCCCTTAGGACAAAGTTTCACGCAAATCGAAGAGGGGTCGGGGCAACTGCTGTGTGAGTTGGCGGAGAATTACTAATGTTTTTCTTGAGATACTTTGAACATTTCTCTACCACGGTCAGTATGATTCTATACCATTCCGTACGTATTTTAATTGTACTCTTCATTTTGCGGAGAAATCGCAAACCTATCAAAGTCACCCCGTTTTACGGTATATGTTTTTTATAGCTTAGTATAGACAAATACAGATGCCTTGCAATCATTAATTAAAAAAACAAAAATTATTTGCTTAACTGTAAGTTATGATTTCACCAATTATTAGGGATTTAAGCTGAAGTCGTTCAAATGTTTCTTGATTTATATGATCTTTTTTTTTTGGCCTTTGTTTTTGGTAACGGTTTTGAAGCGCAACTGTGAAAAAATGGAGGCAGCCTTGTAGAATTGCATGTATGGATCACAAAACATTGTCCTAAGGGGTATTTTACGCGATTTTACGAAAAAAAGTTTTGAAAAAGTTGGTCGTCGTCGATCATGGCCGTTCGAAACGCAAAAAGAAACTTTTTCAAAACTTTTTTTCGTAAAATCGCGATAACTCGTGATGTTTATAAGCAAACCCCTTATGTTTATATATCAAAAATTTTGTAATTGTTTGCTCTACAACTTTGTAGAACATTGTTACACTCTAAAAAATAACCCTGCAAAGTTAGAAAAAATACGAAATTTTAAAATGAAAAAAAAAATACTAAATGAAAAATTTACCCTTCTGGGTCAATGTAGATTCGAAAAGAACATTAATTTTCCCTTAAAATGACTTGTTCCAATTTTTTTTTACAGTCGAGTAACTGAAAGTGGCAGAGTTTATAAAACTTTTTTAGTGTTTTTTTCGATGAAAAATACGTTTTTTCTGAATTCTGAGTACGCCATCAATCGGGCTGTCTCATCACCGTTTCAGGCTGCAAATTATTGAAAAACACCTCTTTTTTCGCATGTTCAAAAATGGAAGGGGTCATACCGCCCCTCCGTCACGAGATATCAAAAAACGGACCTCGGATTCGTGATCAGGGACAAAAGTTACCCCTTAGGACAAAGTTTCACGCAAATCGAAGAGGGGTCGGGGCAACTGCTGTGTGAGTTGGCGGAGAATTACCCATTGACAAAATTTTTCTTTTAAAAAAATGCGGTGCCCTACATCGAAATTTCACAACTATTCAAATATGTTAAGCCAAGCACAAACATACCAATTTTGGGGGGAGGGCGACTTAAACTTTTAAAATTATTGACAACTTTCAGATTTTTTAATTTGCTCAAAATAATACTTAGCTCCCTACAAGCTATCATTTCTACGACTCTTTCAAACTCAATCGTCACCGCAACCTTTCCTGCTCCAAAAATGCCTCCAAACCCCATGAATAATTCGTGCGATCATCACCGACCATCAAACCATCATTCCTTCCTCCATGTGTCATCGTTATTCCGTGTGTTGTCAGTCGTTAAAAAAAATCCATCATCAAGCTGAATGGTGCCATTCACCGCGGACGAGTCTCTCCGTCCAACTATCCTTTCGTCTGTGTGCTGCCAAAGAACTAATCATCATTCTCGGCTCAGACTCTTCTTGTTGCTGTTGGCTCGTTCGAAGAATCAACGAACTTTTGCGCAAAAACATGTGCGCGCCACCACGCGGCACAAAATGCCATCTCTCCAATACAGCGAGAGGAAACCGGCACAAAACAAAGGAAAAACTTGGCTCCACCAGATGAAAACGAGGAAGAGGAAAAAGAGAACATGAAAAGGAGAGCATGAAAACGAATGGGCGCGCTCAAATGAGAGCGAAAAAGAAGAAAATTGCAAAAACTAAAAAAAAATCGCGATTATTATTATTACTACTACTACTCCACTCTCATTATACCAACAGCCAGAGTTCTTTAGCCTTTCTGGACTGACTCAAGCAAAGCGGTCTCCACCGCCTCGTGGGGTGGATTCTTGGTGTGTGCGAGCAACAGCAACATAAACATGGAATAGAGTATGGTCGTGGCGTTTGAGAGTACGTGCAAATGAGAGTTGAAAGTGTTTTCCTTTACCATTTTTTTGCAAGCGAAAAAAAAAAATGAAAACAAACATAACAACGTGGTGCAATGATTCATATCCAGAATCGTTTGCACATTACAATGTTGGGGAGGATTTCCTTTTTGGATATTTCGTCAGATTTGTTTACAAAGTATCAACCACTTCATTTTATGAATCACTAAAAACTCTGTGACTCCGTGACAATTTTGTTGAAACAAATATCAAATAAATTGTTTGAATTTAAATAATCGACAAACAACGTAAACACTTAAAAGGGTGCAACTTGTCTAAAGTCTACAGTTTTTTTTTTTTGAGTATGTTCTATAATATCAGGGTGGCCACCTCGGGGAAAAACCGGGAAAACCGGGAAAAAACCGGGATTTTTATCCACCGGGAGAAACCGGGAAAAACTCGGGAATTCGACTGACAAACCGGGAAAATATTTTAAGTTTAGTTAAAATTTTTTTTTCTGTTGTATCCTATTATATTTTTACTTGGCGAATTTGTTTTTTAGTAAAGCAAAATGTTTCCTCTACCAGCGATTCTCAACCTGGGGTACATGTACCCCTGGGGGTACCACGAGCGGTCTCAGGGGGTCCGAAGGACAAATCCCGCAATGGCGGACATTTGTCCCAAACAAAATATTTGAGAGAAAAAAAAAACAAATTGCTTTGAAGCAAAAAAAAGTAACAACCATGCTTAAGGTGCAATGTATTACGGGCAAAATTTTTTTTGGCCAATCAGAAAATGTTTAAAAAAATTGAATGATAAATCTATAATTTGCATTCGTTTAGAAATTTTATGAATTTGAAGTAAAGTGCACAGTTTTTGAGTTTTATTTTAATTTTTTTTTCTACATATGTTTGTTTCAAATTTGTATATTGTGCCAACTACCATTTACTACAATGTTGGTAAAAATAATCTTTTGTTTCATGATTTGGATATTTTCAATTCGACCTTTCTTTGCTAAAATATTAGTTTTGCATAAAATAAAAATTAGGATTTTTTGTGAGTGGAAATTATGGATCTCATGGTACGAAAACAACATTACAGTAAATATCTCTCTAAATTTAAAGATCAAGACATTTCTTTCAAATTGTCACACAAAATACACTATTTTAAAATATTTTTCTTGGCCTCTTAGCAACAAAAGAATGGATCAAAAATGTTCAAAAAAGAAAGCAGAAAATAATTTTCTCAACCATTTAATAGAATAATTTTTGGGGGATGTTTGTAGAAATGAAAAAGACATCGAAAATTTAATTTACAAAAGGAATTTCTCCAAATTTAAAGGCATTTTCAGTAGTTTTAAAGAAAAACAGGGTACAACATTTTATTTTGAAGCTTTATTAAGAAAACTGATTTGAAGAAATGTACATGGACGTTGTGTGGCCTATCCAGTACATGTTTCTAAACAACTCTAGAAACGAGATTTACGACATTTTCAATACTTCAAAATTCCGGTTTCTTTCTTCGTGAATTGGAATGTAAAAAAATCTCATGCAATCAAAAAATTTCATGTATGAACGCTAGGGGGTACCAGCAGCTTAAGTAACACGAAAAAAGGTACCTAGCCTAGAAAAGGTTGAGATCCGTTGAATTATAATATATTTCAACTTAAAAATAATAATATCATGCAGTTTCTGCTTGTAAATATTGTTTTATTTGATAATATTTGAGATTCTCAGCCAGACAAATTATTAAGGACAACTTGCAATGAATTTTTTCTGCAAAGTTTTTTTTTTAAATTCGTTTGAAATTTATGTCAAATTTTCAGATATTTTAAAAATACAATATATTTAGAATTCTGCTACAAAAAAGTCACCTGAAATACAGGCAATCACTTTTAGGTGGTTACTACATCAACATAAATATTGAGATCATGTTGAAAATAAGGCCGATGCTAATATTTTTCAAAGTTTTTGTCCCTCGGCTCTGGCCGGGGTCAAGTGGGGGAACAATCCATAGTCTCAACATTTGAATGCAAAAAGTGTTCAAAAATGCATTTTACACTAGTTTATTTGCTTTGTCTTCAAAAAATGTAACACGGTAACAAAAATTAAAAAAAAAAACTAGAGGTGTAAAATTTTAAAAAATTAAAAGATTATTAAATCAACCCAAACATGCTTAAAAATGATTCCAAACGCAAGGGAATGCTTTTTATATTGATTTCAGCTGATTGCACTTAAATTTCGATTAAAATTTTGATGTTTTTTTGAAAAATATTTTTTTGCCCCCTGATTTTTCGGGGCAACTAACGAATTAACGAGCATTTACATAAATGTTGTTAACAATTTATTTTTGCTTTTCTTTTTTACAAAATTAATAAATTGTAGTAATAATTAGTCTCATTCTAAAATATAAAACGATTTTTTTATTTTGAGGTTATAAAATCTACATGATGATGAAAAATCCCAATCATTATGGAAATTAGATGTTTGGATTGGAAACAGATAAAAACGGCTTCGTTTACAACTTACTTACTTTTTACTCAAGATTTGAAAGCTTTCTTGAGGAATTTAAACTTTGAACCAAATGTATGCGTTCAAAAAGTATGTTGACTAACTTTAGCCTGAAAAAAACTTTGTAATTTGGTTTAAAAAAAATTCGGAAAATTCCTTCTGGGCTCGGGAGAAAACCGGGAAATTGAAAATCAAAATCTGGTGGCCACCCTGTTCTATAAACATATGAAACACAATAGCTTGATGAACAATTGCCCTCAAGGTAAACATGTTTAGTTAAATTTCTAAAACGGTGTCCACGTGGTTTGTGGATGGCCCCTTATTAAGACTTTTAAGCAACATATTTTTTTTTAATTCAAATTCAAAGATGGCTTTTTGAGAAACTTATTTCGAGGTATTCATATTCTTTAATATAATTTAATCTTCTTTCTGTTATACTTCTGTAAGTTTTTCCATTCTTTTAAACATGAGCTAATCCGTTAAAAAATACGAGAAAAAGTGTGAACTAAAACTTATTTCAAAGTAGGTATTTGATACTCTTTCAAAATTATTTCAATTGGTTTCTTAAATGATCCATGCTTTGATTTTAATTAATATTTGTTTAAGTGGTTTTTTTTTTTGATAGTTCTTTTCATTCTATCAAACATGAAACGTTTTCTGAAAAGAAGTTTTAAGCATTTTTTAAATAATCTTTGGAACAAATAAAGTTCATGTAAAATTTTAGTATTTTATCCATTGTTTTGAAAAAATCGTGTTTCAATCATATTTTTTATGATTTTTCGATTCTTTCAAATATGAACAGTTCTTCAAAAAAAAAATATATGTCAAATGATTCGAACTCATTTCATGGTATTTAAATTCTTACAATACAATTTATTATTGTTTGAACTAAACCTATTTTTTTAATATTTATCAAAATAATTTTAAAACATGAGCAGTTCTTTTAAAAGTTTTATGTCAGCATGTATTGATTTGAACTTATCTTTAAGAATTTTAAATGTTTTACAAACAATTTATAATTTGTTCCGTAATATTTTTTCCGTTTATTTACAAGTATTCATTCTTGTTTCAGTAAGACAGTTGTGTTTTGTTGAAATCTTTCAAAAATGAGCAGTTTTCGAATAGTTTTTTTGAAAAAAGTCAATTTTAAAATATTGTTAAGAAATATTTTTGAAAATATTTTTCCTTGATTTGACCTTTTGTTCTTTCGACCTTTTGTCAGGAGTAGTGGGTTCTTCCCGAAATTTCAAGGGACAGAATTCCCGGGAATTTCCTAAAAGCTCAATTTTCAGAATCCCGGAAATTTTTATATTTCGTCCTGGTTTTCCCGAAATTGAAAAATAATAATAAACTGATTGGCTGGGAAATTCAGATTTGGTTGTGAAATTGGTGGAACAGTTAAATACTTAGTAATTGATTGGAATGTTGAAGCATCTACATTTTTATCGGACATATATCAGTTTTTGTCGTATTAAGAGGCAGTTTTTGTAAATATTGCTCGGTTTGTTCTAGAGGTCGTATCGAGGTGCTCCAATTTGGATTAAACTTTCAGCGTTTGTTTGTCTATACATGAGATGAACTCATGCCAAATATGAGCCCTCTACGATAAAGGGAAGTGGGGTAAAACGGGCTTTGAAGTTTGAGGTCCAAAAAACATGAAAAATCTTAAAATTGCTCGCATTTCCGTAAAACTTCATCAATTCCAACTCTCTTAGATGCATTCGAAAGGTCTTTTGAAACACTTCAAAATGTGCCATAGACATCCAGGATTTGTTTAACTTTTTCTCATAGCTTTTGCAAATTACTGTTAAACAGCAATTCCCCACGAAAACAGCATGATTCGAAAAAAAAGTTCTCCGATCGGGCTCAAAATTTTTCTGGGGGATCCTTGGCCGAAATAATTAGACCCGTATTTTTTTGTTTGGCCATTAGGGTGACCTACGCCGTGTTAGGGTGGTCCGAAAAATGGCAATTTTCGTCGATTTTCGCAAAAACCACTTTTTTCAAAAAATCATATCTCCGCGCCATTTCATCCGATTTTAGCTGTCTTAGACGCAAAAGAAAGGTGATTAGTTTGGCTATTTGGGAAAAATAGTAAGAAGTTTCGAAAATCTAGCTTAACATTTGAAAAGGTCATATGAAAACTTAAAATGCTGTTTTGAAGGTCTCGGGACCAAAGAGCCTATGTCTGAAAATATTTTTATCGGATTCCTCGGAAAATTTCACATTAAATATCAAAAAATGGTGAAGTTATGTTTTCGATACTCTGAGATACGATTTTTTGAAAATAAA
This sequence comes from Culex pipiens pallens, assembly GCF_016801865.2. NCBI lineage: Eukaryota > Metazoa > Arthropoda > Insecta > Diptera > Culicidae > Culex > Culex pipiens. The sequence goes on from NC_068938.1 coordinate 80,299,241, forward strand.
AACTGAGTTTTTCGACGCGCCACGCGCAAAAATCAGAAAACGACGAAAACGGGAAAAAATCGACTTTTTTCACTAAAATTGCAATAACTTTAAAATTTCAGCGATGACCTATAGATGTTATGGTACCAAAAGTTGCGTCTTTTAATTACGAAAATTTTAGTATCCTAACATGTATAGGTCATCGCTGAAATTTTAAAGTTATCGCAGTTTTAGTGAAAAATGTCGATTTTTTCCCATTTTCGTCATTTTCCAATTTTTGAGCGTGGCGCGTCGAAAAACCCAGTTTTTATTTTCAAAAAATCGTATCTCAGAGTATCGAAAACATAACTTCGCCATTTTTTGATATGTTATGTGAAATTTTCCGAGGAATCCGATAAAAATATTTTCAGACATAGGCTCTTTGGTCCCGAGACCTTCAAAACAGCATTTTAAGTTTTCATATGACCTTTTCAAATGTTAAGCTAGATTTTCGAAACTTCTTACTATTTTTCCCAAATAGCCAAACTAATCACCTTTCTTTTGCGTCTAGGACAGCTAAAATCGGATGAAATGGCGCGGAGATATGATTTTTTGAAAAAAGTGGTTTTTGAGAAAATCGACGAAAATTGCCATTTTTCGGACCACCCTAACACGGCGTAGGTCACCCTAATGGCCAAACAAAAAAATACGGGTCTAATTATTTCGGCCAAGGATCCCCCAGAAAAATTTTGAGCCCGATCGGAGAACTTTTTTTTCGAATCATGCTGTTTTCGTGGGGAATTGCTGTAAAAACGGATTTTTTAAAACCTTAATATCTTTTCGCACCAGTCTATAACACCCATACTCTTACAGGTCAAAAGTTAGGGAATTTCATGGACTATAAGCCTACGGTAATAACTTTTTGGCCAATCGCAGTTTTTCTCATAATTTTTCGATTTTTCTAGAACAAACATTTAACAACGTTAGTTTTTGCCCTGTAGGTTTCCATAGCGGCACTTTTTGGTCTCAATTATGGATATTATGGTTTTAAAAAAATCCATTTTTAACAGTAATTCGCAAAAGCTATGAGAAAAAATCAAACCAATCCTGGAAGTCTATGGCTCATTTTGAAGGGCTTCAAAAGACCTTTCGAATGTATCTAAGAGAGTTGAAATTGATGAAGTTTTACTGAAATGCAAGCAATTTTAAGACTTTTTATGTTTTTTGGATCTCAAACTTCAATGCCCGTTTTACCCCACTTCCCTTAATCGTAGAGGGCTCATAGTTGGCATGAGTTCATCTCATGTATAGACAAACAAACGCTGAAAGTTTCATCTAAATTGGAGCACCTCGATACGACCTGTTACACATTGGCGAAAAACTCGCTCTTAAGGAAAATTTTGGTTTTAAGATCACTGGAACAATTTAAACACAAAACACTTAATTGTAAACATAAGTAAAATTTAAAAAAAAAAAACGATCTATCTATAAGAAACATATTTAATCTGGATCACATCGGATAAATTTTTTTTGGTTGATTTAAATTCCAAAAAACAGCAAAGAACACAAAAACATTCAATTTCTGATGCTGTATGCTATCTAAAACCTCCTTGTTGAAATTGTGGTCTAAATTATCCTCAGTTAATAATAACCAACTAATTCTATGATACCAAGCAGTAATGCTTAGTTGTGTTGAAATTCAACACATCAGCCGAAGGAATTTAAAGACATATTATTTTGAATGTCTGGATTTGCTCATCAGATATTTTTTTTAAATATTCAAAAGCCTCAAACTATTTGTTTTTGTCATCAATTCACATTTCTTTACGTTCCATGGTATGATTAGGATTTTAAATGTATTCTCTTATCCAGACGGAAGCAGTTCTCACATAAAGTATCAATTTCAAAATAAAACCAATCCGGAAGTGTTCCAACCCAACAAAGGACACCACCCAGCTACAAAAATCCCACATTGTACGAGAACAACCAAGGTCAAGATCACACGTTAGTACAAATTCAATCCGACCGTCCAGTCAGCCAATTCCGCCCGGCAACATCGTCCAACCTTTTCGAGAACTCCGAAAACTATCAAATTACCCACACTTTGCAGCACACACCGCCGGGCTATTGAAAACCCATTAACCAAGGCTTCCTCCCTTCCTTCAGTTGAACGCGCTAATTCTAGTAATCGAAAAAAAATATCGCTGCGATACTCACTCCTCGGTTTGCGATCTGATTAGTGCCAAAAACTGGACGGCAAACTCCTCGATCGTACAGGCGGTCTTCTGCTTCGTTGTCTTGTCCCGATCCTGGTCCTGCACACGTTAGATTTCGTAGATTTGTTATGATCGCCACATGAAAGAAGATGGAAAAAAGAGGAAGAAAAGTACACACATTACTACCGATTTGCAAAACAGAGTAAGAAGGAAAAAAAGATGAATACTCCATGAACAAATATGTGCCAAAACAAGACGGATGATGTCCGATTTGTACGAGGCCGTCAACCAACCCGCACACGGGTTGTTGTCCCAAATAAGAGCCAACTCATGATCACGTTAGGGTGGCCATATAAAGGGTTTAAAGTCAAATGGGTATTGGTCTATTTCGACTTTAATCTATTTGAAAAATATTTGCTATTTATTAGAAGATCACCCTAATGTCCACCAATACCAACTACCATCATCCTCCAACCACTCTAGCAGACCTCCAGGATCTGCGTACGATTTTTGCGTGCTTGACCGTGACTGGCAAACAGCTGACCTGGGCCATGGCCATCGGATCGCAGCGGCGCGGCAGTTGGCCAATAAGACAAATGTTAGGCGGTTAAGTCAGTGACACTTCGAGTACTTTGAGTAGGGTTGACTTCATACTGATCGCATTTTTTAAACTTTAATTTTTTAACTGATTTTGAAAACGTATTTTTTTGCGTTTTTCAACAAAAAAAAAATAGAATCATCTTGAAATAACTGCTTCACCCCGCAATCCCCTCTGAATGTTTGCATTTGAAGTGGGGACACACCACCATACATGATTGAGCAGTTTATTTCTCAATGGTGCAACTTTAAAGGTCGTCCCAGCGGATCAAATGTGCGAAAATTGTTTGACTACAATACACGCAAGTCAGAGTGGAGATCGGTTTTTGCTTCCGCACAATTCAGTCGACAGTGGATTGCGATTCTTCTTTTTTTGGGCAATAGTTGAGATTTGAAGAGTTTGGTTTTTTTTTCTGCTGACTAGCACGCGTCCAAAATTGCTAGTTCCCCATTATGAAGACATCGGAGGACAACTGCTTGTCGAAAATTGGTGGTCTCCCGCCGTTTGTCACGATACCGCAGTTTGACTCAATTAAGCTGTTAGCAAGTTGGCAAAACGAATTTCAATGCTGAAAGGTCGTTGACCGACCTTCTTTAAGTAACTTGTCGAGAACGTGAAATCGTATTTTTTTTAAATTTCTATTTAAAATCAATTAAATGTGACAATTACACAGGTAATATAATCTCAATTAAGCTTGAAATATTCTTTAAAGTCAAACTCCTCATTATTTTTGACATAAAAGTTGTACACATTCCGAGGAGTAATATTGAATCTACACCTAGAACTGGGCATCGGCATACGAGAGGATAAAGAGCACGGTTTGGTAGTAAAATGGTACTGTGTGCGGACGGAGAGGATAAATCCCGAAATTAACGAGAGTACTTTACTCATGGGTTCATTTTCCAAATCATCCATCAAAAAAAAAAAAAAGTACTGGTACCGAGACTTGAACCAAAGACCTTCGGCTTATTGAACCGTGCCTTTGCCGTATGGGCCACCATGGTTCGGTGACTCAGTGGCGGTCATTTGGGCATATAAGCCACTCAATGCACAGAAAAAAATTCATGGTAATATTACATCTGGAAAGGGGTACATCTTTTATGTCAGAAAAAATGTGTATTTTATCTCTGAAAATGGGTAATTTTACCACTATTTTGGTGTAATGTCGCTTTTTCAGTCTAAATTGAGGTAAAATTACATCATAAAAGAGATAATATTCAACCTTCTAAAATTAAACCTTCCAAATTTACACTTTTTTTTTGCTGTGTAGGATGACCTGTTTCAATGAACGAATGAACACGCGAGAGTACTTTCCTCACGTTTCTTTTCGGGAGAATTATCCCCTCGATCTTTAACTTTGGGTGTAGTTTTATTATTTTAAACAGATCAAAAACCACGAAAAAAAGAAAAGCGTAGATAACAAGCCAATGTCTCAACATTTGAATAAAAAAGGATTTTAAATGCATTTTACGCAAGTTCAGTTCATTATAGTTTTCCAAAAATAAGATTAGATTTGACGAAAACAAAAATCGTAGCGAAAAAAAAACCTGATTAAAAAAAAACAAAAAAAAAGAATTAAACCAAACATGCTAAAAATTATTCTTAACGCAGGGCATTTTGAATTGATTTCACCTGATTGCACTTGAATTTCCATTGAAATATTGATTTTTTTGAGCCGACAAAAAAATTGTACAAAAAAATTGTACCAGCCTAAGGACATAAAATGCAATCTTAAAAAAAATCCAAAATTAACAAAATTCAAAAATAAAATCAATTTACAATTTATAAAATAATTGATTCGGAAAAAAATTTAGAAATAGATCAAACAATTTGTGTAATTCATATTTAAATGTAAAATCAAATTTGAAACGAAGCATACTTTAGTGAAATTTTGATAAAGTGCCCCGTTTTCAAGTTATAGCCAATGTAAAGTAACTTTTTTTTCTTAATTTTGGGTATAGTGCTCATGTTTGCCAAGCTAAAAAAATAATTTAGAAATGCTGAAAATGTTATCCCTACATTAGGCTTTACAAACATTGGAATAATGCATTTTTTTAGTCTTGTCCAACTAACTTTTTTTATCAGAAATGAAAAATGAAATAATGATAATGGAATTCAAATTGGGTGTGATCTTCTACTCTTTGCAATAAAAAAATATTTAGAATTTTAATGCTATAAATGAACCTAATTTTGACATATTCAAAGATTTTTTTTTTACCCTTTCTGGAATTTCATGAAAAGTTGGTATTTGAAGACCCCTGAATTCTAGGACATTATTTTAAAAAATAAAATTGTTTATTTTTAGAAATCAATTTTTAAGTAACAAAAAAAATCAGTCAAAAAAAATCCGTTAATCATTTTTTTTTCCAGTGTAGTCCTCGTCCATACTTAAAACTTTGCCGAAAATACCAAACCGATCATAAAATTCCTTCAAAAGATAAAGATTTTTGAATTTTTCACAAGCCATTTTAGTATGGACAGCTGATATGATGATATGCAAAAACTAATAATAAATAATGGCTTCTTTGGGGATTTGGGAAGGCACTAAAATAAACATTCAGATCCTTTTTTGAAACTAGTAAAAAAAAGCAAAACAAAACATTTCAGGCAAATACAAAGAACCTTCTAACTAATTTTCGGCAATTTTAATGCGAGTTATTGCTGCTTAAATTTAAGAGAATCGTTTTCAAAGAGAAAACCTTTCTATGTAATTATTGAAAAATGAATCATTTATCAAATTGAATTTACTAAAATATATACTTTAAGATTGATTTTTATCTTAAAATTAATATATCAACGATATTATCATTAATGAATATTGGAATTATTCAGGAAAAGATGCTTTTATTTTTTTTTTAAGGCCGATGCAAATATTTAAAAAAGTTTTTGTCCCTCGGCCCTGGCCGAGGTCAAGGGGAGGGCAAAAAAATAAAAAAATATAAAATTTTTAATAACAAGCCATAGTCTTCACATTTAAATGAAAAAAAGTGTTTTAAAATGCATTTTACACTAGTTCAGTTGTTTTGCAATCATTAGTTTTCAAAAAAATCTACGATCTGACAAAAACAAAAATTGTATCGAAAAAAAAGATTTTGCATCGAAAATTTTCAAAAAATCTTAAGATTTTTTAATAAACCCAAACATGCTAAAAATGATTTTAAACGCAGGAGAATGTATTTTAATTTGATTTCAGTTGGTTGCACTTGAATTTTCATTGAAATTTTGAAGTTTATTGTAAAAATATTTTTTTTGCCCCCTGATTTTTCGGGCCAATTTTGAAGGGGGGGGGGGGGGGTGACAAAAACTTTTAAAAATATTTGTACCAGCCTAATTTGTGATCAAAATCTCCTTGTTTTGAAGGCAAAGTCTCGGGTGAGTTTTCAAAAAGCCGTAAGAGCCACCGTGACCTCCGACACTAATTTTCGTTTTTTTCAAATTGAAACAATATTTCATTAGTTTTTAGTTTAGGGCACTTGAAGGACGTGTAAATGAACAATCTCAAGCATTTTTGAAATTGGTTTATCGTAAGTAGGTCGAATACCGATGCAAAAAGGGCTTTGTTTACCAATGGCTCTTATGGCTTTTTGAAAACTCTCCAGAGAAGTATAAATGTGTATGCTTTACTATTAAGGTTTAATGCAATTCGTTGCTTGTTAAAAGTTTTAAGCATAGGTGAGAAAAATGAGGAAATTCTCAAGAAATTTAACTAGAAAGACCTAAAAACAATCGATTAGTAAAAATTGTTTTGCCCAAATTTTTTTTGAAAATATAGAAAGTGATAAAAAACTTATAATGAAATTGAGGGGTCTTAATGAACTCAAAATTCAAATTCGTTCATTTTGCATTAATTTCCAGCCCTAACACCATCCAACTGTGTCCAATCAACAGGCCACTGACACGGTGAGAGAACGAAACTTGCTCCTAACACTGCGTGTTTAACAACGTTGTTCAGCAAAACGGTGCAATAAAAAAAAGAACGCCGCTCGGCAGAAATATGCTCCGATTAATTATGTCGAACAAACGTCAGCACGACATCATCAAAAGCTGGAAAAAACAACAACAGCAGAAGCATAAAACTATAAAATAACTAAAAACAAAGCGAAAAAAAACGTAACAAACGTTAGTGCGATACAAACAATGATAACGAAAGAGAGGGGAAATAGACGAAAAGAGCGAGAGAGGAAACACGTACGCACTCACACGCGACTCGTAAAAGGGAGGAAAAGCGAAATAAAATTAAATAATAAAACAAAAAAAAACAATTCAAACTCCTCTCCGAAAGGAAGTCATTAGAGGTCACTGTCAGTTCAAGGTTTTTTCTTTTGTCTCCTCGCTTCTTTCCCTTTCCCTTTACTCTTATCCTGTTGGGATTCTCCTTTCTCGGCCCAATCGAAGTAGGCTTTTCGCGATCTCGCACTATTTCGTATTCATCCAAGTTGGCTTCCGAGCTGCGACGATAAGCGAACATCCGTAGTTCGATGCCGGGGCCGGTTCCACGGGTTCTGAATACCAATGGCCTCAACTTCCTCCGGGGGTTAGAACAGTGAAGTGTCGATAGTTTGACAGAAATAAATTAAATTTCAAATTTGATTGTTCAAGTCTGTCAAACTTACAAGTGGAAGTCATTGCTGTCAAACCATCAGGGTGTCACTGTGATGATGACGATGACGAAGTTGCTCACTCTCACGCACTGGTTCACTCATGATCGCGGTTGATGATCGCGCTCGCGATCCTCTCTCCCTCTCTCGCGCAAAAATCCCAAACCACGCGGTCGCGAACCAGCGAGAGAGAGTGTTGAGTGAAGCTTGTTGTTTCTTGTTTTGACAAGCGCGCGACGATCGTTTATGGAGTTGCATTCAGGGTCCGGTGGATCGGAACACACACACACACTCGTGATCACAACGCGCGCCGTTTTGTTGTCATGAATGGTTGAGCGTGGAGCAAAAGGGGGAAATGATCGAGCGCGCGATGATCGGTCATTGGAACCTGATGTAAAGTTCAAGTTTGCTGGGTCGTCTCGCGCGGTGCTACCGGCTACATAATGAGCTCTTTAGTGCGACGGGTAATTCTGTGTGTTGTGTAGAATGAATGCTTTTTAGTTGGGTTATGATGCAATAGTTTTTATCTGATTTCAAATATAATTGATGAAAACTTAACTTCAAATTTTTCATGCTTTTTTGCAAATTTCATCGAATTTTGTATTTATTTGGATGAAATATTGTTTTTGTCCAAATGAGGCATCTGCAAAACCTCAAATTTTTGAGAAATTTAAATGTTTCCATTAAAACCTTCACGGAGAGACCGTGCCCAGAAATTTTAACAATTAAAATTGTTGATTTTACTTTCGTAAATTTTAACAAAAACGTACTTGTCACTGCCAATTTTCAGTTGAATTAACCAAAATTCAGTATTAATTTAATAACCTGTTTGTTGAAAATGCTAAAGGCAAAAAGCTAACAGATTTCCCGAACTCGAATGAACGTGCTCGACTGTTAGCTTTGGTTTTAGGAAAAACAGAAATTTTGTTGGTTGAATATAATTTACATTTGGTTGAATATTTAAAAGATAAACTTGGGTTTGTTTACGTCTGTCATTTGAAGTCAGGATTCGAACGAGAGCGGTCGATTTGTTGAGTTTGTGTTGTTGATTATGAAGTGAGAGGATGTGAAAGGTGGAAATTACACTATTTAACTGTTGAAGTGGCAAATCAAAGTTTTGCAATTGGGTCCTAAAATGAAGCTAAGATTGCTGATATTATTGTTTACAGCGATAAAGCTTATTTTTCTTAGTGCAATGACCCTTTGTACGGCCACAAAGAGTTTTAAATGGATTTTTAAATCAATTTTGAAAAATTTACCTCGCGGTCCTTCTTGACAGAAAAGCTCCTACTTGACAGCTCGTTCCAAGGGGACCATAGTTAATCCATCGAAAAAATGTTGTCTTGTCAAAAAAAAATTTGCATTAAAATGAAAAAAAAGTGATCAGAAATGGTTTTTTATCGTGTTTTTTACCGTTGTACATAAAAATTGACAAAGGAACTTTAGTACCCAATTGGGGAGGTGGAATTGGTGAGTAGGTTTGTTGATGATGTCTTTGCAGGTGATAAACTATGAAGAGCAAGAGGACGACCTTCGCCATGAGGACCTCTAATGCGAGTGAGTTGAACACGTTATAAGAATGTTTGATGGAAAGAGAGGGCAATAGAAGGGAAATGCGGGCCGACTCTTCACGGATAGAGCAGCCCGGGCAAATTTAACAAAATGTTGGTTAATCCAAGTAAGTATGGGTTTATTTTTGCACAGTAATTTATCTAATGTGATTCTTATTAGAAAACTGAATCATTAAAATGCTTCGTGCTTACGACGGATAAAATCTTAACGAGCCATTCTTTTTCCAGAATCATCAATTTTAAAATACATAGAAATGCTTACACATGACAACATAAAAAATAGAAATGAAGTAAAATATTAAAAAAAGAAAAAAAAATATGTAAAATATATAAAAGAAGATAATTATTATCTTGAAAGTTTTGTTGCAATACGTCTGCTCAATAAACTGGTAAGTAAAACTCTAAATATTTTTTCAGGAATCGGAGTACGTTGAATAAATTGAATCAAATGCAATGAAAGTTTGTTGCCAAAAGTAATTGTTAAATTAGTGCAAGCTTGGTAAGTAGTATTATTGATATTTCTTCTTTTCTCAATATAATTACATTTATTTACGTTCCTTTTTCAGTTTATAGCCGAAAATAAGAATTTTGTATTAAATTACTAATACATTTCCCATGTCTATTTGCAGCAAAAGGTTCACTTTGGTGAAAATTCTGTTTCCAACCACAAGAAAAATAACTAAACCTGAGACCATTGTAGATGATGATGACTTATCGGATGATTTTACAGTGATGGTAAGTGAATGCAACACTTAATTTTATACAGCATAATAAAAATAAAAGCTTAAAAATTGGTAAAAATTTTGCTCGGTTTCTATTTTTAAGGAATTCATGAGAAATTAAACATCTTTTTTAAATATGCTAAACAAAATTTGTAATATGCTTTTTTAATATTTTTAAGTTTAATGCAACGTAATTTTTTAAAACTTTAATCAAACTTTACATGTTTGATAACAACTGTTAAAAAAAAGTTTTGTTTTGATGCTTTTTAACAGTAATTTAACAACTTAATGCAAAAAAAATAGTACAAAACGTTAAATTTTTAGGCAGAATAAATGCGAATATAAAAACACTCATTATTAATTTGTGAGGCATTATTACAAAATTTACTGCAAAGTCAATAAAATTATTGCTAACAACTGCTAATTATTGACTACATGTACAAATATTTTTCTGAATTCAAGTAAGACATTAGTTAAAATATAGCTAGAAATTCGGCCCAGCCCGTATTGTTAGATAATTAAAGAAAATATATATCAACACTTACATAAATTATGTCTAATTAAGAAATGTTTTGTTATAAACCACTAATAATTTGCTGCATGCAAAAATATTTCGGTTGATACAACGAAAAAAAATTGTTAAAAAATAGTTAAAAAATATTTCCCAGCCAGTTTTTAACAGAATATTCCACACTGGAAACAAGAATTTTGCTGCTGAATCAGCATGCTGTTTTTTTTTGCATGTGAGCAGTTCTCTACGGAATCGGTTTTTTTTCTTTAATTTTAATTTTTGAATTTTTTTATCCGGCTGAAACTTTTTTGGTGCATTCGGTATGCCCAAAGAAGCCATTTTGCATCATTAGTTCGTTGATATAATTTTCCATACAAATTTGGCAGCTGTCCATACAAAAATGATATGTGACTATTCAAAAATCTGTATCTTTTGAAGGAATTTTTCGATCGATTTGGTGTCTTCGACAAAGTTGTCGGTATGGATATGGACTACACTGAAAAAAAATGATACGCGGTTAGAATTTTTTGGTGATTTTAATTTCACTTTTTGTCACTGAAACTTGATTTGCAAAAAAACGCTTTTTTATTTATTTTTTTTATGTTTTAGAGGACATCAAATGCCAACTTATCAGAAATTTCGAGAGTGGGCAAAAAATCTTTGACCGAGTTATAATTTTTTGAATCAATACTGATTTTTTCAAAGAATCGAAATATTGGTCGCAAAAATTTTTCAACTTCATTTTTCGGTGTAAAATGAAATTTGCAATCAAAAAGTACTTTAGTGAAATTTTGATAAAGTTCACCGTTTTCAAGTTATAGCCATTTTTTGGTAACTTTTTGGAAAATAGTCGCAGTTTTCAACCCTGGTTTTAATATCAATGTACTTGGTTCATTAAAAGTAACCTTACTTGAAATAACTTTGAACAAAACGCCAATTAAATCACCAAGGCCATTCCGGTAATAACGCCACCGGCGGCTTCGCAAAAGGTCGCTTCCAAATTTATCTCCAATCAATCGCACCCATCCGTCGGCATAAATAACCGTCAAAATAACAGCGAGGACAGAGAGTAGTGGCCCCTTTATTTCGGGGAGACAATTTCTGTTCCCCGCGTCGTCGTAATTCGACGGATTTGCTTCGCGGATTTTCCAAAATGAGAAAAACGGCACGCTCGCGTATGTCAACGGAGCATTTTCCGGCTTTACCGGGTTGTTTTTCTGGGAATTTTTTTTTTTTCGTGGAAAATCTTCCCCTCTCCCACCGCCTGAAAGTGAAAAATAAGCAAAATGGATGGTCCCGTGGCCGGAATCCAATCGACCGAATCCAGGCCAAAGTTGTGTTTCCTTTTTGCACCCAGAGTGGGAAAATCAGGGCTGCCAGCCTTCGACTGATGGCTGTTCTTCTTGTTTACCCCTTTTTCTAGGACGCGACCATATTGAAGGGGAGGGGGGGTCAAAATGACACTTACTGGGCAGGAAATTTGAACGCACCGAAAACAGATCATTTGGGGGTGGTCTATCGAGGGGTTGTTCATAAATGATGTATTTTAGATCTTTTTTAATTCGATTTATAATCTTGTTTAAATTAAATGTTGTCAAATGAAAAAAATACATCGAAACTTAGCAAGCTGTTCAGTAAACAAGCATCTTCATGAACAACCCCCTTTTCAGTACCGAATTCAGATGAGGCGCAGACACGCAGCGAAAAAAGCGAATAAAAAGCTACGCACTTTTCCTACCAGAAGACCACGGGCCGAGTCAATCGCTGAGTGAGAAGGGGGAAAAGCCTGCAAATCCTTCTTCGTTAGCAAAATAAATAAGGATTGAAGGGAAATGGAAATTGATTTTCCAAAGGATTTGGCACTTTATATCAGTGCCCGCGCGCGGTCTGTTTTGGGTTGATCCAAAAACAAACAGAACCAGAAAAATGCAACATAAAGATTTGGAACGAAATTACATTGGAGTTGAGGGGGAACAATACTGCACTAGAAATGGATGCCGTTACCAAAATCTGTTTGAAAATTAGAATTTTAAGCAGAAACAAATCTTGTTTCATCAGAATGAGCCCCCTCGATTAAGCCACTTTGAGTCACATGACGAGCAAACCTGCTCCACCAGGATCGATCAACACTAAAGACTTGTTTTGAACAGTTTGTTGTCCTGTGCTGCTCATCGACGTCGAGTCACGCGGAGGCAGTGGCGTCACACAGCCATGATCATAACTTTTGATGGCTCACATGATCCGCGTGACGTTTTGTTCTTAGGAGATGATCAATTTTGAGATTGAAATTGAGATTTCAAGAATTTTCGAAGTAAGGAATCAAAGTAGCTTTGATTGTCCTATTTCAAACATTTATTTGCCCATCGGAGAACGTCAAATCTACCCTTCAAAATTCGTCGCAAATTGTCCCTTGTTTAGAATCACAGTGCTTCAAATTCCAAAACCAACCCCCGCCAGCAATGTCCACAACGAAAACCAACACCAGCGGAACGTCCTCGTCCAGCTCGTCCGTGCTGCGAGCCCTCAGTCTCCACGGGTACCAGATGGGTCCCAAGATCGGCAAGGGTTCCTTTTCGTGCGTCCGGCTAGCCAAGTGGGTGAGCAAGAACAAAAACGTCCGCACGCTGGCCTGCAAGGTGATTGACGTTCGCAAAGGCACCGAGGAGTTTATCAAGAAGTTTTTCCCCCGCGAGCTGAGCGTCCTGATGAAGATCCGCCATCCGAACATCGTCAAAGTGCACAGCATCCTCAAGCGCGAACGGATGGTGTTCATCTTCATGGATTACGCCGAGGGAGGTGACCTGCTCAAGTTCATCAACCAGAGCGGGTCCGTTCCGGAGGGGCAGGCCAAGCAGTGGTTCGCCCAGCTGGTTAGCGCCTTGCGGTATCTCCACTCAAATGACATCGCCCATCGGGACCTGAAGTGTGAAAACATCCTCCTGTCGAGGACCAACGCGATCCAGCTGGCGGACTTTGGATTCGCGCGAATCTGCGGCGAAGAAACTGGGCTGTTCTCGGAAACGTACTGCGGATCGGCGGCCTATGCCGCACCGGAAGTCATCCTGGGCAAGCCGTACAACCCGATGATCGCGGACATTTGGTCGCTGGGGATCATCCTGTTCATCATGCTGAATGCGGTGATGCCGTTTGACGATCGCAACTTGAAGAAACTGGTCGAGGATCATCGAACGCGGAACTTTGCCTTCGAAGAGCAGGCCGGGAAGTTGCTCAGCATGGAAGCTCAACGGACGGTTTATGAGCTGTTGAATCCGGAACCGGAACGGCGGATATCGCTGGACCAGCTGGTGGAACTGCGATGGATCGACGCGAATTCGGCCAAGGAGAAACGGCGCACGCTGGGGGAGCTGTGTGGCAGGAAGGCGAGCGGGTCAGGAACCGGAAAGGCTGGATGTCGATGTTGAGCAACTTTTATTTTGTAAAGCAGAAGTGTAAGAATAAATTTTGAAAATTTTCTCAATCATTTGCCCAAGTCGCATTTATGCAAATCCACAAAAGATAAATGCAGGGCCAATGACACACATTAATCAATGCAACATGCAGCGCCTCAACCAGTTCAGTCTGACAATTTTTTGCACCAACGAATGCAAGAAGCCTCGCCGCGTCTGTCAGCATTAGCATTAATCACACAACGTCTGGCTGTCGGCGGGGACGCAAACGACGAGACTTAGTCTGTTAGTTTATCCATTTGATACACAAACCATTAAAAACTTCTTTGTTTAACCTTTTTGTTGTTATTGATATTTTATTTTTAAAGTATTATTCGAACATATTCGAAACAGTTTACAGAACGGCCAGTGTTAAAAAAATCATAGAAAATCGATAGTTATTTAAAATCTTTTCCTGTGATCATTCAATTGATGTATCGACCAACAGCAAATTTTAAGTTTTTACAGCAAATCTTTTGAAGAAGGACAATGCATCTATTTCACTTTTTTGTTTTCTTGCAGATGTAAACTAACGTTGGTTCTCTCCAGGAGTGCATATTTTTAACAAAATACAGACTTCAAGTCTGATAAAAATGTTAGTTAGAGTCCCCCAAATCTAACTTACATATCAATTCATAAGAAAAAATTATGGATATATACATGAATACATCGATTTTTAGCGACTTTTCTGAAGAAATATCCTAATCGAAAAAAAAGTCGTCCGATTAAATGTTTATTTTTATTTTTATTTTATTGTTTAATTCGACAAAAAATTGCGTGGATGTACTCAATACTCCTTTGATTATTGAATAGATCCATTGCCACATTTCTTCGTTCGGTCAAGTTTCTATACTAATTCAACGGGTTACTATAAAAAAACTCGAATTAAAATATTCTTATCTTTTCATGAAAACAAAACATAGCTCATATTAAATCAAAATTTCATAATGAAAAGCTAAATCACCAAAATCCAGATTTTTTGTGGGTTCATGTCAGGGTTGCCAGATTGCCAGAAAAATCTGGGAATGCTAGATTTTTAGGTGTCTGATTTTGAAGGATAAAAATTTTCTGCCAATTTTGAATAACTTTTTAATAAAAATGAATAATTTCAATTAAAAACGAAAAAATCAGTCTTACACAATATTTATTTATTTTTATAAAAATGTAATTTTAATCATTTAATGGCCGAAAAAAATTCAACCAGATGAATACTAAGAAATTATTAATTAATTCCAATTCTTCCTCTTCTTTCCCATTCATAATCCTATAATTTTCGTCTGTCTGATTTTTCCAGATTTTTTATTGGTACTTGGTTAGTTTTTTTCAATTTTGACCTGGCAACCCTGGGCATGAGCAGCAATCAAATGACAATTTTTAGTTAGAAAAAAACCCGTGGACACTTTTTTCGGAAATGTAAACCCTCCCTCGTACACAATAGGATCCTAAAGCCCTATGTAAATTTTTATGTATAACGGTAAAAAACACGCTTAAAACCCAATTCTGATCACTTTTTGTTATTTTGAAGCAAACAAAAAGTTGACAAGACAGCGTTTTTTCGATGAATTGACTATGGTCCCCTTGGAAAGAGCTGTAACCCAGTCAACTCAATCGGAATTCTGAAACGGAATTCAATTCGAATCGTTTACGTATTCCGTTTCAAACGCAACAACCGGTACGTACACGGAATCGGTTGTTGCGTTAGTAAAAGAAAACGTAAACGGTTCGAATTAAATTCCTTTTCAGAATTCCGATTGAGTTAACTGGGAAAGTAGGACCTTTTTTGTCAAAAAGGGCCGCGAGGTTGATTTTTCAAAATTGATTTAAAAATCCATTTTAAACTCTTTGTTTTCGTACGTCATTTTAATCAGAAAAATAAGCTGTGAACAATAATATCAACAATCAAAGCTTAATTTTAGGACCCAATTGTCCATATAAGAAAAACTCTTTTTGTATGGAGCCCCTTCCTTCCCCCTTCCTCCCTACTTTTGAAAACTCTGTATCTTTTTTAGACGCACTTCAGCACCATATTTTTTTAGGAGAGTTGTTCAGGACATCCGGGACTATACGTCTACGGTGCTAGTTTCATAAAATAATAAAACATGCATTTTTTAAATTCAAAAATGCGAAAATGCTAGTTTTCCCATGTTAATTCCCATGCAAGTTTTTTTTCGCTTTGCGCCAATCGTGGGCTTATCCAATTGCTCCCAAATTTAGGAAGGTTGTTGGGGACACTTAAAAGGAATCAAAAAATGTGTTGCTGATTTGATTTTTATCATTTTACTTTTATCATATCACCGGAATCTCATGAAATGAGTTTTATAGGCTTAATTTTTCATTTATTTTTTGTTCCATTTTAATGCAATTTTTAGTGAAAAATATTATCTCGTATCTATTAAATGATTTTTAAGGGGTAGGCTCATTTACAGAATTCAAATCGCTCCGTGAGCATTCGGTCGATGACTGGTTTGGATTATATTCAATTAAGTTCAACGTTAATTAAAATTTCAGGATATTCAGAACAGCATACAGATATAATTGATTCTGAAGATTTCATGACATTTTTGAAAATGGAAACCGATGTCAATAAATAATTCAGTTTTGTCAAGGTATGATATTTACATTTATTCTCCCTGTACACGCTCCAATCGACAGAATTTCCTTTTAGTGAATCGCCTGCAAAAAAATAAAAATGTAAATTTTAGGTATAAATGGTATGAAATTATCATAGTTGCTCCAGTTTTCATCTGAAGTTAGTATGGAACTTTAATCAATTTACTATAGAGATTTGTAATGTCTTCTTAAAGAAAATGTCTCAAAACCCTGTCAAATTTTCTTATTCTAAGATTTCTTATAGGTTTTGATCCGGGCAACAAATTTGTAGAACATCGCAAAGTGCTAGGAATTGATCCCGGAAAGATACAGGATGTTTTTTGAAATTTACTTTTTTCGGCAAAATTTCTAAACATGTTAAAAAATAACCTGTATCTTTTCGGGATCAATTCCTAGCGCTTCGCGATGTTCTACAAAGTAGTTCCCCGGATCGAAACCTATTAGAAATCTCTTAGATGAATACATTTTATTGGGTGGAAAAAAACTTTCTAAAAGAAGAGTTAAAAAGTGAAAAATAAATTAATTAAATTTATTGAAATGCCATTCTAAATTCATATCAAAGCTAAGGCAACTAAACCTTAACCAAATAAGCTCAATTTTTCAGGCTAGCTTCTGGGGTCATATAACTTTAAAATTCCGGTTGATGCAAACAAAATTGAACACTTTTGTCATTTTCATATATCCGTGAACCACGCTAATGCTCACCCACGTTCATATATGGGGGGAGCAATCATAAGGAGGTGCGCATGGTTGCTTAACATGATTCCATAGCAGTTATATCAGATTTACAATTTTATTATTTGGCAGGAAATTAATTAAAATTCAATTATGTCGATTGAACCGATAGCCCAAATCCTTCATACCTTGACGAAACTGATGTGTTTATTGATATCAACTTTAAAATTGTCGAGTTGTGTTTTTATAACATCACAGAAGATCACCGCGTTGTAGTCAGATTTGCGATTCCTTTCCGTTGGGTCGTAAGAATTTTCGCGTCCGCCGTCGGTGTGTTTTTCGTTTTTTTGGCGTGCGTGTGTGCGTGTGAAGGTGCGGCTGGCTTTGGCTGTCCCGATGACAGCTAGCCAGTTTGATTTGACCCTATCAACACCCTAACATACCATTTCAGCTCGATACACATCGAAACTCGTCGTTCGCACCGTTAATCAGTACCTCACTAAACATCAATCATTTAAAACTCGTAAAATTATCTCAAGTTAAGTTACATTGTTTAATCCTTCATTCTTTAATTACAAATGATTTTGGTTCTATCTTTCCACAGCCGGCTGTCTAAGACTAGACCATTTCATTTAAAATTTAACAACCGATAAACGGGAAATGTCTCATCCGCAGCATTCGATTGTTTGCCTTGAGAATAATATATAACGTCATTCAACAAACACTATGATTTTGGGTCGCATCATCATCTTCTATGATGAATCCTGACCAAACACCATATCCTACTAACAAGTTTTCAGGTTCCTGGCGCTCGTGGGGTGTAAGCACAGAGTAAATCAGCTGCCCTAGTAGCAACCTGCGCTAACTAACATTCCCGTCCCTTAAAATCGAGGTCTACAAACTGACATGGCGGGCGCCGTTGGTGGCCAATGACTGTTACCTATTCGCAACTGATCTAGCTTTAGCAATCATGGTGTTTTATCTTTTCAGCGCATTCATACATGCTGTTGATAAGGGAAACACCACTAGATCGTCGAAGCCTATAATCAGTAGTGCTGAAAGGATATTACGGTTCTGTTCAGCAACGGAGGGGCAACCATGGGTGATCTCTCATGCTCATGCTCATGCTCATCACAGAAGATCACCGCGTTGTGCTTCTAGTTCTGAAAGTTACAAAAACAAAAAAAAACAATTTATCACGCGGTGTCTGACCCTCAACATTCTTGGTATCCAAGAAAGCTACCCTTTTACAAGAAGGACCACAAGAGGAAAAAAGCTCTGGAGACAGATCTGCCAGCTTTTCCCTCAAGTTTTTTTTCCTTCAACCATCCAACCACCGTCTGCCAGACCTGACTGATGGCGGGTTGCGTCCTTGCCCGGAGATGGAAGCCCGTCAACTAATTAGTACCAATCGATTTAGTTTCACCGCGCCGCGCGCCGTCCTTTATGGTCTTTTGCACCCCAGAAACACCCAGAAATCGAGGGCGAAAAAAGCGCACCCATCGCAGACAGATTAAGAGCAGCATCAGAAGGAGAAAAAAATACGACTGGCAATGTCTCAGACTTCGTCAGCCGGACGGCTAAGCCGCGCAGATCTCTTTTGTGTCTGGGACCAGACTCGGGTCGTTCGGAACACGTCGAGACTTTGGGGGCCTTCTGGGGAAGCAATTATGTGCATTTCTGCGAATCGTGAAATTGGATACATGTGCTAAAATGTTTCTGATGTGGGACCCCGAAAAACCTTAGACGTTGGAGACGACGACGCCACGAGGTTTGGCGGGGGCTCTGAAATTGACATCACAAGAGGATGATCAACGCCGCCGGCCGGCCGGCCTGGGAGCAAATCGGAGAAGACAAAAAAAAAACCGTCTGCCACGTCGCAGATTTTTTTTCAACGGTCTGAATTTGGAGCAGATTATCACTCTATTTGGCGCTGACCCCCCGGAGGAAATGACACGTTTGACGAGGGGTTTGCGATCAAAGTGATTCATGGGTGGCATGATTGATTTTCTAATTGATTGGGACACCACCCGGGAGTCGGGTTTGACTGTGTTAAGTGGATTAGAGGGTTTAAAAAACTCCGGCCAAAATGGACTCTCCCAACACAGCTAAAAAAGTAGTAATCCAGCTGCGTGTAAAAGGCCTGGGTGTAAAATGAATATTGCATTATTTTATGCAATTTTATGTGATTTTACACCCTGAAATATGTAGCCCATCAGTATGGGAAACGTACTTGACCGAAATATCAAGCTCAAATATGCGTTTATCCTTACAACCTTTCATTAGTCTGATGGCCGAGAGGGCTAAGGCGCCAGTCCTTACTGTTGGTGCTGGGTTTTAATCCCGACGTTTGCAACTTTTTTTTTGTGTTTGCAAAAATTTAACATGCGGTGTGTAATATTAAGTGTTAATTTTGACGAAGGTGATGTGCATGCTTTTGCATGCGATTTTATCATCGGATTTTTTGCTGTGAATACATTGAATATCCAAATATTCGACCTGGACAGAAATCATAAATTGAAATTCTCGAGTAATACGATAATTTATGGTACGGTATGTTTTATGACCGTCTGAAAAACGACCAACAACTTATAAATTAAAAAAAAATATTTCGCCCCAAATGTTTTACAACGCCCAACAAAATGATTCACACCTTGTTACATTCCCCCTCGGGGGGCGAGCCACACAAAAGACAAGTTTCCACCTGAGGAGAGAGATGTGGCAGCTGCTTCTTTTTTTGTGCCCGCAACTTGAACGACCACTTCAGCCCAGGAAAGAACCGATTCCGAGCGGAATTCTCAGCCAGCCACAAGTCGTAAAGCATGGTTCGATGCCCTTGCCGAGTGCGACCACCATCATTGACTCATTGCTGCTGCCAACGGGCTTTGGTTCCAACTCGTGGATCAGGACGGCGCGTAGTTCCTCTCTGACGGTCAAGAACTTTATGTAGATTTGCGTTCGAGAGGACGATGCGTTGCTGCTCGTTACGTTTGATGTCTCGGCAACAAGGGGTGTCCAAAGATGAAATGGACAAAACTTTTTTTCTGTGCGCAAGAAATTTTGCTCTTCATTCTTCAAATACCTATTTTCTTCAAATGCTAAGTTTTCCTGGTCTCCTTAAGTTTGTAAAAGATTACCGAAACCTCAAATTATGTAAAAACTTCATTCTTGTCAGGATGTTCTTTTTCCAAACTTATAGATAAAAGAAAAACAGAAAATTTTAAAAAGTTGATCTTTCTGATTATTTACCGACATTGGGTTAGAGGAAGAGATTAGATAATAAAATAAATCCACAAGGTCGAACACAAATTGTTATTTACAAAGTAGATGTTTTTGTTACAGTAAAAAGGTTACTTAATCCACCATCCCGGGCAGACGGTAATAACAAAATTCATGCCATTTAAATAACAAATACTGTTAAAATAACAGAAAGTGTTATGGATTCTTCTTGAAAAATCCATTTTTGCATAAGAGTTGAATAACAGTTTATGTTATCATAACAAAATTTGTTATTGGTCTGATATTGATTGAAATCAAAAGCAACTTAGAAATAACATTTTTTGTTATGGAAGAATACCTTCAACTGTTATTGGGACGATCGGATTAGTTGTTAAAATAACAAAAAATAATAACAAAGATTTGTTCGAAAAATAACTCAAAATGTTATAAGTCTGTTATTACAATAACAATCCAATAACAAAAAAATCATAACGGCGAATAACAAATCTTGTTATAAATAACAAAAAATGTTATTGGCCCAGTATTTTCAAATATCAAAAAATGTTATTCCCAAGTTATTTCCGTCTGCTCGGGATTAGGGGAGCGATCTTTTATTACGTAACGCAGTTGGTGGGGAGGGGGTCAGAGGCCGTGTTACGCTCCATACAAAAATTTAGAAATTTGTACGGAAATTTTGTTACGAGGGGGGGGGGGGGGGTCTGAAAAAGAACGCTTCCTAGGTGGTTGGTGCCTTCCCTATTTATAAGTAAATTCAACTTGAACATCAACCCTTTAAATGATATGTCTATTTTACTTCACAACCTATAATCTTTGATAAGTTTAGATTGTTCAGGCTCATCGAAAAGGTCTTACTCATCCAACGACATTTTTATCATTTTCATCAAAATATTTGCGATTCCGTCTCCTATAAGGTTTAAATAACATTTAGATGCTCATAACTATCAAAAGGGCAATCATATGTATAATCTTTTGGGCTTATTTCAAATACCTTTCTAAAACTAAATAAAAGACGACTTGTCTTACAAGTTCACCCTTATTAACAATCGAGCCAGACTTTTGCCAAAAAAAAATTTTTTTAGCATGAATTTTGAAGTACTTAGCTTAACTTGATAATTTTGCTGAATATAATTCTGAATTAAGATGTTTTCGTGAAGGTACAGAACCAGGCCCAGGAGGTCTGAAAAAGAAGTAAATTTTTGTGTTTAAAAATTTAGAAATTAATTTAAAATTTTATTTAAGTTAAGGTTTAATTATGAATCATTGGAAAATAAAAGTTAAGAGGAAAATCTCTACATTCCTTTTACTTTTAATTTTTTTTATGTTATCTCTTTCATTATTTAGTACTTTTATCTGGATTTTTTTTTTGTTAAGTTGGTTCGTAAACGAAAAAGAATGAATAAAGAGCGATTTTTTTTCTTTTAATTAAAAAAAAACAGGTGCTCATACACTGTCGTTGACATAACTTAGAAGAAACACTGCTTTTCATCTTTTTGATATAAAATTAAACAATTAAATTTGAAAGTCGCATGAAACAAGTATAGGAGTCTTATGATATAAATACAATTTTCGAATCATCTTTTATGAAAATCATTTTTTTTATTTCTGCAGTAGTTAAAACAACAAATTTTCCAATAATAAAAAAAAATAGAACTTTTTCCAATGCTATTTGATGATCCACAATTAGCAAAAAACATATTTTTTTCAAACCTTTAAATCAGAGCTCGTCCAGAAATTGGTTGTAGAGGATTAACAATAGGTTGAACAAGTTATTTTTTAATCAAAAATATCAAAAATATTATAAATTGAAGAGTACAAATTAAATACGTATGGAATGCTATGGAATCATACTGACTATGGTAAGTGTTCAAAGTATCTCAAGAAGAAGTCTTCATAACATTTTGAAAAGTTTAAATAGTTAGTTAACTATAATTAAAAAAAATTTGATGAATAGCATTATTTTAATATTCTCAAAGTGTCATGATTTTCTCAATTTACATGATTTCGAATCGGGAAACGGAATGCATTTTCGGATTCTTTGGACAATTTTCCATTAGGAGAAGGTAAAATAAGTTTGTAAATAATAAATATTATGTGTTTTTGAAATATAATTCAAAAAAATCTTCAAATTTATAGGCATTTTCAGTAGAACAAATTTCATATAAAATGTGAAAACTTTTGATTCGTGCTTCGAATTCAGTTTAAAATGCAATATGAATCGATAATTTTATAAACAAAACTAGTTTTAACGAATTTCTGGCAAAATTGTGAATTTTAACAATTTTACCTAAAATGTATATGTGTCTAGTTTAAAAGCTTATAAACTTAGTTAACTTGATATAAACATTGATTTTCTTTTCTTAAAAACTATCTTACCAACCTTAGCGATAGTAAATTTGACTTAGAAATAAAATTTGAACACCTTAAATTTAATGTTTCGGAATTCAAAATATGAATTTTCAACGCAACTATCTTTTAAAGCTCTTTTGAAACAACTTTTTCCCTAAGATAGTGCATGGACCTTGTGTGGCCTACATGTTTTAAACATAATAATCTTGAGAAAACCTTGACAGTCGGAAAATATTCCCAAAATAAATTGAAATTTTATCAATATCAGCCCGGTTTACGGTACTCTTGTTTTATGTTTTTCTTGTTCAATTTTTAGGATTTTAATTTACATTTATGTTGTTTAGTTTATGTTTGTTTTTGATAGTATTTGGCCATTTACCACCTCATACCTATCTAGTTTATTCATGTTCTCATTTTTTCATTTAAATTGTAAAAAAAATGCATAGAGGCATAGTCTGGGACACTACAAAAATACTGCAAACATATGTTTACTTGAAATAAATAGGAAATTTTAAATGATATTTTTTTTAAACATTGGCAAAGTCACATAAAACAAGTCTAGAGTTTTTCTTAAAAGGTTCTATACTGCCCCTGATCGCATAAATGTCCCATATGCATTTTCATCACTTTTGAGTTATTGATGCAGTTTGGTGCAAAATCGTGCGTCCTTTCAGAAAAACCTACAATATCCAGTACTTTATTCTAGAAATCAAGAGGAAATCCATTTTTTTCACGAAAACTTAAAACGTAGCCGTACGTGTGGGACAATCTTCAAATGCGTTTTTCTCAGCTTGCTGTTTTTGCATATGGGACATTTATGAGCAGTATAAACATATAAAACACAATAGCTTAAAAAACTCTAGAAGTCAAAATTTCAACTCTTATTTTTTTAAATTCTATGAATAATATATTCTATCTTCATTCTAATGATTTTTAAAGATCAAAAATTGGTTGGGAATGAATTTTTGGCAAATTTTTAGACGGAAACCCTCTAGACGTGGGGTTGGGCTGTGGAAGGTTAATGGGTTCAATAGAATAACAAAATTTAAAGTTACTAATTCATCAAAAGTTGTTTCAGAGATGACGACAATTCGTCAGTTGTGTGCTATCTTGTGACAACGACCATTTAGTACCTTTCGAGAAAATCGATTTTTAAAGTTTGTTGGTAAATAATTTCAAAACTATGAATGATAGAGCCAAAATTTTTGAAGCAATTGATTCGTATACTATCGCTTAACAAACGCTCCAAGTTTCAACTAATTTGGTTACACCAGTTAAAAGATACAGTCAACTATGTAAACAAAAATCTGAAAAGCACGTGTCACAAGTGTGTTTCGAAAGTAAAATTGTACTACGTGTCACAAGTGTGCACAGAATTTCCATACAAACTAAAATAGGCTTAAATCAATAGTTGAACCGACTTAATCAGTATATTTTCAAAAACAAAAGATTGCATTGCCTTTAGAAAGTATGTGTGTACATAAATTTGTGAAAAACAATACAAATTTTCCACATTTTCCAACAACATGTATGACGTGTCACAAGTGTGCACGATCATTTTGATGATAAATTGGTCTATGTCACAAGTGTGCATTGTGATATCCGGGAAACGGAAGCGAGTTTCCAAAATCGGGTTAAGCATCTTGTAGTTTTTGTTGAGTATAGCAAAACGTCATCATTAACTAATTTTCGACCAAAATGGTCTATGTCACAAGATAGCACACCGATGACGAATTGTCTTAAAAAAAACTAAAGAATTGATTCAGAAAAACTTAGGTATCCCAAAGCGCCCTCCTCCTCGACTTGTCGTTCACGGGCCTTTTCGGCGCATCGCGCCGCACAAATTTATGCTTCCAGGAATGGTCATAAACCGAAATGAAACCCAATTGTGTGCGTGAGTGTGTAAGAATTGGTTCTGTGGGTTATAATTTAAATTCTTGCAGGATTTTCCATTATTATTTGTGTGCATCTCTCCCTTGCACTTGCACACAATGGAATAACAACAAAAAAATGCATCATCATAAACACAAATTATGCTCTCCCTCGACGACGACGACGAATGCATGCAGTGCATGTACTGTTGCGGTGGTGGGGAGCAGCATTGTTTTTGAGTGAAGCAGAGCAAAACCCTTCTCCTTTGGGGCAGATTGGGTTCTACCAGGGACAAGGCAGGAAGGTTGAAAGGTTGGCTTAAAGATGTAATTTTTTGAGATATTTTTTTATAATTTTGGATTAACAAGAAAAATTGTTAAATTTTATGAAACATAAGTTTGTTTAAAAAAAATAAAGCCCTTTTCAAGAGAAACCCCACCCTGCCTCCATTTTCAGTGCAATTTAGGCTCCGAGGCCAGATCATAATGCTGGGCGGCCGCAAACAATTTGTAATTTAAAAATTCGATATTTAATAACCAGCACCGCCAGTGCACTCGTCGTCGAGTTGCGATTGATGTGGTGAGAAGGCAAATTATGGTGCGATCTTATTCCCAGGTGGGTGGGAGGAGGAGAAGGAGACGGTTGGTATCCTCCGGGGGTCGTGGGTCCAGGGTCCTCCCGTCGACGCTGGTGTGTTGGTGATGGCAGTGAACTTTGAATCGCATCCGATGATGATGATGATGATGGGTCAATTAAAGTGGGAAAACGAGAAGTGATGTAATAATTTTTGCACGTGCAGCAAACACACGACGTTGCGTGGTTGGGCTTTTTTGTTCTGTTCACGTTTGTGCCTTTAAATGGGGATCGATTACGAAATTTGAATACTTGGGATTGATGCAAAAAATCATATCCAATTTAATGAACAAGGCCATTGCGTGCTTTTTTTCTTCGTTATATTACATAACAATTGATAATAAATCAATCTGATAATCTAAATTCCGGATAGTTAGTAGCAGTAGCATATCATTTTTGTTTTTGCAGGCAAAACATCCTGTAATAAGTTGGAAGTGTATTAATATCAACAGGAAAAACTATAAAGCTTATAGTATAAACAGTCAATTTAAAAAAATGCTTGCAAAATTTTTAAATAAATGCACAAGAAACATATTACAGTCCATACTCGATTATCCGAATGTTTATAAGGGCCCGTAAACAAAACATTAACCAAAAAAATATTGTAAATTCGCTTTTTTGACCGCCAAAATGCTTTAGAAATTCGGAATCACATTAGCGTAGTTTAAATTTTGCATTTTAGAATTTTTTTTCCAAGGACTTGAGATAATCGAGCCTAGACTTTATCTGGAAATGAATAATTTCATTTTCGCAAATCGCCTCTACCTTGTACTTTTTAATTCAATGAATTTTTGTTCATGCATTCCCTTTGTCAAAAGAAGCTTTTCTCCATCATTAGTTGTTTCATTAAAGGCTACATACAATTTTACGGGCAAAAGGGCATGTAATATTCGAAAAACTTTATCTTGAGAAGAGATTTCCTTTTCGGCTATGTTGGCATTTAAAAAATAGGAACAAGAAAAACATCTCTTTTTTTAACTTTTTATTGCTAAAACTTCAATTCTAAAATAAAGTTTTTATTATTTTGCGTAATTTTTTCAAATATTTAAAGGAACTAAAAATGCATTCTTTACGCCATTTACAAATTATTGGTACATATTCAATGATGAAATTTTTCGCAAAATGTTCGTTTTTTCAAATTTAAAAATACTTCACGATGGAAAAGCACCCACGCGAAAAATATTTTCTCAATGCTGATTTTTTAATCTTTGTTGCTCGGACAGCATGATGCCTCTTCAAGTTTGAATTTTGTGAAAAATGAGTTGTTCTCAGTGTCATCTAATTTGCCTTTATTTTACAACTCGACATCTCTGTAACTATTGGGTCGATTTTCATTGTTCTTTTGTGAAATGTTCTACCCAATTCTATATTTTTTTAGACAATAATTTAAGCAGTAATGCTTTTCCATTGTAAAATATTTTCAAAAAATAATAAATAAGAAAATTTTTTTCAAATTATATAATAATTGTTTTGAGAATTCAATTTTAATTAATAAAAGCTAAAATAAAAAGTTTATTTAAAAATAGTTTTTTTCCGAGTTGTTTTTTTGCTAAAGAGCAGTTCTCTAGGATTTCGGTCATTCGATTTTTTTTGTATTTTTTAATTCGACTGAAACTTTTTTGGTGCCTTCGGTATGCCCAAAGAAGCCATTTTGCATCATTAGTTTGTCCATAAAATTTTCCATACAAATTTGGCAGCTGTCCATACAAAAATGATGTATGAAAATTCAAAAAACTGTATCTTTTGAACGAATTTTTTGATCGATTTGGTGTCTTGGGCAAAGTTGCAGGTATGGATACAGACTACACTGAAAAAAAATGATACACTGTAAAAAAAATTTGGTGATTTTTTTATTTAACTTTTTATCACTAAAACTTAATTTGCAAAAAAAACACTATTTTTAATTTTTTTTTATTTTTTGATGTGTTTTAGAGGACATAAAATGCCAACTTTTCAGAAATTTTCAAGTTGTGCAAAAAATCTTTGAGCGAGTTATGAATTTTTGAATCAAAACTGATTTTTTCAAAAAATCGAAATATTGGTCGCAAAAATTTTTCAACTTCATTTTTGGATGTAAAATCAAATTTGCAATCAAAAAGTACTTCAGTAAAATTTTGATAAAGTGCACTGTTTTCAAGTTAAATCCATATTTAGGTGACTTTTTTGAAAATAGTCGCAGTTTTCCATTTTTTTAAATTAGTGCACATGTTTGCAAAATTTTGAAAAAAATATTTTTGAAAAGCTGAGATAATTCTCTATATTTTGCTTCTTGGGA
Source organism: Culex pipiens pallens (assembly GCF_016801865.2). NCBI lineage: Eukaryota > Metazoa > Arthropoda > Insecta > Diptera > Culicidae > Culex > Culex pipiens. The sequence continues at coordinate 80,326,512 of NC_068938.1, forward strand.
CTTTGTTGATACGACCTTTAGTTGCTGAGATATTGCAATGCAAAGGTTTAAAAACAGGAAAATTGATGTTTTCTAAGTCTCACCCAAACAGCCCACCATTTTTTATTGTCGATATCTCAGCAACTAATGGTCCGATTTTCAATGTTAATATATGAAACATTTGTGAAATTTTCCGATCTTTTCGAAAACAATATTTTCAAAAATTTTAAACCAAGACTAACATTTTAAAAGGGCGTAATATTTAATGTTTGGCCCTTTTAAAATGTTAGTCTTGTTTTGAAAATTTTGAAAATATTGTTTTCGAAAAGATCGGAAAATTTCACAAATGTTTCATATATTAACATTGAAAATCGGACCATTAGTTGCTGAGATATCGACATTGAAAAATGGTGGGCTGTTTGGGTGAGACTTAGAAAATATCAATTTTCCTGTTTTTAAATCTTTGCATTGCAATATCTCAGCAACTAAAGGTCGTATCAACAAAGTCCCAAGAAGCAAAATATAGAGAATTTTCTCAGCTTTTCAAAAAAAATTTTTTCAAAAGTGTGCAAACATGTGCACTAATTTAAAAAAATGGAAAACTGCGACTTTTTTCAAAAAAGTCACCTAAATATGGATTTAACTTGAAAACAGTGCACTTTATCAAAATTTTACTGAAGTACTTTTTGATTGCAAATTTGATTTTACATCGAAAAATGAAGTTGAAAAATTTTTGCGACCAATATTTCGATTTTTCGAAAAAATCAGTTTTGATTCAAAAATTCATAACTCGCTCAAAGATTTTTTGCACAACTTGAAAATTTCTGAAAAGTTGGCATTTTATGTCCTCTAAAACATATCAAAAAATAAAAAAAATTAAAAATAGTGTTTTTTTGCAAATCAAGTTTTAGTGATAAAAAGTTAAATAAAAAGATCACCAATTTTTTTTACAGTGTATCATTTTTTTTCAGTGTAGTCCATATCCATACCTACAACTTTGCCGAAGACACCAAATCGATCAAAAAATTCCTTCAAAAGATACAGATTTTTGAATTTTCACATATCATTTTTGTATGGACAGCTGCCAAATTTGTATGGAAAATTATATGGACAAACTAATGATGCAAAATGGCTTCTTTGGGCATACCGAAGGCACCAACAAAGTTTCAGCCGGATTAAAAAATACAAAAATTAAAATTAAAGAAAAAAGACCGATTCCGTAGAGAACTGCTCTAAAGTGTCTCTAAACCTACAACTTTGCCCAAGACACCAAATTGGTCTGAAAATCTCATCTCAAGATGCATAGTTTTGAATATTCACATGCCCATTTTGTATGACCAGCCCGCAAAATTGTTTGGAAAAAATAATTAAGCAAAATTACTTCTTCTGACATACGAAATGCATGAACAATGTTTCATCCAGATCAAAAAATACAAAATTAAAAATTTCAAAACAAAATTGCGAAATTTCAGAGAATACTTACTTTTACGAACTTTTAAGTTGTTATTACTTTTTCTTTTTAAAATGTTGGTTCATTAAAAAGGAGTTTACAATCTAACACTTTAATAAACTATAGTTTAACCCTCTACTGCCCAATTGTATTTTGGTTATGGTAAAGAACTGAGTTTGATATTGTTTTTAAATTTTTATTACATATTTTACAAATTGTTTATTTTTTTAAATAATGAATAGTTTAGCTGGCGGCTTTCAAATTTTGTTGAATATTCAAAAAAAATGCAAAATTTTACAGAGAACAGCTCACATAGCTAGCAACATTATGTAAAAAAAGTAATAACAAATTCGGTTATGCACACTATGAAATTTTTTGAACAAATTGTAGTTTTCATTTTTTTTACTTTTTCTTATTTCATTTTTTTGCTCTTAAAATGATACAAAGATCATATTTTATGGGCAAAATAATGTCCTTGACAAAATTAGTCAAATTTTTCCATCGTTCTGACCATATCTAGCTAAAAAATAATAATAACAAATTGGGTTATGAAAAAAAGGTTAAAATTTTCCTATAAACAGAAAAAAAAGTTGAATTTTGGCATGTTGAAAATTTGGTTGGTTGAATATTACCTCTTTTTTGAGCAATTTTACCCAAAAAACGTGTAAAATTGTGAACTTGATGAAAATGCATCAGAAACGGATGAATATTCACCAATTCCTGATGTCACCATTTCCTGATGAATATTATTATCATTTTTTTTCTGCGTAGATTGTACAGTAGGATGTAACAAAAATGACTTTTTTTCGGGCATTCAAGGGTTTGTTCCGGTGAGCATACTAAGCTCAAATCCAAACTATGAGCTTGATTGGACGTAACAGGAGCTGGCGCTCCGCCCTTCAATTTTAAATGGGATTTAACCCGTAAAAAAAGATTTTTTCAAAAATGTCACTTTTTGAGGCATTTTGGCCACCAATGCGTTTACCAAAAACATCACTGGCGTGTAGGCCAGATCGCATCTTTTGGTATATATAACATTGAAATTTGGAGCACCCTGGTGCTCGGTACAGGCCTTCAAAGTTTGGCATTTTTTTTTTTCGAAAAATCGGCCCGTGCATAACCCTTGAATGCCCGCCAAAAAGTCATTTTTGTTACACTCTATTGTACAGACTAGAGGTGGGCAAAACCGCTCTATTTTAGGAGCCGCTCATTTTCGTTCGCTCATTAAAAAGAGCCGCTCTTTTGAACGGCTCTTTCGCTCTTTTTCAAAATTTGGATGAAAAGGTTTTTTCGTGTGATTTTGTAAGTTATTTTACGTTGGACTTTTATAACCTATTTGATAAAAAAAAATTGAACTGAAAACAAGAAGATGCCCTTGAAAACTATAGGTCTTGGTGGTCTCTATGTCAAGATTTCTTCTCGAACCGAAACATTCGAGTAATTGAATGGCATCCAAACTTAAATCTAGAATGCTGGAAAAATGCTATTAATTTTAAAATTGCGTCTATTTCTGCAAGAATTGAACTAATACTGATATTTTATTTGAAGAAAATTTTCTGTGAACTCTTTTCTACATTCTGATTTAATCCATAAAGTCTATAAACGCTAAAGCTTAATCGGACAAAAGGATTTTTTTTCCAAACACGCAGAAAAATAAGGCATATTTGAATCAACAAAACGTTTTGTTGATTTGAAAATCATGATTTTTGTTGACTCAACGCTAAACGTCAAAGCAGCTTTTTCAAAACAACAAAAGAATTTTGTTGAATTGAGAAAATCAAGGTTTGTTTCAACGCAAAATCGGCGTTGATTATATTCAACAAAAATTTTGTTGATTCAAACCTCGTACAGGCTGATTCTACAAAACATTTTTCTGCGTGAATATCTAAACTTTTCAGCAGATTATTAGTAATATTTTACAAATTCAATACCCGCCCGTGTGGATCAATCGGACCACGCACTGGCTCACAATCCAGAGGTAGCTGGTTCGAATCCCGCGGCGGGCGCTCTAAAATTCTTTGTGTAAATATGGGTATTCGGCGCCGTCGCTCCGTGCCATACTCTAGTACACTTAGGAGCCCAGGGCGGCGAAGTCCTTGTAGTTAAAAAGGAAGACACTAGTGGTTGGTACTAGCAATGGTGGCCGACAGCTATAAAGTCAACTTCGTTTTTACAAATTCAAATTTGTATTCCAGTAATACTTTAATGTACAATCAGTTATACAAAAGTTTTTTTCATTTTGATTAGATAATCATTTAATTTTGGGATTAATTTTTATAAGGGAAGAGATTTTGAAAAATTTGAAATTGCATTTTCAATTCTTGAAAACAAATTCAATACCATTTTTTTTTGGAAATTCAATAATTTATATTTATAACAAAAATCATGCCATCTTGAACGGTTCCTTCAAAAGACCGGAGTTTAAAAAAAGAACCTCGGTTCTTATTTTGTGAGCCACGGTTCGTTCGCTCTTTTCAGCGAACCGGATCTTTGAGCGGCTCGCTCTTTTTCTGCCCACCTCTAGTACAGACCTTCGCAATTTTTCTTTTAAACCACAAAAAAAAAAAACAATAAACGCACACATTGCTCTCCACAAAAAGTGAACGCATAATTTTGCCTATGATATATTCCGGGAGGGTTTTGTTAAAAATAACGCGCCACATGCAGTTACTTTCAAATTTATGAACCCCGTACACCGCAAATTTGCTAAACATAACCTCCTCAGAACAAAACCAGGGAAGTGTGTGCAATTACCGTCACTTCTGGAGGTTTGTTTGGTTTGCCAGAATGAGTGTGCAGTGTTGCCAAAAGTTGAGTCCAATAGGAATTCAAATTGGATTTTTCTTCGTGAATTCGAAAGATGATTTGACTGAACTGAACTTTGACAGCTATTTGATTTTGAACACCTTTTTTGAAGTTTGTCAAACATTTGGCAACACGACTTCGTCCCAGCAGCCAACCTCATGGACTTTTATGACCTCTCAACCGTCGGAGACTGCGGAAAGATCAACGAAAAATGGTACACGAACGGAACACGACCAACGGGAGTCGTCAACAAAGGACACCACAACAGTTAATACGTACTCACTACTGTGGCCGCAAAGTAAACGCAATGTATTTACTAAACCCGCGCGACTGTGCCATGAATGACTCACACCCTGGCCATAAATCCAACATGATCCAGGCTTCAGCATAACTCTCGACGTGTGCTTTATTTGCAAGTTTCGCAACCATTAGACGGGGGTCTTGTTTCGTGGACACAAAAATGTGTGTTTCTTTTTTCGTTTGGCTTTTGCAAGACTTGCAATATTGCACCAGAAATCGCGCGAAAACGGCGTAACTTTACGCGGAAATCCCGGTAGTGAGCATTAGACTGCATGGAGAGAGAGGGGTAGAGAAAGAATAAAGAACTGGCACACAAACACACACATGCAGGTCGCACGTGCAAATGAAGGGCAGTTGTTACCGGGGAGACCGATGACCGGTTTTGGTCCATGGGACCACGGAACTATGTTTGGATAGGGTGGGCCACTTTGGGATGCTGGTATAAATGTTACTATTTCTCTATTACAATTTGTGGGGAAGAATGAAAAATACAAAATTTTACGTTACGTTATAAAAGAACGCTCCCTGACATGCCCAGTAAGTTCAGAAAGAATTATGAAACGGAATTCGATTCGAATTGTATACGAATTCCATATCAAACGCAACAACCGATTCTCACACGGCACTGATTGTTACGTTTGAAACGGAATTCGAATACGAATTTGAATTGAAATGACTGGGTGTTTTTATCGAAAAGCACAGATCCCAGATGCATGAAAATTGGCAACGCTGCTCCAGAAACAAATACAAAATAAACAAACAAAACTAACCTGAAAACGTCTCACGAACCATTCCGCAAATTCTTCTGGAGTGCTGAATTCAGTTGCAAAAATCTCTTGCAAAGTTTCTTCAGCCATTCCGACCTTTTCGCAAGTGACAACTTAAAAATTATTTAATATTTCACTACTTCAATAATTGAAGTCAATTATTGACACATACACTTTTGTAAACAAACCGAATTTCGCGAAAAACTAGGTTTGTTGTCGCAACAACAAAAAATGATAACACTAATTTTTTTTAGAAGAGACACCGATATCTCATTAAAAAACTTTCACGACCTAACAACAAAGGTTGTTATCAAATCAACAAGAAACAATGTTAACGATAATCGCACATTAGAAAACGAAATTGTCTAAAATATTTTTTTTTTTTTTTTTCATAAAATTATTTTTATTAGGTCCTTTTCGGTACTGGGACCTGGTTAGGACCGAGTCGGCTTTTGTAATTACATTTGGCTTAATAATTACAGAGGATCTTGTGTGTAAATGTTAGTGGGAGGGGAGCCGATTACCCGCGGCCTACTCGGGGTTAGTAGGGAAGGGATTGATGTTAAAGACAAGGCGTGGGAAGGGAAGGGGGATTGTGTAGGGGTCTTGGTTGGCTCTGCTGGCCTTTGCATTTTGTCCTCAGCCGCAACTCGGTGTCCAGCTGCTGGGGCGGTCTGCTTTGCTTCCGGTGCAACCAGAAACGACGGCTTTGTACGAAGGCAAGTTATACTAACAGAAGGAAAACTAATTGAAGGAAAACTAACTGGAAGAAAAACTAAATAGATATATTGGAATCTAAGAGGAACTGATAGATAGGATAGAGAACATCAAGGTCAAGTTGAGATAACGCGTCTCGCATCGGGATTTCTGGTGGTCTTCCTCGGGCCCTGAGGGTAACTTTCAACTTAATTCTGTGAGCCTGGTGATCTGGACACGCCCATACGAGATGGTCGATGTCCTGATAACCCTGCCCACAGTCGCATAAGTTCGTATCACTCATGTTGATACGGTACAGATGAGCCTTGGACGAGTAATGGTTCGACATAAGGCGGGACATCGTTCTGATGAATCCACGCGTCAAGTCCATTCCCTTGAACCAGGCTTTTCTTTGCACCTTAGGTCGTATGGAATACATCCAACGTCCCTTGGTGTCGTCGTCCCATTGTTTTTGCCAATCCAGAAGCGCACGCTGCCTCGGAAAACCGTAGCATTCTTGTAGGCTAATTGGCCTTTCAAAAATGTCTCCACTCTCAGCACCCTTCTTGGCGAGCAAGTCCGCCTTCTCATTACCCGGAATCGAGCAATGAGCGCGGACCCACACCACCGTGATGCTGAAGGACTGAGCCGCCAGGTTGTTTAAAGTCTTGCGTATTTCCGTGAGGAAAAACGCAGACTCCCTGGTCGGCTTCAGAGACCGGATAGCCTCAACAGAGCTAAAGCTATCGGTGAAGATGAAGTAGTGGTCAGGTGGCATGGTCTCGATGATTCGCAGTGCGCAGTAAACCGCGGCTAACTCTGCGACGTAAACCGAACTCGGGTCCTTCAGCTTAAAGAACAGCTGATGAGATTCATGATGAACACCGAAGCCCGTACAGCCGTCGAGCTTGGAGCCATCGGTGAAGAATCTGTTGTTTGGAGGAACATGGCTGTACTTTGATGCGAAGATCGACGGTACAACTCCCCGCAGAAGATGGTTTGGGATACCGCGAGTATCGGCTTTCATGGACGTGTCGAAGCCAATCAGGGTGCTGCTGGTTAACGGAGGCGTGCGCTGTACCGTTGTGCTCGGGCTCCACTCCCACGATGACATAAAGTCATAATATAGAAGCATGCGCCGAGACTCAACGTGAAGGTTCAGCAACGTTTCAAAATTGTCAATTACCAGTTTATTCCTGTAATCACACCGGATCAGGAACCGGTAAGACAGTTCGTAGTAACGAGTTCGCAGAGGCAACACTCCCGCCAAGACCTCGAGGGTCATGTTGTGAGTTGAGTGCATGCAACCCAAGACAATGCGAAGACTTCGGTACTGTATCCGCTGGAGAACCAACAAGCGTGATTTCGCAGCTGATTGGAAGCAGAAACTGCCATATTCCAGCACTGAGAGTATCGTTGTCTTGTACAGTCGAAGCAGGTCAGAAGGATGAGCACCCCACCGGTTGCCAGAGACGCTGCGCAGAAAATTAGTTCTTTGCAGGCACTTTTGCTTCAGGTAGTTAATGTGCTTCCCCCATGTTCCCTTCTGATCAAAGATGGTACCCATGTACATGAAGTGGTCCGACTGCTCGATAGTCTTTCCCGAGAGAGAAAGATTGAGCTGCGGCGGTTCATGCTTCCCCGTAAAAACGACCAGTTCCGTCTTCTCCGGAGAGAATTCAATACCCTTTCCAACTGCCCAATGGGCCAAGTTGTTCAGGGTATCTTGCAAGGGTTCTAGCAGATCGACTTCCTTCTTGGCAGCGATTGAAACCACTGCGTCATCTGCGTACTGTATAAGGGTGCAGTCTCCGGTCAAGCAATCGTCGATATCACTGACATAGAAGTTATACATGGATGGACTAAGGCGTGAGCCTTGTGCCAAACCCATGTAACTTATCCGGGTGATTGCCAGATCACCTTGCACAAAGTGCATGTGTTTTTCTGACAACAGGTTGATGAGGAAGTTGCACATCGTCGGATTGAGACCGCTCCGCCGCAGCTTTACTCCCAACACATCGATGGAGACTGAATCGAATGCACCCTTGATGTCTAGGAAGACAGAAGCCATTTGCTGTTTTTTACCACGGGCTATGTCAATCCCTGTGGCCAGCAAGGCTAGACAGTCGCTTGTTCCCTTGCCTCTCCGGAAGCCATACTGCGTGTCAGACAGCAAGTGCTCTCGTTCCATCCATGGTTCGAGGCGGTCGAGGATCATCTTCTCCAGCAGCTTGCGTAGACACGACAGCAAGCTGATTGGACGATACGAGTTGTGGTCGGACGCCGGCTTACCGGGCTTTTGAATGGCAACCACCCGGACCTGTCGCCATTCGTGTGGAATTATGTTCTGCTCCACGAACGTGTTAAACAGATTCAACAGACGCTGCTTGGCGACGTCCGGAAGATTTTTCAGCAAGCTGAACTTGATCTTGTCCGGACCAGGAGCAGTGTTGTTGCCCGTCAATAGTGCTATGGAGAGCTCTACCATCGAGAAGGGAGGATTAGCATCGCTCCCATCAACAACGTCGAATGATGGTTGTGTCGGTACCGAGTCCGGGCACACCTTCTTGGCGAAATCCAATATCCACTTGTCCGATTTCTCCACACTCTCGTTCGGAACGGAACCTCTACGCATGGCCCTCGCAACGCGCCACAGAGTGCTCATGGACGTATCTGCTGGTAGTCCTTCAACGAACTCCCGCCAGTACATTCGCTTCTTCCGCTTCAGAGTATTACTGTACCTGCGATCAAGAGCTCTGTACTTTTGGAAGTTCGCTCGGATTCCACACTTGCAGAAGTCCACATAAGCTTCAGACCTGGCCGCCGAGAGATCCGTACACTCCTTGTCCCACCAGGGGAGTGGAGGGCGCGTTCGGATGTATGGTCCCGGGACGGGTTTCGTCTGAGCTTGTAACGCACTGTCATAGATCAAATTAGCCAGATACGCATATTCTTCAAGCGGTGCCAACCCATCTCGCAACTCAACTCCAATGGAGACTGCCTCCGCGTACTGTTTCCAGTCGATATTTCGCGTCAGATCGTAAGGCATCTCCACCGTTGTCGATTGCTGTGGGCCATGGCTAACCAGAATAGCGATCGGCAAATGATCACTGCCACGAGGATCTTGAAGCACGTTCCAGTCACAGAGAACTGCCAGACTGTTGGAACAGAGCGACAAGTCGATGGCACTCGCCTTCGTGCCGGACGTGGTTGGCGTTGGTGGTGTTGCAATCCGCGTAACTTGCTTGTCCCTATTTAGGAGGGTCATCTGGAAGTCGTCGCACAGTTCATGAATCAGATATGCTTGAGGGTCTGTCTTGTGACTTCCCCACTCGGTGCTGTGAAGATTAAAGTCACCCAGAACCAACCGCGGTGCCTGCAACAGCTCAAGCATACCCCACAACTTTTGTCGAGTTAACGACACCTGTGGGGGAACGTAGACGGACACAATGCAAATGTCCAGTCCTCTGATCCTGGCTTGTACTGCGACTGCTTCGATTCCTCCTAGATTCGGGAGCGTGACCTTTCTAAAAGTGTGGCATTTCCTGACCCCAATCAGTACGCCTCCACCTCTATTTGGTCCTGCCCTGCTCTCTGTGATGATGTTGTACCCCCGGAAAGCTGGCGTCTCATCTCCGATAAGAAACGTTTCGCTCAGCGCAAACACATCACAGTCCCGTTCGAATGCGAATTGTTGAAAATCGTTTAACTTGGGGGTTAAACTTCTACAATTCCATTGTAGAAAGGAGATGCCGTTTTTCGTTTTTGGTGTATTACCCATCAAAGGAAATGAACGACAAGAGGGGCATCGTGCTAGCAAGCTGTTTCCCGATGTGTCTAGCGAGAGGCTCAAACCGCTTTATGATTAAACGCGTCGGTTCACTCACGAAAGAGCACAGCCATTCCACGATTGTGGAAAAAGGAAGGACTCCTTTGAAGGCATCGGTGATCGGATTCGGTTGAGGAACCGGATTTAGGGGGATCTTTGGCAGCTTGGGAACGGGCTTCAGCGGCTTGAGAGGAATCGGTGCCGGCTTCGGTGTCGGCTTCGGAGCGGGCTTCGGAGCGGGCTTACCCGACGGACCGAAAGGAAAATCCTCCTCGAAGTTCAACGAGTCACTTTCCTTACCCTTGCCACCAGCGGCTTTTCTGGACTTGGAAGCCTTGTTGCGCTTCGGGTTTGGCCCGGAAGAGTCACTTTCCTCGTCTCTCTGGAAGAGGACCTCCACATCGGAATCTTCGTCCCCCGAATCTTCGTCCGCCAAAGGAGCGAAGCGATTGGGGTGGGTCACCTGACTAAGGATTTCCGCGAAGGACTTCTTGGAGCGTTCCCTCAAGGATCGCTTAATCTTGTCCTCGCGCTCCTTGTACTTTGGGCACTGCCGAGTTTTGTGCGGTTCCCCGCCACAAAGCAGGCATTTTTCAGCCTGCTTTTGGCATTCCACGTCCTTGTGGGGGCCGGCGCACTTTGAGCACTTGCTCTTGTTGCTGCAGTAGGTCTTGGTGTGTCCCAACTGCTGGCAGTTTTCGCAGCTCATCACTCGCGGAACGTACAATCGAACTGGAAGCCGAAGCTTGTACAGCTCAATGTAGTCCGGCAGAGCTGACCCTGCAAAAGTCACCCGGAACGAGGCAGAAGGAATGAACTTCTTCTGGCCACCCTCGGTGGTGATGTTGCCCAGTTGCCGGCACTCGAGTACCTCCACAGCTGGAAGTTTAGGGTTCTTGAAGCGTCCCACCGCCCTTGAGAGGTCGACAAGCGACAGACTGTCATCGGTCACCACGCCGTCGATTTCGACTTTGTGGGCCGGAATCCAAACACGGTACTCAATGCTGAACCGCAGATCAGTTACGATCTGATTAGCTTGCACCGCGGAGTTCACGATCACGCGGAGCTTGCTCTTGTTCAGCTTGGTACATTCGACCACCCCAGGATAGTGCTTCTGCAAATCCTTGGTGATCTGTACAAAGTTTAACGGCTTCTGTTTGGGCCGGAAGAAGACCACCCATTCCGTTTGCGATCCTTCTTGATACTGACGAGGACGAGGAATCGGTTTTTGAGAATGAGGATTCAGGGGCGGAGGGGGATTTGGATCCGGATTCGGCACCGGTGTTTTAGGAGGAATTGGATCTGGATTGGGAGGAATCGGTTCTGGAGTCAAGGGAGGAATCGGGTCTGGAGTCAAGGGAGGAATCGGGTCTGGAGTCAAGGGAGGAATCGGTGGTTGAGGGGGAACCGGATTCGGATCTGATTTAGGACGCTTTCGCTTTTTCGTCTTAGACCCGTCCGAGGATCCCCCTTTACCGCCAGCATCCTTATCCTTCAGGAAGAGGTCCCTGTTGGTGGTGTTTGAAGGAACTCCCAAAACGGAGTCCGCCATTTCCACGTCCTCATCACCCTCAAGGGTTGAATCGAATTCAGATTCTTCATGTTCCGACTCGGTCGGATCCATGATTGCGGAAAAACGGAAGAAAACTAATCAAAACTAAAAATAATGAGACTAAAATAACGCAAAAGAAATGAGAAAAAAAAAACTAACAGGAAAAAAAAAACTATGAGAAAAAAAAAAAAACTAAAAGCAAACAAAAAACTCGCCTTTTGCACTCACCGCCGAACTGGCCGCACTGGCTGCCGCCCGCAGCGGGATGCGCGGGAAGCTCGTTTTCGCGCGCTTGTTGTTGTTGTTGTGCTGCCTGCTGCCAGCCACACACAAACACCGGGGTTGTCTCCGACCTGGCCTGGCCGGAAACTGGTCCGTCGACTGCAGTCGACTCTCCGGGGCCGCCTCCTGCGACCACCGCTCGTTTGCGTCTGCCGCCGCCTTCTCCTGCTGCCGCCTCACGGGAGCGGGAACTCGGGAAGCTGCCTTGGGGAACTGCCGCTTCTGGGCCGTCGCCGTGTCCACTTCTTCCGGAACGTGGTCCGCACCACCTGCAACCGCCGGAACGGGAAATCGCCGTCGAAGACGCCGAAAAATCGCACAAAAAACTCGCGTGTAAGAGACTCGCTAAACACGACCGACTCGCACCGAGTTAGACAGGGCAATGATTGTCTAAAATATTGCAAATATCGGAACATTCGCAAACACTCCCGACTGCACGCGCACTGACTACGAGTTCGATGACGATGACGGCGGCTAACACCACTACGCGCGCGTGTTTAGAAGAAGGATGGGAAACAACGCCGAAAAAAGGCCTGTTCCTTTGCACAGTGAGTAAAAGCTACAAACACAATTATCCTAAACTGGGTGCTGAATAGTGGTTGGCAAAACGGCCTCAATTTTGAACTGTCAAAGTTGAACCAAATTACTGTCCTCCAAAAGTAGAGGGTATTGTTATCGATCATTAAAAAATGTTTGGGCTTTTTGGAGTAGAAGTCAAGAAATCTTAAGAAAGTTAAGGGCGAGATCGTCACTTTTTTATGATTATGAAGGTCGATGCGGTTGTATCCATCCAGGAGCTGTCTTTATTGTTTGATTCCGTTTGAAAACCTACTGGTTTAGTGAACATTTTCTCAGTTTGTTGGATCAGCTTCGCTAGAATTAGCGATGTTTTTTCGTTGGACCAGGAAGAGCTGCAGGATTCCGAAATCAGATCCTAAATGTGTAATAATTCTACTTACAAATGGGTAGAAAGTATGTGAATGCAGGATAAGCTACGTTATTTTATTTTAGGTAAGGCCCCCCCTTCAAAGTTGTCCCGCAAAATCAAGGAGCAAAACAATATTTTCTCAAAAAACTGATTTTTTTTAATGAAATTAAAAGTCTAATCAACTGAAAACAAATAAAAAGGCATTTTTCTGCATTGATAATCGTATTTGGCATGTTTGGGCTCGTTTAAAAATATTTTGAGTTTTTTATAAAATTGCAATGTACAGCAACGCAAAACTTTTTTTCTTAAAAAAAATTGTCGCCAATGTTTGCCTAGATATTTTGGAAACTAATGATTGCAAAAAAAAACTGAATAGGTGTATACTGCCGCTCGAAGCTAGTCCGTCCCATATGTAATTTCGTCAATTTTGAGGTAATGATGCAGGTTGGTTCGAAATCATGTGAACTATCAGAAAAACCAATGAAATTTAGTACTTTGTTCTAGAAAACCAGAGAAAATCCACTTTTTCTTGAAATTCTGACACGTAGCCATATGGGCGGGACAAATTTGACGTGCGTTTTTCTCGGATTGCTGTTTTTACATATGGGACGGACTCGATTAGAAGGGCAGTATATAAGGCATTTTAAAACACTTTTTACATTAAAATGTTGGAACAATCACGCGTAATTGAATTATTATAGTTTTTGTAATTATTTTTTTGAAAGTATTTTCCACATTATTTTTTGAATATGTTTTTTTTTGCGAATGTGAATAAAACTTTAAAAAAATTCTTGCAAAATTAAACAAATGACAATCAGCACAGACAATCGTTGCTGTTTGGTCCGAAAAGTCATGGGGCATTTTTTTCGAAAAACTTCCAAATTTTAATGGAAATAGAAGTCCTATCAACTAAAAACAAATTAAAATGCATTTTCCTGCGTTTAAAATCATATTAAGCATGTCTGAAATCGACCAGAAATATTTTGAATTGTTTTTGAAATTTCGTTGCACAGCAATGCAAAAAGGGTTTTTTTTTTCGATTATAAAAAGGTTTGTCAATATTTTGAAAACATTGATTGCAATACAACTGGGTAGGTGTAAAATGCATTTCAAAACTCTTTTTTCGTTAAATTGTGAATACTTTTTTCAATCCACCTCCTCGACTTTGGCCAGAGTCGAGGAACATAAACTTAAAAAAATATTTGCAACGGCATAATTTTGATTGAAAAAATATTACAGTATAATTATTTTTTAATGCTTAATTAAAATTTCCGAAAACATTTTCATTGAAATTAATGATTTTTTTCATTCGATATTGGAAATCGGAAAAAGAAGTTATTACCAAGCAGAATGTGTTAAAACGAGGCTTATCAGAAACCCAGTCAAAAATTGAGCCATATCAAATCAAATCTCAGCCAAATTAGCTCGATTTTTTCATGACGCAGCATTTTTCAGGATTTTACCATTAGATTTTTTCAGGATTTTACCATTAGATTTTTTAAAGGCAAACAAAATTTTACACCACTTCAGTTGTTTGACAGTAATCAATGTAAGATTTAACAAAAAACGTTACTTAATCCACCTTTAGGTGGTTGGTGCCTTCCTCACATTCATAAAGTCAATACATTCAGTAAAAATAGCAACATTCCCTTAACATGTTTAACAAATCAACTTCATTACTCATTTCTTTTGATAGGGTTCGCAGACCTTCAATATTTCTGGCTCATCGGCAAGGTCTGATAAAAAACCTATTAAACGATAGTACGCATGGAAGATTCAGACAATATTTCTATCACAATATCTGAGATCCGGCCTTCAAAAAGTGTATAAATAACACTTAAGTGCTAATAACTTTTGATAGTGTTGTCAAATCCTTGATGTTTTAGGCTAATTTGAAAGGTCTTTTGATTATCTAACTAACGATGGGTCGCTAACTTTTGATAGGGTTGTCAGATCTTCAATGTTTTGAGCTCATTAGAAAGGTCTTTTTAATACCTTTCTGAAAATGTATAACATGATAGGGTTTCTTGCAAAAACCACCCTTTTTACAATCTTCCGGACATACGCCAAAATCGTTTTTTTAGCATAACTTTTGAAGTACTTAACTAAACTTGCTGATTTTAAATAGAGACCTATGGGACCCCAAGACGGATCGAATGAGACTAATACGGTCAAAATCCGTTCATCCAGTCCGGAGATAATCGAGTGACAATTTTTTTGTCCACCCACCTACACACATCCACACAGACATTTGCTCAGAACATGATTCTGAGTCGATAGGTATACGTGAAGGTGGGTCTACGAGGTCGAATTAAGAAGTTCATTTTTCGAGTGATTTTATAGCCTTTCCTCAGTAAGGTGAGGAAGGCAAAACTATTTAATATTTTTGAGGCACTGTACTCGAAAATTTAGTAAAATTTAAAAAAAATATTTGAATGAGCCCAATCATGATAATAATTATTAAAAAACACTGAGGAATGCATTTTAAATCGATTTCATCTAAATGAACATACATTTTTAAAGTTTTTTTTTTATAAATATAAACTTTGCCTCTTGGCTAATTTTGAAGAGGGAGGTGACAAATCTTTTGAAGTCATCTTTGGCATCAAATAAAAAACAATATTAAAATTGAAATTACAAGCGATGGCATTAAGATTTGAATGAAAAAAGTGATTTAAAATGCATTTTATACAAGCAATGATTAGTCTTCAAAATATGCAACTCTTAACGAACGGAATGCAACGAAATTTCACAAAAAAATAAAATATTTTTTTATATCGATCCCAAACCTGCTTAATATGATTTTTATCCAAAACAGGAAAATGCAATTTAAATTGTTTTCAGTTAATTAGAATATTTTGAAATTTTCAGAAAAAAAAATCTTTGGTCCCACGATTTTTCGACTGATTCAGAAGGGGGGGGGGGGGAGCTGAAATAAACTTTGAAAAATATTTGCAACGCCCTAAGACAACATTATCCAAATTTTAGATTATCCGAAGGTTTGCATAGAAATTCGGATAGTTTAGGAGTCATACTTAAACTCGGCAGTTAAAAATTAGACCAACAAAATGTGTTTCATGATCTGATTATCCGAAGATTCAATTATCCGAAGTGAATTTTATCAAAGGGCTTCGGAAAATCGAGTCTGGACTGTATTGTATAATTTTTCAATAAAACAATTTCAAACTTTAAATTTTTGAACCTGTGCACTTTCTGTGTCCAAAAAGTCCTAATTAAAATCTTCAACTTTATCCAAGACTCCAAATCGATCAGAAAATTCCTTTTCAAGATACAACATATAACACATTTAGATACCCCATTCAAGATTTAGACGTAGAAAGTTGTATTTCACTAGTCTGAATGAGAATCTTTATAAATCAAAATCTATCGGTGAAAATGACTTAAAAATAACGTAATAAAAATAAGTAAAGCATATTTAACTTCGATTTCTGATTTCTTTTCCTACAATAGTTTTAGGATCTTAAGTAAGCTCATTCAAAATTCATAATTATTTGCTCATGGAACCACCTCGTCGATCTGCAACAGCTGCAGCCACGGTTATTTGGAGCCTAACATTTCAAAAGGGCACAAAACTTTTGTAAACAATAGTGTATCCCTTTCACTCAAATGACAGTTTGCATAAGGTGTGAGAGGGATACACTCTTGTTTACAAAAGTTTTGTGCCCTAATGAAATGGCAAGCACGATTTGTGTGCAATTCAAGTCCAAAACAAATTCTCCACAACCGCTAGGTACTGCCAAGTTGTGATTCTGTTTTTGGACCAACCCTCGGCAATTCCAATGTTCATTCAGCACTTTTCACTGCGATGGTGTTTCCCCTTTTTTGTTGATTTTGTTGTTTGTTGAACGTGTATACATAAAACATAAAGTTTTGTATTGCACTTCGGTGCAGTTGCTCGTAAGAAATTGTAAGGCGAGAGGATCGGATGGAATTTTCCCCGCGCAAATTGATTACATTGTCGTCGAGTCGAAAGGCGAAGAACCATAATTCGATCCACTTCTCGACAGAAAGGAAAAAAAAACAATATTAACTTCATCCTGGCACGAAACAATGCACCAGTTGCTACTCAAAGAAGTCAAGTCAGGCAAAAAGCAAAAAAAACCTGTGCATGATGACAGGCAACACTTGTACAGCTGAATGAATCCAAATAAAACTGAATGGCAAAAACAGCAAACAAAAAAAAAACACGAATGGATGCAACCGTCCTTGGGCAGTAATTAGTTTTATATTGAGGAGCGACTTGCACAAAATGCGACGACCCCATTTCCGACTGCGATCGCGTTTTGTCCTTCCGCTAGAATGGCAACGGTCAGCAGTTTTTTTTTACCAAGAACTCTCAGCTAATCAAGTTGAACGAGGGGCAACAACAAAAACTATAGTAACAGTTTTTTTTTTTTTTTTTTTTTTTTTTATTGGGTTTAGAACCACTGCGACCATAGAGTTGATCTATTGCGGTGTACCCATTTTATTATCGCATATTTCAGGATGACACGTTACCATTGAGGGTAGCTGTCATTGGCTGATAATGCGGTATCTCCCAGTTTGGTGAGATTTCCAGAATGAAATCAACAACCTTGCTGGGGTTTTCATGCCAGATCTCAGCAGGACTTAAAATTGCCTTGTTAAGAATTCGCCTCCGTCTGACATATAGAGCGCTGCAGTCACATAATAGATGTTTTGCAGTTTCGGGTTCACAGTCACAGAACCGACAGATATCAGTTTGACTAAGCCCAAGCTTCTTCAAATGATATTTTGACGGACAGTGTCCTGTTATAAGCCCGATATATATTTTTAGGGTTGTTTTGTTCATTGTTATTATTCTTTTTGATTTTTGTTTTGAAGGAGATATGAACTCTTTCGATTGTCTTAAAGATTGTGTTGTCATCCATTGTGTTTGAATCGTTGTTTCTTCGTATTTTGTAAATTCCATTGTCATCACACTTTTCGAGATTCCGCAGAAAGGCTCAGGTCCTATGAAGTACCCATCCGAGCCTTGTCTAGCAAGAGAATCAGCTTTTTCATTACCTTCTATTCCTTTATGTCCAGGAACCCAATACAGATGTACAAGGTTTCTAGAAGCAAGCTTTTTTAGGAGTACTATACATTCCCATACCAGCTTAGACCGGCACATGGGTGATTTTAGAGCATTTAATGCAGCTTGGCTGTCTGAGAAAATGCAGATTCTAGCATGTCTGTAGTTCCTTTTCAGGCAGATCGCTGCGCATTCTAATATTGCATAAATTTCTGCTAGAAATACAGTTGTCCACTGACCCATGGGTATAGATACACTAATACCCGGACCTGTAATTCCTGCACCCGTTTTATTTCCCATTTTTGATCCATCAGTGTAAAAAATGACCGATCCTGTTGGAACACATGGTCCTCCAGACTCCCATTCCTGGCGATTAGGCTCCGTTACTTTGAATGGTTTGTCGAGATCCAACTTGTTTTCCAACCAGTCTTCAGTCATAAAAACACCTTGGGTTATTTTAATATGTGATAGAATTGTTAAATGTTCTGTGGTACTGTTTTCGTCTATATTTTGTGTTCTCCTTAGCCTTAGTGCACTCTTAGCAGCTTCAATTTGCACATATTGGTGCAAGGGAAGGATATAAAGTGATGCATTTAGGGCTTTGGATGGGGTACTACGCATAGCCCCCGTTATTGACATACATATTAACCGTTGGAATTTTCCTAATCCATTTTGTGCTGTTGTTTGTTTTGTTTTTGGCCACCAGACGAGAGCGGCGTATGTAATTCTCGGTTTTATTATAGCAGTATAAATCCATTGTATCATTTTGGGTTTTAGACCCCAAGTTTTCCCAAAAGTTTTCTTACTGATCCATAGAGCATTTGTGGCTTTTTTAATAACCTGCTCTAAATGTAAATTCCAGTTTAGTTTATTATCTAGAATCACTCCCAGATATTTAACATTTGTGGAATATTTTAATTCTAAGCCATTAAGCTTAAGTGTTTTAAGATTTAGCTTTCTCTTATTCGTAAACGGAATCAAAACCGTTTTGGCTGCATTAATTTTTAGACCTTCATTTTGACACCATTGTGAGGTAAGGTTAAGTGCATACTGCATTCGCTCAGAGATGATATGGTCAAATTTTCCACGGATTAATATAACCACATCATCAGCAAAACCTATTACTTCAAAACCTGTTGTTATTAACTTATCGAGGAGATCATCCACAACCAGTGACCATAACACCGGGGATAGTACACCGCCTTGCGGACATCCTCTTGTGGTTCTCACGGTTATGGTTGACATCCCCAATTCGGCAAAAACTTCTCTGTTTAGAACGGCACTTGGCATGTTTCAAGGCGGTAACGATTTTACAGTTGGGCAGGCGGAGTGAAACTGCGAAGGACTCGTTGATTGGAATTTGTTAGAAAGGACGGTTATTGAACTAAATAATCAGTTGATCCAGTAGATACTTAGAAAATGCATTTATTTTTGAAAAGATCTAAATGATCAAATGATCTATTCTTTGTGTATTCAAATTTGAATTTTGCACAACTCTGCTTGATATTAACACCTAAACTCCCAAGCTCTAGAAAAAGGAGGAATTTATATGGAAATTCCCCCTTTTTCTCGAACTTGGAGTTTAGGTGTTAATAGAATTATCATCTTAATTAACTTTTTAAAATATTTGCATTATGCCATTCAAATCACACTAATAAGAACAAATCACTAAGCAGTTTGGCATGGTGATGTTAGTTGATAGTTAAAAACTGCTACATCATCATCGATTCTATGTATTCTACCAAACATGGTAATTAGTCCAAAACATTCCAACTAATTACACCCATCAACACGCTGACAAATTAGTCCCGTCTAAACGTGGCAAAATCAGGTTCGAATCTGCATTCATTGGTATCCATACATGTGTGATGTACTAACTTTGCACGCGAAAATCGAAGGTATCACCGACCCCTCCCTCCCCCTCCGGTCCTAGCCAAATCACCAACCCAAACCACCGCCAAACCGCCAGCAACAGTTTATTAGTTAGTTCAGCTAGCCACCGACTGAAACCAGGTACAACTCAATCGAGAGCAACAAGCAATAAACTAATGCTTTATTAACCTGCCATCAGGCAAAATTACTTCATCCCAGCCCAAAGGTGGGTGGCCACGTGGACCGGTTAGGGGAAAGGAAGGGGATTTCGGAGAATGGCAAACGCGAGCACATTTTATTAGCAACATCCAACTCTCGATGAGCTTTGGCTGGCACAACCTAACCAAAATACCTACTGGGGCTGGTTTTCCGTGGAAATGTTTGCGCACGTGAAAAACATATTGAAATTCGACAGACACCTTTATTTGTGAAATATTAAATTAGTTATGGTAACCTAACAACAACAAAAAAGAACGAACCTATCGAAATCGAAACCAATCAACCGCTGCTGCGGCACAATATTGGCTGGTTAGTTGGTTTGATTGGTTCAGAGCATATACTTTTTTCATGTTGGTGATGATGTTGTTGGAAACATTTCCTGGTGATTCACTCAATAACAGTTTGTTTACTTAAATCTGCTCTTATTGCTTCAATAAATAAAAAGCCCTGATAATACCGACCAACCATTTTTGCGCATTTATCTGTTAAGGACCCAAAATCATATGAAAATCGTTTTTTATGTTCTGTAAAGTTAAATAGATGTACGTAGATATACGTGCAATATACTAGCAGTAAAATCTTGTAAGACATTGTATTCCTGAATTTTGGAATACAACAATATAAGGCAAGCCTGAGGTCTATTTCTTATGTTCTTTTTTTTATTACCAGGGTGATTTTGATATCTCGCAAAAATATTATGAAGCAATGAAAAAAAATCCGGGAATTCAAGTTAAATTATATTTCCAGTATCTCGGGTTTTTTGTGTCCTTTTCAATTTCCAAATTACAAATGTATCTATTTTAGCACATTCATTAGCTTTTTCAGTACCAATATTTTGAAAATATATTTTATAATATAAAAGAAAAATAAAAAAAAACAGTTTTTTATGATTTAAGCTAATTTCTTATCCAGGTTACTATACTACACTGAACAAATATTATGTTTTCAGTTATTAGCAATGTAATTAACTTATATCTGTAAACCCATACATCCAATTGAATTGTGGTCAAACACAAACTTATGGGAAATCGGACGAGCTTTCCGGTAAAAATATTTTCGAGACTGAAAAATCAAGTCTGTCATATACAAATTGCCAAAAACCATCAAAATATCTATTTTTTGAACATTTTTATTTTTAAAATCGCTGTATCTTCACAAGGATTGGACTTAGGACAATGGTCAATATGGAGACTTTTATGTAAAATTGTCTGGGGAATCGATTCCCGCTATCGGTTTTTGAAAATTTTGATGTTTAGAAACAGTTTCAGTAAATGATTTTTGTATTTTTTTAGGTGAGTTGCTCCATCCTGCATTTTTCGTGAGTCTTTTTGTAACATCTTAGGCTATTTTCACAAAAATTTTGAACGAAAAAAAATCGTGGGCTCACCTTCAAATTTGACTTTTAAACTTAAAAATCAAAAAATCTCATAAAAGTGGAGTGTTTTTTTCTTTCAGTGTATTTTTTTTTTCGGAAAGCCTGTCAAATTTCCTACAAGTTTGTCTTTGACCACTTTTTGATACTATGCAACGGCTTCGAGATACAGCAATATTCAAATTACGAAACACAAAAATATTTAAAACACTTACGCCCTTCTCAAATATCATTATCGAGTAAAACTGGCTTCAAATACACAAAAATGGCTTATATAAGATAACATGTCTACAAAGTTTCATTGAAATCGGAGAGGGTCGAGAAAAAAGTACCTAAAAAAAATCCTGTTTTGGGCTGGAATTGCTCCATTAAAAAAAATTATAAGCTTTGCATACCGTCATTTCTGTACCATTTTTATATATCTCATTCACTGAAATACTTTGACACTTTGACTCAAAAACATTGCTTTTTAGTAGAAGAAATATGGATTCATTATCTGAATTCATTTTAATGCTACGCATTGTATTTAAAATTTGAGAAAATTGCTCATTTTCTTCAAGTTGCATGATTTTTACAGGTATTTAAATCGTCAATAGCTCTCTGCACTTATTTTAAGAATTCATGTGGCTTTAACTTACGATTTTAATTAAATTTTCAAATCGGATCCAAAATCAGAGCCATTTACAATAATTTAGACGTTGAACGGGAAATTCAACATCATATGTTAGTATTTATTTGTACCCGGGAAATTTGACGGATTCTAGCCACAATGTTTCAGAAAAAAAATAATTCAGTGAAAACTTTTGATATTTCGGCTCAATTTATTATTTTAAAATCGAATTTGCAGTCGAAAAGTACGTCACATCTGAATATAGCTTACGACAAACATTTGAATAATAAATTATTAGTATTTCTAAGTCTAAAGTCTTGTAAAAGTCGTATATTTTATTTTCTCACACTTCTAGTTTCTTCTAAATTATCCCAGCTCCTTTTTGTCGAAGACACCAAATCGATCTGAAAATCCCTTATGCACGATACAAATCATTAAATATTTACAAAATATTTTTTATGAATAAAATTCCATTAAAATGAAAAGAACAATGCCACAGAAGTTTAAATAAATATCTCAAATCACAAATTCATTTCCTTTTTTTAGGTGAATATGATTACTAAGTAGTAGTGGATTATTCGTGCTTTTGAGGAAGCCACGTAATCCGTGAAATTTGGTAAAAACCGAAATAATCGAAATAATCTACTGTCAAATTGCAGTGTTTTTCACAAGACTTTCAACTGAAATTTTCGAAGTATGGTTTGCAAATTTATAACGAACAATTAACAAATTTCATAAGACGTGAGGAAATTAGAAAAACAAATAATTGGGTGTAAATAAATTTAAAAAATAAGCTTCTTTTAAATGTGTTATTCAGAATTCTATAAATGAAGTTTTGCCTAATATTTTTGAAATATTCAAATTTCCATCCTGAGCAATTCTCTACGATATCGGTCTTATTTTTTTAATTTTAATTTTTGTATTTTTTGATCCGGCTGAAACTTTTTTGGTGCCTTTGGTACGCCCAGGTAAGCCATTTTGCATTATAAGTTTGTCCATATAATTTTTGATACAAAATGGCAACTGTCCATACAAAAATGTTATAAGAAAGTTCAAAAATCTGTATCTTTCGAAGGAAATTTTTGATTGATTTGGTGTCTTGAGCAAAGTTGTAGGAATGGATAAGGACTACACTGAAACGGTAAAAAATGGTGATTTTTAATTTCACTTTTTGTCACTTGATTTGCAAAAAAAAAATGACAAATTTTCAGACCTTTCCAGAATGTGCAAAAAATCTTTGAACGAGTTATGAATTTTGAATCAATAAAGATTTTTTCGAAAAATTAAAATATTGTTCGCAATTATTCAACTTCATTTTTCGATGTTAAATCGAATTCGCAATCAAAAAGTGCTTTAGTTAAATGTTGATAAAGTGCACCGTTTTCAAGTTATAGCCATTTTGATGTAACTTTTTTGAAAATAGTCGCAGTTTTTCATTTTTTTTAATTAGTGATTATGTTTGCCATTTTTGAAAAAAATTTTTTTTGAAAAACTAAGAAAATTCTCTATGTTTTGCTCTATATTAGGAACGAGCAGGATAGACTCTTAGTTTACACTTTGATATTGACCCATTTACATTGTTTTGTTTGAATTATTTGTCTTATTTTCAACATAAATTGAATTTTGATTCAAATAAATTAGTTTATAGACTATCTCATCATAGACTTACCACAAATTTGTCATTCTTTGTACGTAGAAAAACGATACCAACCTGAAAGTAAAATTTATCGATTATCCTATGTATCTTTTTTAATAGTTAAAAACCATCCAAACGCCATTTTCTCAAAGAAGTGTGATATTTAATTTTGAAGCAGGCTTTCGGATTCATCGTCAATTGAAAAAAGGCAGCAGCTTTGTTTAGGAATCAAATGTTTTATTTATTTCTATCCCGTAAAAATACATTAAATAAAAAAATAAATTAAAAACAAAATATGTACCCAGAAAAACATTCTTTTCTGCGCCATTCTTACAGCTTTTTTTGCTTCAATTTTGCTCTGTTACAATACTTTTTTGAGTCACTGTTGCACACGTTATGATGTTTCTACCAAAATTGTTGCACTTTTTTCCTGTTCATTGGAAATAAAAAGTGACTTTTGATGCGTGTTTCTTTTTCCTTGTTTGTAACATAACAATCTTGTTTTCACATTTTTTTTCATCTTCTTCTTTAGTGACATGTAAGTAAATAAGTGCATTATCATTATTAATATTACCATTAATATATACGTTGTAACCAACCTAAAACCTCTCCAACAAACGATCTTAGGCTATGACTAGCTGGAATTGATATTTTTCCTCGTATTTGAGTATGTGATTAAAAAATAGTCGTTTCAAATAGGTTTGGTAAAATGAACACTTTAATAAATAGCTGCTTAGGGAAAACAAGTAGTCTTAGCTGATAAAAAGAGAAGTTTTAAATAAATAGAAAACTGTAGAACGAAGATGTTTGAGAAAGAAAATATTCGTAAATAATGCTGAGAATGTCATGTTTTCTAATATTTTTAGTCACTTGTGTTAACGATTTGGATTTTCCACCACATGTTGCTTCTTTCTTGTGTGTAAAATTTTTCATTTTTGTGTTTAGTTTTTTTCTTCTTCTTCTTCCTCCTTTACAATCATACTTAAACATCAGTCACATTCTTGTTTTTTTGTTTTACCATTATTGTATATTTTAAAATATTTTCTCTCTTCTGCCGTATCTCTTCATCGTAAAAATATAACAAATAATTGTAACGGAGGAGGGCGCGTTGTGTCCACAAGTTTGCTTGATTTTTTCACATTCTTTCTTTTTTTATTACTTCTTCTTTATCAATGTTTGGAAATTGTTTCTGTTCATTTCACTCTTTAATTGTCACTTAGTATATCAATCTTTTGTTGTTTTTCTTTTTTTATTTTCACCACAGCGTGTGTTTATGTGTTAGTTTCTCCCTCTCTGTTTTTCCTTTTTTTCTCTGCATAACACAAATACAATCAAACAACTGCAGTGTGAGATTGCATTTATGCGTGTAAGTGTGTATTGGTGTAAGCTCACGCCTGCTGTGATCTAAACATTCTACCTCAGTAAGCGGATCGTGCTGTCGTGTTTTGGGAGACGGAGAGAGGGAACAGATGTTTGCAAACAAACAAACGTCACTAACACTAGTGCGCACTATTGTTTCTGCTCGATTGCTGCGATTTGCTCTTTCCTGAATGTGTGTCCGGTGTGGGTGTGTAGTTTCTAGACCTGAATAAATGCTCAAGTGTGACGGAAAGTAACAAATCTACCAATTCCTGTGTTTTTTTTTTTAATTATTTAATTTTTTTGAGCCCATTTAAGGGCCAACGGTTAAGCATAAACATTTCAAAAGCTGGTGGATTGTTAACTCAGTGAACGATCGCTCTGGTCATTGTGGGATGGGACAATTTTTGAAACCTTTTCAGTTAAGGTGAACGTAAAAAAGTGTAACGGACAAAACATAAGAAAATAAATTGTTTTATTTAAAAAGTTTGAACAACACTACAACAATCACTCAAATTTAATGCAATAAAGAATGGAGCTGGGAATGGTAATAAGTATTCGATTTTTTTTTTGTTTTCTCGTTAAAATGTGACATGTTCTAGATAAAACGTTCAAGTTTCTTAATTGTTCAACATGGTACCAAACTCAATAAGGGCGATTCGTTTAAATACGGATGAGATATGCGATTTTCGAAGGAAGGTTCAAGTTCCTGCGATGTTTTTTTTTCTTTACTTCTTGTTCTGCGTTTTCACCTTTTCAGATGTTATCGTCTTGTGCATGGTGGAATAGTTTCTCACGGTAATAATAGAGATTTCGTTTTTATTTTTAATGTAATAATAGCAATAATCGTAAACATTATTTTTTAGTATGGTTTTTATGTTTTTTTTTTATATTTTTTTGGCTTTTTATTTTTTATTCATTTTTTGAAAACACACACAATTGATTGAAATCCTAGTTTTGCTCTTCATTATTTGTTTTAAATGTGTTTGATAAGTTTCATTGAATAATGTTATTCTGTTTCAGTAGATAACTTTCACGGTTTCCTGTTTGCCTTAAGCCTGTCCCTTTTGACGATTCATTTCGTTACAATGATTATTACTGGTTTATCTTCAATTATTTAAATGCTAACATTCACTAAAGTTGTGTATAGTCAATAATAATAATAATGTTCCCCACCTTAATACGACATCATCAAAAAAGCGATACAAGAATATTTTTTGACATTTTCTGCTTATTTTATTACAAGAATAATTTCAATAATTATTATAATCGTAATAATAATCATAATAATAATAGTGTTCACGGCGTTCCAACGTGACTTTGGAAGTAGGCTAAAATTCGTGTTTATTTTTACGGGGTGTGTGGTGAAGGTGGTGAAAACCGAGCATTTTCACCACAACAGTTTATTTACAGTACTGCTCCGCCAATTTGGTCACACACTCATCGACGTCTCGTAACTTCCCACAAAAAACTGAAACCCAAAAAGCGTTCAAAAATTGATGTTTTCTGTGTTGTGTTTATTTTCAAACTTTGGCTGGACAGTGATGCTAATAGACACATTTTTGTTTTTGTTTTGGTTTCAATATTCGGACAACATCTGCACTTGCTTCTTCGTAACATTTTTTTTTGTTTTGTTTGTTGTTGATGGTTTGTTGGAGTTTTGCTCTTCCTTCTCGTTTTTCCCAGTTTCACTACTATGTTTCCTACAAAAAAGTTTGGAAAAGTAGTCAACAGTATAAAAAGTGATTAACATTTTGTGTTTGCTTGTTTTTTGACCATTTAAAAAATAATTGATTCCCATAGTTCACTTTATACGCTTATACGCCTACTAGTTTAGAATAATTTTATTCTTGTTTTTTTAACTCCTTTTTTTCTTTCCCTCACTACGAAAAAACGGTAAAACGCCTATGATTGTGTGTAAAAAGTTTAGTAACAGTGGTTTGAGTTTATTGTTTCAGTTTGTTTGCCATTTTTTTATGTTCTGATCCAGTAGATTTGTTTTCCTCACTTTCTTCACGCACACCTCGTTTGTTGTCTTTTGCTGATTTTTTTCAACTTCGTAAATTTGATTCGATTCAGTCACTTTCCCGATTTTTGGTTGGTCCGTTATCTCTGTCAAAGTAGTGCCAAATCAAATGTTTTGATTTTTACAGTGAGTAAAAAATATGAACTTTAAAGGTCAAAATAATTTGCTTTTTACTCTCTCTGCTGTTTATTCTTCCATAAAGGTTAAGTCTTTTCATTTTCAAAGGCATAAGACAAGTGCAAACGAAAAATCTTTTTTTTACAACTTTGTGCAATTAAAGTCTCTAAACTCAAATAAGCGGCGACTAAACTTAATCTCTTACTATCTCTGTCTCAAATTGCTGGAAGTTTCTCGTTGT
The DNA here is from genome assembly GCF_016801865.2 of Culex pipiens pallens. Classification (NCBI taxonomy): domain Eukaryota; kingdom Metazoa; phylum Arthropoda; class Insecta; order Diptera; family Culicidae; genus Culex; species Culex pipiens. The sequence goes on from NC_068938.1 coordinate 80,353,605, forward strand.
TCCTTCCAACTTTCCTTACTTTTACGTATGTCGTCATCTGACTCGTTTCTGACCCCCTCAAATGGAACTGTTCTTAAGTCTTAACAAAACAACTATACTTAGGGGTAATGTGTAATGTGTGTGTGTGTGTTTTATCATAGGAATAAGCTGCTATTTACTGCATTTTACGGTGGGTACGGTGCGTACCCTTAACACTGGTATTCGACCACCCAACTCTTGTGGGTGGCCTGTAAGAAATTCAACTACCCTTAAGTAAGTTCGCGACGACTTGTTATGTTGTGCAGGCTAGAAAAGTGTGTTGGCATTTCCATTGAATATTTTCTTCTACACAAGTTTTTCGCTAAACTGGAAATGAAGTAGATGGTTCGACTTGTGCTACTATTACAAATAGGTTTGTATTTTTTTAAAGGTAATTCTAGTTGATTGTTACGAATTTCCTTGTCGAGTCATTTTTCTCATTTAACAATGTTTTAAGAAATTTTTTTCTGCTCTCACCTCAAAAAATATAAAATGTTCAACATTTTTCTTTCTCTTTCATTTTTTTTTATCATTGCTTCATCCCATGTTTTATTTTCTCTGGATTTCCTCTAATTTCATGCGCTCTTTTCAAGAAGATATGACTAGTCGTCGATCGATAACGTCGTTAATCGATGGAATTCCTTTTTTTATGATGTAACAAAAATCAACTAAAATTGCTCGAAACTGGACAAGTATAAACGACTACACAAATTCTACCGCTTTTTGGGGGTGATTACACGCTAAATTTGCTCAACACTGCGATGTACAAATATATATAAATGTAGACTCTTCTTTTATTTCGTGTGCTTTTCCATGCTCTTACACTAGTCAGTTTATTAAATGTTGGATTAGTTTAGCGAGTAGTATTTTAGCTTTCATGGTTTTTAATATTTTCATTTACGACAACGTTTAACTACAATCCGTTTGGTTTTTTTTGGTATATTGATGTTTATTTTTCCCTCGTGTATGTCTGTGTGTGTGTGAGTTCGTGTGTAATAATTGACAATTTACTTTTCACTTGCACTCCTCATTGTTTAACCCTTTTTCTCGATTCGTTCGTAAACATTCACTGTACTCATTGATTTTGTTTAGACCTTTTTATTTATTTTCGGTAGCTCATACATTTTGGAAAAAAGATTTCAAAATTGAAATAATATTCTCTCACAAAATAAACTCCAACAAACCCGAATATCATTGAGGGATGAACTTATACAATAGAACACAGACAACGCGACCGTAAAGCTCGCGTTCAAACGAGTGGTGAGTATCTCAACTCACCACAGCGCGAGCGCACTTGTGACAGCTCGTCTCACACTAGCAATACTTACATAAAGTTGTGTGCGATTTCACGCGAGAATTTACGTTCGCTTGTCCGATGATTGGTTAAACTTTCTTTATGTACAACTCAGTCCGTATCTCTGCAAAAGACCAATCGCCAAATTTGGTGCAAAATTTGGGGTTGGGGGGGAGTTTGACAATCACAACTGTAACGATTACGTTTTATTTAACCGCATTATTTATAGAGTGTAACACATCGTTTCATTGGAATAGGATTCGCTTACTAACAACCTAGAAAATCAAATACTGGAGCTAGGTTTTTTTTTGTTTTGTTTTGAAAACTATCATTGTTTTAAAAAGTTCGCTTAGCAGTTCATTTACAAGTATATTGGTGAAATGCCGTAACACAAACACTCGAGCTTGTTGCAACGCGTTTTCTCTACTACGTTCATTCGTTATAGCGTTAGTAACAATGGTTTATTCCGGTTTTGTCCATAAAGTTTGGAGAAAGACTATTTTCGTCGAAACAAACACTCACACATTATGTTTTCGCTTTTTCGTCGCTTCGATTACTTGCACTGTTCGATAAGTGTAGTTTAAGAATGGTTATTATTACGTGTAAGATTGTGAGATGCTTTAAAGTTTAATCAAGCCAATAGTTTAAAAATACTCTTACAGTCTAAACTTTTGAGATTTCATTAAATCTCACATTTATTTTTTGTTTTTTTTTTTCTCATTTTCTTTTTAGCAAAAATTGTTCCCCCAGAATGTGCAATCTTGTACACTTCCGTATTGTTTTTGTTTATTTATTATTTGGTAAATATAATATGCTCAACAAGTATGTCTTTCAGAGATGCTGGTTAATAAATTTTTACGAATGTTATAATTCCGATCGCGCACGTGCCCCACACACGCTACTTCAAAACTACCCACGGAAAAAAGACGCCTTAAACTGATTATTGTTTGCACACGCACACGTGTGTGTGTGTGCGAACACGAAGTGCTTTTCCTGGCCTACTTTGTTGACAATATCTTATCGGCACGGTGTTTACTTCCGTGGCCACAGACATCCAGCGCTGTCAGGCTTACTTCGAAGTGAGGTGAATTCCGCAACTCACCACAGCTTGCTTTGACGTACGTGTGGCAGTTGCACACTTGCATAACTCTCACAGATTTCGTCTGCTTGTCTGTGCTGAGGAGGTTGTTGTTATAACAAAACTATTAATGATACACTAACGCAGTTTTCCCCCTTTTGTTTGGTGAGGGGAAAATCCCGCGGCTAAATGGAAAATTTATGTGGAAAAAGTCCCGAAAGAACGGGGAGAAAAATACACGTTCGTAGAAAATGGGAGGGAGAATTTTATGGAATGACGACGCGAGAGGAAATATTTCTGGAATCATATATGGATTAATATTTATTTTTATTGGAATCGTCTGTTGCGTGTTTCTTCCCCCTTTTCACCAACCGCAGTGTGGTGTATTGGTTCGATGGAGTATTGAGAAGGTTCGGCTGAAAAAATTTCACCACAAAATAAGTGATGAAATGCACCAAGGCTTCGAATCTTGAAATTGCGCGAGATCTTGACAACATTTGCAACAGATTGTTTGGTATTTAGCACGAATTCAGCAACCCTGACCATTTTGAAACGTCACTGGCAATGAACTCACGTTACCATGGAAGCAAAATCGTACATGAAATCGAGGGCGTTCTGGAGGAAAACGATAACGCGGCGAGCGAGTATCATCGCCTTAATCCAATAAAGAACCGATTAATGGGATTGTATTTATAGTCGTGGAAATTGGTAGGGGTAAAATTTGCTTTCAGAAAGAAGAGATTCGATTATTTCCCACTAATACAGATTTGTAGTAATCGAATGAAAACTTTTTGTTGCGATCGTAAGTGCCAGTAGATTATTCTGGCATCACTGCAAAAAAATACAAAATTCTGCACGCTTTCAATCCTTCAACAGCAGGATTTAATTATAAAACAATAAACAATGAGCTAATTAATAAAAGCTATCAGTTTACAATCGAGGTCAGCGCTGGAAAAACCGCTCCCTCACAAGCTTCATTCGCGAACGATGCGCGATTCACTCACTCGCGATCACATCGCGAATCATTTTCTCGCGATGTTTTTCATCGCTGATCCAGACCATCAATATACCCTGCAGGTCAATAAAACATTCGATAAAAGTCCATGTATCTCATTAATTCCTCTTTTATGTTTACTCACGTGTCAGTTTTCCCGCCTGAAAAAAAGAATCGCGAAAAAACGCGAAAAAACGCACGCAAAACTCTGTTACTGCCATTTCGATTCCGATCACGGCAGGCCTGGCGGACCCAATCGAAAGTGACGTGACCGCGGTAATTTCCGTACTTTTCAACTTTTCAAAAGGGCGAAACCTTTAATGTAAACAAACAGTCACACTTGCCCTAGTGATAGTTCACATCAAGTAAGCTCACTCACTCCAACCTGACATTGTTTTGGTTTTCCTGGCAGGGTCTGTTGTAAGTTTGTTTTTGTTTTGATTTTCGTGACAAGGAGCGGTCCAATCACACTAGGGGAGACCAAGATTTATTTTAAAATTTCTTTCCAGGCTACTGCGATTCTCCTGAACTCAACAAAGATGGCCGCCCGTGATCCCACTCCATAAGTTTACAACCCTCGGCAAAGTTGACAAGAAAACGACGAAGAAATCTCCCGTTTTTCCTTGGTTGTCTCTCTCCTCCCAAAGTGACACTTTTTTCTCGCGCCGGACGGCAGGCTGTCAAGCAGACACCGCCGTTTAGCTGGTTGCCTACCCTGGAGGCGAGCGCGCACTCAGTGACAAAATGTTGCCCCATTTGTGTCTCCGGGAAAGACATCAGGCCGACAAGTGTCACACCGAAACAAAGAGCGGGGGAATTTTCGCTGTCAAATCAGCATCAGCGTTTAAGCGTCAAAGTCTCGTAATGCGTGCAGCCTAACTCGCAGGGGCGCAAACTGCACCACCGGATGAAATCCGATGTTGTTGTTTCATTTTCGGACCGCCAGGTGGGGAGGTTATGTTTGCGTCTGTTTATCAGCGTGGATGAAAATTTGATTAAAATTTATGATCATAATTAAAATTTCATACGCGGGGTTGTTCACCGGGTAGGCGTTTTGCTGTTTCGGGGATGTTTGCGCAAATATTGATTTCCATGTGATGACTTTTTTCCGCGTCATGAATTTTCCCGACCGAGTGTTTCGCCGTTTATTTCTCGCGGGAATGATAACAAAGCTTGGCGGGAGTGCTCTCTGTAAATGAATGCGAGCGGAACGAATTTGATTAAAATCGCTGCGTGCGCCTGCAGGATATGCAACAGCTGCGACACGTTCTCGGGAGAGCAAACATGGCGCCGTGCGGTAGAATTGCTGTGCAGAATTATGCAGATTTTGGTGAATTTTGATAGACAGATTGGTGGGATTTACACGCGACTTTTAATTTGGTTTTGTCATCGGAAATCCACGCAAAAAATGTTATAATAAATGTTTTTTTATCCATTGCATTCCATTTTCCACTTGTTCCGTCTTTCCATAAATTCCACACGGGTCAAAAAGCAATAACCTCAAATAATTTTCCATACAAAAATAAAGCATTCCCCACAAATCAAGATCCCTCATCCCTTCCGTGCACCGTCGTGTCCCATCACTCATCACAGTTTCCAGCTATTCCGCGCGCATGTTTGACGTTTCGCGCGCGCGTGCTAACGCACACACGTGTGCCAGTGTTGCTAGTTTTGATGTTTTGTTTCTGTTTAATATTCATGATGTAATATTTTATTAGTTAAGAATAGAAGAGGCTGACAGAGTTTCGTTTTGGACCTGTTCTTTGGCAGGCAGCTTTCCCTAAACGGTTTGCAATGTTTTGGTTTTTTGATGTTTTTATGTTCTTTTGTTTATTATTATATTAGTAAGTAACAATCAGCTCGATTTTTTTGGTTGTATTTCTGTGTTTTTTTCCTCTCCCTTCATTGCCGGCAATATTATCAATGGTTTGCTCACTACCAATCCACTAGTAACAACAAGAATGTAAAACTTTTTAACAAGTGTGTTTTTGTTTTCGTGTCTGTGAGTTCGTCCGTGTGTTTACTTTGGAATGTTTCCCGTGTGTGTGTCTGTGTAACTGCAGGATATGTATTTGTTGTAATGTTTTCCAAATGTAACAGTGTCAGTACTTTTGTTGCGAATGAACAAACAACGTTATTTATTTTTGGTAGATTTTCCCCAACACTTTCGCGGCAGCTGCCGCGCATCCAGTGTTGCCAGCTCAGTCGAAAGTTCATTGTTTGATTGATTTCATTTTTGTTTTATTTTGTTGATTGGGGCTTAACAGAAACGTCATTTTTATCGATACAAAAGTGCAAGTTAGCTTAATTTGGGTATCTTTTTCAGCACGACTAACACTGACTCTAACAGGGTTCATAAGGATCAATTCTTTGGGTTAGCAAAATCTACTCACTTTACGCTACATTTCGGCCGTTTAACATCACTTTACAGTACAGTATGTATATGTAATTGACAATCAGATGTTGGTATTAATCTGTTTATGGTTGCTTAATCCTAGCGTCAGCTACTCTAGCAACTACAGTTTCTCTAAAAAAGCGAAATCGAAAACTGTTTTGGTGTGCAAAATACGTGTTGTGTCGAGTGTGTGTGCGCATGTTTCAGGGGAGGTTAGAATCTGCCAACACTTTCGCGTTTCCCGCGCCACAAAGTGACAGCAGTGTTGCCAGACTGTCAAATTCTGTGCGGCCCACTTCAAAGATTTTAAATCGCTGGCGTTACCTGAATTTTTCGGCTTCGGAAGTCAATTTTATAGCCCTGGTGAGAACCAGTTCCAGGACAAAGCCAGACAAACTATGAAGCACGAAAAGTGAAAATTTTACAACCACTCAAACACTCGGCAGCGAAGGAAACCATTGTGTGAGTCTGGTACACGATGATTTCTCGTTTATTGCCCGCTGGAAACATTTTTGTTCTGGAGCGAGTCTTGCTTGCTACAGCGCAATCGAAACTATACTTTTCTTCTTGGGGCTTTTTGTTTTTGTTTTGTTCTGGAACTTGGGCCTTCTCGCTGTGGCGCACAGGTAGGAAGCATGCACTAAGGTGGTTCTGTGTAAAAAAGCAGTGAAATTTTTGAATTTTATCATTTAGATATCACAAAAAAATACATCTTTCTTATTCATTTTCATTTAAAATCAAATTCGAGATCTGCGACTTTATTTTAGTCAAATATAAATGGTTGATGGCCAATTAAATTACAAAATTCATTTTCGATAAAAATATTCATCACCATTTTAGCCACCATCTTAGATCTGAAAATTCTAAAATATTTTATAGTAGTTTTAGGGGCTCGAAAATCAAAAATAAAACAGTGAAATATATTGTTTGTGATTCGATTGTCCAAAGACTAGATTATTTGAAGAATCGATTATCCGAAATAAATGTTATCCTAGGTCCTCGGAAAATCGAGGTTGATCCTACAAATTTCAATTTATAAAACAAGTTTTTCAACATTAAAAAACGGCAATCTAAACCAAATTTTCAATAACAAAAGTCTTTAAAGCTTTGACAATATCGATACATTTTGAGTCATTCTAATCAACAAACTTTATTTTATTTGAAAAGTTTATTACTTTTAGTTGGTAAACTGTTATGAAATGTAAAATAACCGATAGCTTGGTAAAAGAAATGCGATTACAGTTGTCATATTTCCTATTATTATCACTTTGAAAAAATGTAACAAATTTCAACTCCTAGATTGCTTTTAATTTGATTCATAATATAAATTTTCTCCTTGAATGACGAAAAATATTTAAAATGTATGTGTAAATACAATATAATAAATTTGGAAAAGTGATACTTTAAATTTTTTTGGTGATATTTTTTGATCAATTTATTGATTTGATTGTTAGCAATTTTGAAAAATAGTAATTTCTGTAATTTTTCATAATTCTTGTCAATTTATGATTTTATTCAGTACTATTCATATACTATCTAATTAACAAGAACCACCCTAGCCACCCTCACCCAGTGTTCACGTTCACCTTCCTTCGCGGTTGGCTTTCCGAGAAAGGAACAAAAAAAAAAGAGCCATAAAAGTAAAGGCAATAAAAAGTTAAATTAGCTTTAGAAATGTACACTCTATTTCTCTCGGTGGGCTCCGTTCTCACCGATGTGGTGGGTTTCCCAAGCCAAAGCATTCCGGACTGGTTAGAACCCCTGAGTTTGATGGGTTCTTGCCTCATCTGAGAGCGAGAGCGTTGGGAAGAATAAAAGTGATGGTGAAATTTTCGAATAATTATTTCCCAGCTTCAGCCTGGTCGTCGTAAAGAACCTCCCCACGTCATAACTCTTTGCTGGGCAACGGAATTCAAAAATAATCATTTTACAAGTCTTGGAGAAGCATTTTAAAACGCCAAGTAACGACGACGAAAGTCCGTCCAAGAACTACACTGAAAGAAACTGACATAGTAAATTCAAATGTTTTTTCACGTGAGATGCTCGAAATGTAAACACGGTAATTCAGCATGCTTTTCCTTTGATCCTAACATGATTTACATGTCACATGGACGTGATGATCATTTGAAACCAGCTGATTGCTAGCCAAAACCTTTTCATTCTTTTATCGCATGGTATTCACATTGGATTCAAGTGAATTTCTCTTGGATTGGCCCCATCAGTCTTTTCCCATGATAGTGAAGTGGAAACCACGTTAAAACTGTATGTTTTGAATTTGAAAGTCAAGTGGGCAGTTTTTCTCGGAAATTCATTAAGCAAGATGGCGAGAAGGAGAAAGGCACTTGCGGAGCTCGTCCCGAGGCCAAAAAGTTTAAATTTGTTAAAATTAAGATTGTACAAACAAACTTCATGAGGAATCGTTTTTAACACGGTAAGCATTTTCATTATAATAAAAAAAAAATGCTTAGCTAAAAAGTTTTTCTTTATGTTTTCAGGAAATCGAGTTCTAGAGTATCAAGACCGCAGTGGATCGAATTTTGATAAAGTTTCGAGTGCGCACAGTGTCCAAAAAGGGCTCGGAGGAAAATTCGGTGGCCATTGACCAGTGACGGAGGAACAGCAAGAGGCGATGCGGCAAAGCAAGGAAATTGCTGTTGATTTTTTTTTGTGTTAGTGCGATCCGGCCGGCATTGCCGAGATGTGATTTTGTTGTGTTATAGTTATTAAAATACAATACAATATGATAAATAAAATACTAATTTTGAAAAAGATTTCTGTTTTGATTAAATATTTTAACCTGCTGAAAAAACGCATTTTGTGACGTGTTATCCATTTGATTTTCAAAAGAATTTCATGTGATAATCATGTGTGATTACATGTGAATCTCACGTGTTTTTCATTTCATTTCGATGAGAATTTCACTTGAATTTACCGGTTCCGCAATGAAAAATTTCTATGTGATTTACACATGACATTCACATGCGAAGTCGAATGGGGCAGATTCATGTGTAAAACATGTGACATTACTATGTGCCTTTCTTTCAGTGTAGAGAAAGTGTCAGTTATGAACTCTTTTATGGCTGCTCGGAATCACTTATTCCCCCTTTTTGATGTTTTTGTTTTGTGAAAGAACTTTCCTTCGATTCACCTTCCCTTTTTCCGTAGTCTTCTGAGCCCCTGGAGGAAATAAATTATTCAAAATTGTTCAAAATAAAGAGAACAAGAGAGAAAAAGGGAAAAACCTTTCAAAACATTGGACATTAGTCGCGGCTCATCCCCGGGAATCCCTCCGAGTCGGGATGTTTGTCCCGAAGATGTGTTTATTTAGGATCGTTTGGTCACTTAAAGTTTGAGATTTGAGCTGGATTTGGGAAAGCACCGAGTTGAAGTGAGGTCGAAGGTAAGGGGTACGACAAAAATGTCGGACAAAAGTTGACACACATTTCTGGGGTTTGTTTTGGGTAGATGAAGTAGAACAAACCAGTTTTTTTTCTGGTTGAGAATGGACCACCGGCGAAGATCTACAGTTAATCGATTTTCTTATCTTTAAATTTTGAGCTTGAAAAAAGTGCTTTTGAGTTAGCTTATTTCAATACAGAGTGGATTCATTAATTCGAATTTCGCTACTTCGAAAGTTCGCTAATTCGAACGAAATCGAATCAAACAACTCAAACGTGACAACCAGCTGTCAAACTGATGATTTCCGAGCAAGTGGTTTCAAGCCTTTGACAGCTGTCAATCGTTCCAACTAGCGAATTCGGGTTCGCTCATTCGAATGCAACTGCACTCTGTTCAGATTTGACGTATGCTGAGGGTGCTGAAAAGTTTGATCAGATTACTGCTTGCAAAACAAACATATCCTTCAACTTTTCTCAAGACGCAAATGGATGAAAAATCGCTTCTTTCGATGCAGATTATCGAAAAATTTGAATTTCTATAGCAGCTTGAGAATGTTCACAATAAGTATGATCAAAATGAGCTCTTTTTACGAATTTTCTTAGGGATATTGCTTTATGCAACATCGTATACAAGTCTAGTTGTTATAAAATCGATTTAAAATAGCCGTAATCCCCTTATAATACATTCCAATTCGTCGAAAAATAGAAACCTCAACTAAACACCGGAAGTCTTGCGCTGAATTGATTCGTTCGAATCGAAGACCAGCGTCCATCCGGTTGACCCAATTAGAGCAGTAGTCGCAGCGAACCAATCACCGGAGGTGCTGACAGAACCTTCTAAACGTCAGAACCAGAGAGGAAGGAACGTGAGGAGGTTGAGGATGAGCATAAATTTTCCGTTCTCACACAAATTAACCTCGTTCGAGTGGCTGTCTGTGTGATCCCCGCGTTTAATCTCGCCCGGACTAATAAATATTCTCCGCAAGTCTCCTCGCGCGGCAGACCAGAAATGGACCAAACAAATTTCCTGATGAGCGTAGTTGGGGATTTCTGGTGAGCAGAGATGAAGTTGCTCACCGATGGTAATGCTCGCTGAAGATGTTCACCCATGAGAATTCTGGGATGAATCCCCGCTACAAAATTTGATTGTTTACAAACAATGATTGGATATTCGATCAACGGTTTCTGACGTTTCACTTTTGCTCGCTCACAAGTAAGCGGTGAGTAAACGAAGAATGAGCATCTCTCGAATAAGATTTTTCCACCACTGATCCTAAAACTGTCCTCGCAAGATGGATGGATGCTGGAAGTGATCGCGCACTTCCCCGTAAATTTTGTACAAATTAGTTTCTCGCCCATAACTCAAATTGTGCCCTGGTGCAAGGGTGCATGGAATGCTTCAAAAATAGAAACCTTCCTCTTGCGTTCACCAAAAACATAACCTGCGTGAGTAATGCCTGGTGCAGCTCTCACACTTCAATGTTGATAGTTTCGGCATGGAAAAACACTGGAAGAAAAGTGATGGAGGATCCAGAGAGGGAAAGAGGCAAGTTGTGGCGAGGGAAAATTCGTTCACCTCACGATGGCCTCGCGTAATCCGAGGTGAGCAACTGAATGGCAGGAATGGCTTGTTGCGCCGGGATTGAAGGAACACGGTGGGTTGTTGCGATTTAGATGGGCAAATTTTGAATTAAAACGGCTATACTTTTGTTTACATCAACATTCCTTTCTTTTTTGACAGTTTGATTAAGGTGAAAACGGAAAATTAAGGTGAATATGTAGTTCTGTCATGTCAAAGTTTGACGGTTGCTATTTGATTTTTGACCACTAACGACTCCAAAATCTCACCGTACCGCTTCTTTCGCAGTGTTATTCTCCAGGTTCCACGCCGGTCCGTCCAAGGAAGAAAGAATTGAAGCACGTACAAAATCACACCCGGACCGTGTCCGTGCACCATCTCCTCACACATACACACCAAACACAAAAACACACATGCAAAGAGCGTTCTATCACGCTATCGCCGGCCAGAAATCTCCCCTTTTCAAACTCTTCTTCGTTTCGGCGTGCACACCTCTTTGCTCGATTCTCTTGGTTGTTGTTGTTGTTCTGTCATTTCGCATTCGGTCGGGTTCTGTTTGCCGGTCGCCGCCGTCATCATGATCACTCACACGGCTGGAGTCGATGACTGCGGCGATGACGATGACGGGAACAGGAAGAAAAGCGAAAAGTCGTTACCCATATAAAGCGCAAACTGTGCGGCGGCGGTCTAGCCGCGGAGAGTAATCCACCGCGTGGTGAGTAACTCGCAATACCCGAACATGACTCGCTCAAAGTGGAGACACATCCAGAGTTTGAGGTTCTGCGGGGTCGCGCAGTGACGCAGACAGATGTGAAGGTAGATTTATATTTACCACGTTCTCCGTCGCACTCTTTCGTCCACTGACTGTTGCGATCTCGTTCTGAGCGAGTTCGCGCTTGGAGAACAAGTTCCGAGTTGATGCCGGCGCGTCGCACCGCGCTTCACCACCTTGTCCAGCGATCGGAGATCATTGACGTGATGCAGGTCAGCGACTTCCGCGGTGGTGGACCTTGTTTGAACAAGTTCTGCTCGACCGCGCCGGTCTCTGCCCTGTTGTCGGCAATTCTCCTTCCTCTTCTGTGTAGAGATAGGTGCGCGCGCGATCCTCGTGGAAGTGAGGTTAAGTGACCGCGGGGAACACCTCGTCGTGTGTAAATACCATTGACCTCTCAGGGGGGGAACAGCCTCGTATACGTGCAGGCAGAGAGACCCCTTTCCAGGAACCTTAACGACGCAAAAGACGACGGATCTTCTGCTCAGATTAATGGGCGATCGCGCGTTCTTCGGGGAGGTTCCCACGGGTTGCATGGGGCGTGAGCTCAGCCAGCGCGCGGTCAATAATCTGTGGTATTTCAAGGAAAGATCGAGAGATGACGCTGCAGAACACAGGACACCAGCGCTGATCGGCGTAGGTTGTCGAAGCTATTTCTAGGTGGTGGGACGAAACAATAATAAAACAGTCCAAAACTGGAATTTCAAGTTCGGCGGCCGCCACGGTCGTGATTCGAGGCGACGATGACCGAAGCAAGGGGAGACAAATTGGTGATCACCGGGGCGCGGGCAGAAAATTACAATATTTTCGGCCGAGAATCTGCCGCGGCGACTCAGCTGTTGATTGTTGACGACATTTTGGAACAAGAAAACGAGAGTGATCGCGGGGAGCGAGGTGGCGACTGGCGCGTGTTCTGCATCGAGAGATGAAATATGGAAATTTGTCTTGACGGCTGCAGAAGTTCAAACTGTTTGTCAATCGGGTTGACACTGTCCTCAATTCCGCCGAAGGTTCCGCTGATACCGGTTGATTGCCACAGCTGATCTCGAGGTTTTCGGTGGTGCAATACCTGGCCTTTGCGAGGCATTCTTGGCGATCTCTCCTCCAAAGCAGCCAGCGTGAGCCTACGCACTCGAGATCGGTCACGTTTCGTGCAGCGGTACAGTTGTTGCACAGCTGCTTGTGGGCTGTGTGGAATTACGTCAGCTACAGACTTGGCCTGTGCGCGCAGCAAGCTTGCTGGAGGAAAAAGGGCATTCATGCAACGGTCGCGTGCCACGTCAGGGGTGTCGTCGGCTATCTCACCATCTGCAGATAACCCGGCGGCGACCCCGAGATACAGCCGCCAAATGCCAAGACGGAGTCAACCCTGAGCCCCGCAGGGATCGCGCCTTGTACACAACAACAAGCAGGCAGCTGCAACCAGACTCTGACGAAATCAATATCGGTGTCTGACGGCCGCCGAAAACACGCTCAAGCTGGACGCGGAAATCAACCGGCAGCTGCTGCGCAGAACTCTGTCACTGGATCAGCGAGTCCGCAATGAGGTTATACAATTTCTTGTTTGGGCGCCTTAATTTGCACCTTTAGTACCGTTGAAGAACAGCCGCCGCCGCCGCAAGGGCGTAGCCGTTGCATCAGCGAGTAGGCCGTGACAGTTCAGCCGCCCGCGCGGCTTGTCAGTTTTGAGAGAGAGCGGCGAATCGCTCTCGCGCGCGCGCTCTCCGAGCGCAAATTAAGAACACGCTTAATCAAAGAAAAGAAAGCAACAAGAGAAAGAGCAACCGGCTTCGCCGGTATTATGCATAAAGAAGAAGTTAGGAAATTTTACTTTCACTGAAAAAGGGGTGAGGCGAAATGTTATAATCGACTGGCGCAGCCGCCGGAGGATCGCGGGGAACGGGAGAGGGGCTTGTTGCGAAGAAAGAAGTCAAAACAGACGCGCGAAATGAGGCCGCGACGCGGCTTGGAAGAAAGTGCCGCAAAAGAAAGGGAAAAGAGAGTGTGGTCGGGAAGAGGGAGAGGAAGTGGTGCTTAGCCTACTCGGATCGGCGGCGGCGGCTGGTCTTGGGGGCCCTCTTTGGACCACTTTCTGAACCGCGCGTATCGTGACACACTTTTGCCGGCCAGACACGAGGCGTGCAATTGTTACGTCATGTTGTTGTTGTCGCCGAAGCCGCTTGGATAATGTCGGCACCGGTGCGGTTGGGTACGCGAAACCGGTCTGCAGCTGCCGAAAGGGAAAGGCAACGACATCGCCGAAGGAAACCGCAAACGGCCGGAAGTCACACGTGGACGCGGCGAGAATGAGAAGTTGGGTGTGGTCGTTGGGACATAGAACTGGAGCGAAACAATCGGGAATTTTCTGATTCTCCTCAAACCAAACAATAACAAATTTTGGCTGCTGTCACTTTGACAGCCGTAAAAACCCACAACCCGTCTTTATTTCTCGTCTATGCAGAGCGGATGCACCGAGTGGCCACCCCCTTGGATTGGGTCATCGTCGAGCGCGTGAGCAGAAATAATTTATCGTTCCGATGTTCTGGACGCGATGTGTGTGCCCAAATCGGACTGGAGATCTAGAACGTGTCAAAAGCAGAGTGTGTACACTCAAATTTGGGCTGATTGCGCGATATCGCGCAACAGGGTTGCCAAACCGGAGCCGTCAACGTTGCACGCTTAACCTTAAATTACTCAATTTTGAGTTCAAGTCACTTTTGCTGCATGGGATTCTAACGAAAACTCAAACGTAGCTGGGAACACTGCTGGACTTTGGCACCGCGCTGGATGTGTGCTCAGTTGGGCGTGAAATGTTTATTTATTCTAGCAAATCGACCGCAGATGGAAGAGTGGAGATCCCCTCGCGTCCTCTTCCCCCAGGAAAAGCCGCCGATGGAAACGGAAAGTGCGGATTTTCTCCGGCGGTGTAGATGTGCGTGATTGTAATTATCATGTGGTGGATGCGCTGGTGTGGGTTTATTGGTTCTTTGTTGCACGGCCTGGACTGGATTTCAATTTGTTTTCTGTAAGTGTGTGTGAAGTGGTGTTTCGCCATTTTCCAAGTGTGTGACCTGTTCTAAATGTTTACTCGCTACAAATGCACGGCTTAAAACCGTTTAAAGCTAATCAATCGCACCAAGCTCTTCGATGTCAAGATTGTTTAAAAATGCGAGTGTGAGAATGTGTGCGGTCCGGGCGCGATTTCACTTCAAGTGGACTCCACTTGAAACCATCTCGCAAAGATTTCTCAAGCATTTGTTTACTGGCCAAAATCGCGCCAAGCCGCACACAAACTCATATGGTAATTCCATCAACCGATTAATTAAAAAAAGTTTAATTTGTTTTGGTTTGGCGACCCATTTGCCGAAATTTGATAATTGCTTTTTCGGCAATTTACACGCACGTTCAAAATCGCTCAGTTTTCGTTGTAACCGGGCCGTCAATCTGTCACATTTGAGTAAATTTCACTCAATGTTCTTGGTGATTGTGAGTGAAATTCACTCAAATCTGTCAGATTCCCCATTTACTTTGTTCGGTTACGACGAAAACTGAATGATTTTGATCGTGCGTGTAGCGAGCGTTTTGACAGCTTTCACGCACACCAACACAAGAAGCGTTGTCAATCAAATGAGACTCAAGCATGTGCTTGTGAGATCGACGTTTCGACCGTACTTCACGAGGGCTTGTTAGTGGAAGAAAATTAACTGTTTAGCTTTTAAGCGTTGCTCTCGTCTTAACTAAATTGCTTGAATTACATCGACACATTTTTTTTACACACTGACGACAATCGCCTAAGGTCTGCAGGATTTTGTTTTTGGTTAGATTTTGATTCTGTACAAAAAACACGATAAAACATTACAATACTCGCACTCGGTGTGCTGAAATAGTGGTGGTGTATGCGTTTGATTTATTTGTTTGTTTATTTTGTAAGTGTTTATGTGTATGTTGGCTACCATCCGTTGATCCTTGTGTATGTGTGTATAAATATGAGATAAAAACTTCTAGTAAAAAATGCCCGCGCAATACGATCCCGTTACAAGTCGTTTTGTTAGTATATCCCTTGTGTCAGTTGTTTTAATAGTGAATGTTTTTTTTGAGTTTTGCTTCAACTACGGCTTAAATTCCCTAAATATGTTTTCGGCGCTATCATTCACAGTTTATTTCGTTAAACAAAATTAAAACCCTAAAAATAATACGTGCACTTGAAATTTTGGCCATTTGGTTTCCATTACAAACATGACACTATCATCTGTCAAACAGTTTGTTTACATGCTGTTCGTGTGTGTGTGTTTAAGAATTTAACATTCATGCAAATATACACGTGTGCTCATTTATCGCTACCGAAAAATTTAAATTTAATACAATTGTCATTTTTTCTCGTCTGTATTCGGGGGAAAAAGTCACTCTACGGATAATCTAGCTAGCTAGGACAAGTTTTCCACTGCAAGGGATTACACACGAACGAGAGATCATGGAATGCTGCGATTAAAAAATGTACACAATATTTTTTCCCTCCACTTCCTTCCCTAAATATATGCAATTTCAACAAAAATTTGCATGCACTACTTGGATGGAAGTTTCTTAAAATTACAATAATCCCGCCAAAAGCTTGGTGGTTCAATGTTTCCCTCTTTTTTTCATAACATTTTTTGCATTGTTTAACAACAATGCCTTCCGCGCTCACGCACACCACGTCGATTGTTTTCGATAACATCAGCTGGCCTCTCATTTCGAGTAAATTTGATATTTTGTTGATTTTTTTGTGATTTTTTTTCTGTTTTTAACGCTAACATTGTTCGGTTCTGGTTTAATGCATAACAAGAATTCCAATAACGATTGTTTTTTTTGTTTGTTAAACTGTAATAACGCACGGCAAGTAAGCTGATGGCGATGGTTTTGCATGTAGTGGTGAGATGATCATGAGCGGGGTGTTAAAACAACAACAATGTGTGTGAGCGCGTGATGAGTGGAATGAGTGATTATGATGAGATGACAATGTTTTGTTTTGTGAGATGACAAAGATTTGGATGAGATGAGACTGTGATTTTTTAAGCTTCTTGCAATTGATTGAAATTGTGATACTTCAAACGTCACTTGGACGTTTCTCCAATCGCTTTAAAACGGGCAATTTTGTTTGACAACAAAAACCGTTTATCAAATCAATTCGATTTGACAAAACAAAACCTCACTCTCACGAGTAGCATGGATTTGCGCAAAAAACATCCAAGTCACTGGGTCAGTGTCAGTGGTCCCGCCAGCGAAAGAGATTCGTCATCTTGCACCGAACGGGTTGTGGTGGCCGGGCCGTGATAAATCCATATCTCCGGTGAAGGTCAGTCTGCTCATTAGCCTACTGCCGCCGAAATGATTCGATTTGGTCGTAAAAACTCATCGCGATAATCGCGAAAATTTTCCCAACTCATTCCTGGCGACCTTGAAGCGTTTATCGAGTTTGTTTTTGAGCGTGATGAAAAATGAGTTTTTTTTTCTCATGTGAGGATGATGATGAGATGATTTTGTTCACTCACGTCATGAGTGAGTGAGATGAGTTTTTGTTCTCATCAACGTGAGTTATGAGTATGAATCATGAGAGTAAATGAGATGAGTGTTTTAACGTACAAGATGATGATGAGTTCTTCAATTGATGACTGATAAAATGATGAGTATGAGAGTATGACAATGAGTGATGAGCGATTGATGAGCGCGTGGCGAACGAAGCAAAGAATGGTGATGAGTGCCATGAGTGATGCTCACTAGAGGTGAGAATGGAAACAACTGTGGTGATGAGTGATGAGTGCCCGGTGATGGTGATGAGTTCTTGTGTGATGGAATGCGATTAAAATATTGCGGGTTTCAACAATAACCAGACCCCTTGCAACTTTCTGACAGAAAGCTGCGGATGAGTGCGTAGATTACACTCAACAAAAAGCACTGTCAGTACAATAGTGAGTTGTTTGAAAAACTGCCAACATTTTCTTTTACAAAAAAAAACTTATCTACACGTAATATTGTTTCGACTACACTCTAAAAATGTTTAGTTCCCTTAGTTGCCATTGGCTTAGCCCAAAAACGAGATGATCGAACCCAAAACGGTACTGTTGTGTTTGTTCAATAGTTCGCGTATGAAATATAAAGACAGTAGAAAAATAGAGCTTTTTTGCTTTGTCGCTACCGAGTTCCTTGCTAGGATTGTTCATGTGTCAACAAAACCGTTTTTTATTTTATCATTTTTTCACTTGACTATTTCGTGTGATTTCTGAGTGCTTGATTGATTCGTTCCCCTCGGAAGTGTACGAAGCGAAAACTAATCCAAACTTAAACTGACATTCATTACTGATACTTCGTTTCTCCCATTCCAAGTCTCTCTTACCCTACGATAGAAATGGCTGTTTTAAGGAAAAACTTCAAAGACGAGTATGAATTACGCTTAACACATTAGCTTACTAGGTATTTATCTGCTTAACTCCTGCCTGCAATCTTCAATAATATAGTCGGTAAAACTCTAAACAGATGAAAGGACGACAGTCTTGTGTTAGTTATTTTCACTTGGTTTTCTTGTTTTATACTCTTCTATACAATGTATATATATAAATCGGCATCGCGCCTCGAATCTTTTTCCCCGTTTAAAAAACATGATATTTGACACATTTTTGCATCAAAAATAAACATGTTTCTCCCCCTTTTCTTTCTCAACTGTGTTATCATCGTGTGCACACAACCTAGCGGGATGAAAAATAATCTATTTTTTGAATTTTTAAATTTTCTTTCATGATTTTTTTTGGTTTCGCTTACACTGTGGTGCCAATTTCAAGCTAATTTTGAATTTCTAGTAACAATTTTGACTAAAACTTTTCGTTTTCGTGTTGCTTCGTATTGTTGTTGTCGTTTAGCTGTCAGCGCATGTAACACAAGTGGGACTACTCACCGGCCAGATGGAGAGCCGCCGCAGCGAAGAGAACAATCGAAAATGAGTGACGGTGAGAGTTTTCGGACTGGGTGTCGCGCGGCGTGAGTACTCACTTGAAACTGAAAAAAATCTAGGGGGAAAAAGCAAAACAAAAATGCATGCAATGTGCTACGAAAAAAAGTGTAAATTTTTGTTGATTTTTTTGACAGGTCGGCGACGATGGTACTAACCGTTTAGTGGGGTTTGGAGAACAGCTGGCGATGGATTGTTTATATTTTTTATCGAACATTGTTTTCATTTAAATATATTTAAATCATCAGATTTTATCATTTTCAAAAAAAAAGCTTAAATAAAATAAAATTTGTGATGATGATGATGATGTGATGATGAAGGTGATGATAAAAATAATAATGTGATGATGATATGATGATGGAAATGATGATATGGTGATGAAAATGATGAAAAGATGATAAAATAAATGGTGATGAGATCGATTTATGAAAACCAAAAATATTGGTAACGATGCAAATTTTGAAATTCCCTCACTAAATTTCACTCCCTATTCTGTCACTGACACTCACGATAGCTACTCAGAACTCGTATCGCTCAATCTTGTTTGTTGATGTGTGAAGAAGAGTGAGAAAAGCGGTATTGAGTTGCATCGAGAATGAATGAGAGAGTGAAAGGAAGTGTAAAAATCAACATGAGTGAGATCAAAGAAAATTGTTGATGGGATGAATGTTGTTGATGAATTTCATGAACATGAAAATTTTGCTCAAAATTTCGCAGAGACTCAAATTCGCCTCTAATTAGTCCTAAATCAAAGGCATCGTCGACAAGTGCACTTCCGGTGCTCTTCCTCGAATTACGCCGCTCATCGTGAGAAATCTCACAGAATCGCACAGCACTTAATAAGCACTCGGAGCAGCTCGAACTCTACGCTCGTTTAATCACGTCCTCCAGAGCGAAGCCGATCCAGATCACGAGCTATTCTTAGCTCACGGCGGTCGTTCCCAAGAAGACGGTGTACGGTTGCCGCGGTGGAATTAGATTGAATTTATCCCCACCCCACCTCACGTGTCCTACCCCTCGCGATCCAAGTGCACGTGGCTTCCCGCGAATTGACCACGCGAGGGGTACTCCGATAGGAATTTCCTGCGTCAAAAACGACACTCGTTGGTGGTAATTTGACGATTCTCACTTACCGGGATCGAATGTGGAGAACTGGCAACGCTGCTTCGGTGTCTTTTTGACAGCTGCGCAGTGTTGTCAAAACGAGGGGTGCTTCAATGTGAGACTTCCAATTCTCGTGCCCCGTTTCGCTTTCAACTTTTTTTTTCGTAAAGTACTCCCGAAAATCAGCTGATTCAAGCCGCCACTTGGCGGCGGCGAGGTGCGAAATTCGACACCGCGCAGAACTCCGTTCGACGAATCGGCGCGCGCGCGCCCACAAAAAACCGGTGACCGTGAGACGATAATTTATTACAGGAATGGTCAGTTATTGCAATATCAGCAAAAGCGAAGCAGCAACGAAAAAAACTGACGCGCACGAATAGAGACCGAAATCGACCTTCACCGAAAAACTGACAGCTATGGCGGTCATCGCGCATCTGCTTCTTTGTTGGCGCAACTCGTTTGGTTGCCGACCTTGACAAGGGTTACCGCCACCACCGGGTTAGTACCATCGCAGGCGCTGTCAACGAACGGGAAAGATGGCCGCCGACGCGGCGAACCGGTTCGGGAACCGGTTGGCGCGAGCGTGGCGCAGAGCTTTGCCGGAACCACACTTGCAGTAAGTTTTTGAGTTAGTAGTGTTAGAGATATTTTTTAGAGTAAGGAAATTTGAGTTAGTGGCGAGAGTGTTAGGGAGAGAAGCGAGTTGAAGTTTAGTTTTTTGAAGAATGTTCAATTGGGTGTGAAAAGAAAAAGATCGGTTCAAATTATCTAAACAACTCATTCTTTTATTTTTGTTTTTTTCTTTTGTTTTGTTAATAAATCATCGAATAGTATATAATTTAAAAATAATCAAAAAAGTAAGTAACTTTCTAGGTTTATTTCTATAAAAATTAAAACAATGTATGCTTGTAAAAAAGGAGCTTTATGTGATCGCGGCCAACTTTGACAGTTGCAGATCACATCAATCCCTTTTTTGCAGTGTTCCCTTGCTGGTCCTAACCGTGTGTGTGTGTCTTTAAGTTTGCAGTTTTTATTTAACTTAAACCGTAGAAGAAAAAACACGCTTCTCGTTTACATGACGATGTTATCCCTAAATGCTTGCTTGCTTTTACGCTTACGGGTGTTGAGAACGCACTTATACAACTTATTTACGGATTGCTCAAATTTCGTTGCTTTAAAAAATATACACAGATTTGTTTTTTCTTGTTTTCCTGCGAGCGTGCGCGTTCGTGATGTTGTATTTGTCGCGGCAGTCGCTCTTTTGTTTGTTTGTTGTTGTTGTTGCATTCGTGTTACAAGTTTGGTTTCTCAAAACACTCGTTAAACTCAAAAACTTAAGTGTAATAATTTAACAAAACAAAAATCAACATAACCAACAAAGGTGTATAATATTAATTTAAAAAGGTGTCGTTTCTAAATGCAATAATAATATATCAAAATAATAATAGTTTATATATAAAAATACAATAATAAAAAATGAGATAACTAAAAAGAGGCGACTATCGGCTAAGGTAAAAGTGAGTAATTGTAGCAAAAAACACACACAAACATGACGACTTGTCCTTACACTTGTAACGAGATACTTTCTACAAATAGCGCTGATATCGTGTCGTTTTGCAGTAGTCATTATAGTAAAACAAACATACAAATAATAATAGTGTTGTAGAAAGCTAAAGCACGCGACTGACAAAAATACGAGAGAAATAGTTTCTATACAATACACAATAAAGACAAAAAAACTGGAAGAAAAACGTTCCTCCTCTTACACGGCCTTACACGTTAAACAAACAAAACAAAAAAAAATCAGTAATACTGCACTGTAAGAATAATATGTGTATAAAAACCGCTTTTCCTACATCCTCTCTCGTTCTCATTTTTCGTTCTCTCCCGTTCTGTCACACTGTCAGTCCGTTGCGTTGACGTTTGAACACAGACAAGAAAATAAAACAATTGCGCGCAACGTGCGTGTGTGCGTGTCGTCCCCGTTTTTGACAGTTTGGTCGGCGTCGTCGTCGTCAGTTGGCTGCGCGCACACATCGAAAGGTAAACGGTAAACACAAAAATTAATTAGAATCGTTTGGTTTTTTGAAAAATTGGAAAAGTGCCTAACTAAAAAAAAAATGGGAGGGGTAAGTAGTGTGAGTTCTGTCACGCGCGAGGAGGAGTTCGCCGAGGGGTAGGAAGGTGGCGCTTATATGTTACATGTTTTGACAGCTCGTGCACCGCTAGCGGTGCGTGTGAGTGTGTTGTGTGTCTGGATGTGTTCGCTTGTTTTTTTTTTTCTGTTGTTTTTCTTCACACACTCGTTTTTTTAATGCATATCAGATAAATTTTGGTTTACCGTAAAACGCTACAAAACAGTTCAACAATTTATCTAAATATTTTCTTTTAAATATATCTATTAAATGCCTAATTGTTTCCACATGTTACCGCCTTATTATTCTTTGCTCCAATGTTTTTTTTATCTTCCCTTTTCAGTTTTGCTTACCGGGGAGGGGATGTCCACCAATTAAGTAATAGATTATTTTTCATGTTTGTTTAATTTTAACCGTACGCTTATCAAACTAGACGTATCAACGTAAAAAGGTGATAATAATATTTTTTTCGCGAAACGCGCCCGGGCAATAACGGCCCCGTACACGCTCGCGACGACTTAGATAGATTCATGTTAAAATCGAGTTTCGTGGGTGGGCGGAAATAGCAAGTGTGAAACGTGTCCTACCCCTCGCGCAAAAAGGCTCCTTACCAATGGAAATTGGCCGTTTCTTGGGTTTGTTTTGATGCATTTTTGTTGCGGTAATTTCCATTTATAAGAAGTCTGTTTTGTTTTTTGTGTTGAGGGGGATTGGACGCCGTCTGACAGTCGCTATTGTCCAAGTCTTATGAGTTAGGAGCGCATGTTTTACACATATCGTATGTTTAAAGAAGCACTGAGAACTAATTCGAAAACAAAAACACTATTCTCACTAGACAAAAATTAAAAAAGAAAAATTCAAATAGTTGACTTAACTAACGCGTTTTGTTTTTGTTTCGTGTAATCGCTAGTAATCTTAATGAATGTGTGTGAGTGTGATCTCGCTGTGAACGAACATATACCCTGATATAATTAAAACACGCTGATTTTGCCCCACCTTTCCCTGTGTATCTGTGCAGGGGGCTAGTAAGTAGTTTGCGTTAAACATATACAACCGGACGGTCCTGACTAGGATATATTCAGGGGTTGTCCAAAGAGATAGAGAGTTTTTGTTTGTTTGTGTGTGTATGAAAACTCAATCGTAGTAGGCTCTTCTCACTAATCCACTTGCAATAACAATTGTTTTTTTGTTTATCAGTCGTAGAAGTCAAATCGATTCGCGTTAATCAATAGCTCTAATAATAATAGGTCATTAATTTAATAAGGATAATCATGCTTGCCCGTGCGCACGGCAATTGTCAAAAAACGCTAACGCTCACGCGTGTCTGTGCGTGAGCTCCTCCTACGAGCTAACGCTTCCTTCCTTCTTCACCTTGATTTCAGTGTAATTTAAATGTACACGCTTTTCATGCATTCTCACGCGCTTGTGTGTGTGTTTTCACCCTTCTTCGCCCCACCCCACCTCATTCTATTCCGTCGTAATCTCCCGCGCAAGTATTGTGTGCGGTGTGTTCTGCCCTCAATTGTAAGAGGGGCAAACGCTCCCCCTTATCAGAGAGCAAAAATTTACGAACGCGACTTACTAAAAAAGTTCTTACTTGACTCTTGCGCTGCTGCGTTGCTGCGTCCAAGTCGGCCATGACAGAGTCTTGAGCGTGTTCTCGTTGCCCAGTTCGGCGTGCCTACTACGACGCGGGTAAAACAGCTGCCCGTTGATAACGTAACCTCCTTCGATCCGACGGGGGTCGACACCGTGTTCTTCCGGTTCAGCTGTGCAGTTCGTCGGCCTTGGTGCGGCTAATTTTTGTCCGAGAGCTAGAATTTGGAAGTGTTTTTTGGATGGCGTTAGTGAGATTTTAGCGTTTCTTTTAGGGGGCCTTCATCGGATTGTACCAACTCTCGAGAATGTCTGGAACCTATCGGGGGGTGATTCACAATTTCGTTCTTTCATTCTGCAACGATTCAGTCATTTCTATTTTCGATTAATTCAAGAGTGAGGACGGCCAAGAACCCGAAAAAACTCGTTTGACATCATCTGGATTGAGCCGATTCGCCAAAGTGGAATGAGTTCTACATCTGTTGAGAAGAACGGAGGAAAGAAGAAAAAATGCTACGCTAATCGAGCACGAAATGCTTGAAGGCAATTAGGTTGGAAGTTAGCAGTTGAAGTGTTCTAGAGCGCCCTCCCTTTCTGGTCTGATAACGTCGAGCTCTGATAAGGCAGTTGGGGTTGCGATGTTGATAACTGGCGAGGGATTCCCTCGTAAATGTTCTGGATAAACGGATATTGCGTTCTAGAGATTTAGAAATCATTTGTTGAAAGCAATCTAAGTCTTGAATTTCAACCCAATTTACCCTAACAAACATTAAAAAATACTGCTCACTTTCGCAATTTCGACCATTAAACGACGTTTTTTGACAAACCCACTGAAAAAAACTATGGCGGACATTGATTAGACAAAATATCAGCATATTCTTGCGAGAGTGTAACAATGCAAACAAAGAGCTGTCAAGTCAGGAAAACAACAATTTAGTATGAGCGATTATTCTACACGCGCAATCAAAATCACTCAGTTTTCGTCAACGCAAAATTAATCATAAATTATTAAATTTCACCCAGAGTTAAAAAAAAATTGATTAAAATTCACTCAAATTTGAGTGAAATTCACTTGAATCTGTCAGAAGCCCCACTTACTCATTTCTGAAAAGGTTTGATTTTGACGAATATTGAGTGATTTTGAATGAGGGTGTAGTCACTGTCATCCTTTTTTCATCATTGTTCAACTTTTTTTTAGAGTGTTGCTAAGTTTTAACTCAAAAGTCATCAATTTGTATAAATGATGAAACTGTCAACCCTCTGCAAGGAAAAGTTTGTTTATGTTTTTAGTTTGTTGGCAACTTTGTTTATGTTTACAGTTTTATTCAAATTCTCGAGTATCTTCGCATCCTTAATCAGTAAAGTTTTCAAGATTCTTCACCAGCAATGAATCCTCTTCTCGTCAAGTGTCACAAGGTAGGTCTGGCCAACACTCAAAATTCGTGGAAATCGTGGTAACTTGGCACAAAGAAAGCTTGCGGATTAGAACGATGAGTGGACAGTTCCAGCGAAACAACGCAAAAGGTTAGAGTGTAAACAAACCGCTCATAGTAGAGTCTTCTGTTTACAAACTGACTTTGCTCCGTTTACATTGTTTTCTCTAAGTATTTCAAAGCTTTTAGAATGCAAAACAGGAAGTACAGACAAAAAGTGCCGTAGTCTGTTGCACCGAAAGTCACGTTACTTTTTTTTTGCTGCAGTTTCCTCGTTCGAACCCGCAAAAACCTGCACCTGACACCTGGCGTCATGATTGCTCCTCAGCGCGGTCAATGGGTCAGGGACGTGCCACAATTCCCAAACACGTGATCACGCGCCCCAAAAGTGTTGCTGACAGACAAGGATGTTTTGGCGTGTGGAGTTCCCGGTTCGATTCAAAAGTGACGTTTGTCAAACTATCAAGCGTCCACTGTCATCACTAATTGAATCTTCTGTTATCAGCTATCAAAGCAATCCAAGTGTCCAACACAGGTAGCTCATTAGCTCAAGTGGTCGATAAGCAGGCCACTTCCTTCAAAACAGACAGCAAAGGCTGACTAGATCGTCCCATTCCAAGTCAGCTCAGCTGCGTCAGAAGGCGCAGCTGTTCCAACGCACCAACCGTGCCTTAAGACAACATCTTAATCGATCCGTAGCGCTCCAGCTGGTTCCGCGCGTATCGTCGCTGTGGATCTCAAATGCGTCACCGCGGCAAGAACTGGCGCTGGAGGAGGTGCGACGTAATAATTTGTCAATATTTACACCTCAACCCGCGCTCGCGCGACTCCATGGCATGCTAAGCTCCAAATACAAAGCAGTTGGTAGTGGGGCCTACTTATCTTCCATCGCGCGCCGGTTCTAGAGGATTTTTTGTTGTTGTTTTGGAGGTTTTTGGAGCACGGTGAAGTTGAGGGGAGCGGTTTTTTTTTATTATTTTTTTTTTGTAAAATTTGTAGATGTAACTTGAATCCTAGGTATTTTCAGAATTGAAGGTATCTCCTGAAGCTTAGGTATCTTCATAAATTTTGGTATCTCCAGAATCCTGTGTATCTTCAGAATCTTAGGTATGTCAAGAATCTTAGGTATCTCCGAAATCTTAGGTATCTTCAGAATCTTAGGTATGTACATAATCTTAGGTATGTCAAGAATCTTTGGTATCTTCAGGATCTTAGGTATCTTAAAAAAAATGTAGGTATCTCCAGAATCTTAGTAATGTCCAGAATCCTAGGAATGTCAAGAATCTTAGGCACCTTCAGGATCTCAAGATATCTACAGAATCTTAGGTATGTCCAAATTTTTTTTTCCGGATCAACCCCACCGTGCACAACGGAGGAGCCCACCCGGCGGCAGTTAAACAGAAGTAAAGCAAACGCCTGCCCACCAGGTTATTGTCCCCGAAATTAGTGTCAACCCCCTTGTGTCAGATTTCCGACGCCCCTTCCCCCCTTCCTCTTAAGGGGAGGCGCTGATGGCCATTAGTGCGGCCGCCGAGGTGAATCGATTTAATTTGACATCCAAAATTTTGATGTTTAAACAGCAAGAAATTAATCAATCTTTGTCAGTGTGTCCAGACCGGAGGGCGAGTGGCCTGGATTCCACCCTGGACGTGGACAAACATTTAAACACAAGGGAATGGTGGAAAGAGAGGAATCACAAATCCGTATAAATAATTTCAAGATTTTTCAGGTGTAAACCGAAAACGCGATCAAAAATTAAAGTGGAAGAATAAGGCTTTTAACTGCTTATTTAATTGTCGGTGTACAGGACGCCGCACTGTTTAATCATTTTCTGACGTCCATTCAATTTTGCAGTCCAAACCCAGTCATTGAATTGGAAAAATAAAATCTTTTTCAAATTTTCTTTTGTTGATTTGTGTGCACCTACGTCGAAGACCAAGATTGTTTACTTTTTGCTCTTTGGTCTGACAGTCTTGGTCTGACAGATTTGGTCTGTCAGCTTTATCATGGATTTTGGTCTGGTCTAGGCGAGGGATAGGACACAGCACCTTCCTGTTTAAACACGCGGTAGTAATTGCACGCGCGCGCCACTCTGCGCTAAATTGAGTGACTAATATTCGTCGAGCGCGGACATGCTCTCTCGCGCGGACTGTTGAATTAACTTCTGAGTCTTCTGGGTAAAAGTGAGGTTTGGGGAGGTGAAGAAGGGGGGTACTTTATATACTGCCGGGGTGGTTTTAAGGAGTGGTGGGGGTAATTGATGGGATTGCCAGCGCCGCTAAATGTGCGTATCTTTTTCACTTCCTGTAGAGCGACGTCAACTTTGTACGGAGAAAAGTGGAATATTCTTGGCATTTGAAAAGTTGAACTTTGTTTCCAATTTTATGGTTTAAAAAAGGTCCGTTGAAAAATGTATCTCCAGAATCTTAACAATCTGTAGTTTCTTCAATATCTTAGAATCTGCAATACATTCTCAATCCTTATCCAATTCACTCCATCTAAAACAATTTTAACACCCCCAGCTGCCAATAAAACTCGGTAACCAAGCCTGCAACATTTCTCAGGACGCGCTTCATTAATTTAGATCGAAAAACATTCCGGAACTTCCTATCCCTTTTTATAATCCAATAGTCCAATGACCCTTTTGCTGACCTTCTTTCTTGCAACGCAGCATAAAAAAGTAAAACTTTGAGGCGTTAGACAGGAGAAACCTGTCCTGCGATTGAATTAGTAAATTACAGGCACTTTCTGGCCGTGTCCTCTCTCGAGAACCGCCAACCCATTGGGAGCCAAATTGCTCCCCGTGGACCATCGCACACCACCGATCTCGATAGCCCCAATGAAAAAAAATCATCTCAGATAAAAGTGGAAATCTTCCTCCCACCGAAAACAAAACTCACCAAAATCCTTGGAAGAAAATTTTCATTTCCGAAAGCAATCAGCCGTCAGCTTCCCCGGCAGCCGTCGTTCTCTTCCGTTGTTTCCGAAGGAAGAGCTTGAAGGATCCGTCAAGGCCCTTGCTATTCTTTGCGCCGACCGAGCAAAGTTAATTAAATTTGTTACGTGGAGAAATAAAAATTTTCGATTCGCCTCCGGCGCAAAACGGGCATCGCCTGGCCACCAGGTGAAATCAAAACGGGACTTGCGGGAAATTTGGGAAGATAATTGTTCGGGTGTTGTCGATTCTAATTTAGAGGTTGATTCTGATTTGAGACGTTCAATGTTTCTTTAAAAAAAAAATCTGAATTGGAAAAAATATGCAATTTTCTGTAAAAAATTTCAAAAAATCTATATTCTGAAAAATCAGTTATATAAATGAGTGATAGAAAAAACTATCATTTGATGATTCTTGCTACAAAATTTCAGAAGGTATAGCGCCGTCACTATAGCTTGTGAGTTCTCTCCTTTTGTATTGTGATTGCCAGCATGAGCATTCTCTTTTTATCACTCAATCTCTTTTCCTTATTCACACTCACTCGCCGAAGATTCTTTTGTTTTCTCAAAAAACAGCAAAGAAAAAAAGCGAGAGGGAGATTGGGAACTGACCATAAATTACGTCCCGTTAAACTGCGTTAGAAAATTATGTTTGGTGGCGGCTTTTGTGGTTATGCTCTGTTCAGGGAGAAACGATTGTGAGTAGGTGAATGAGAGAGAAAAAGAGAATGTCACACTGGGTTGTGTGAACACGAGATAGAGACCGACAATAGAGCTTTATGACGTTTCGCGTACACACACTAGCGCACCATTTGATTTTGCTGGCCGGACAAAATTTAACCTCAATCTTTTTCGTGTACGTACACGCAATACATGCGCACGTAGATAACTCTATTCTTTTTGCTGAGAATTACTCGAAAGAACTTTCAAAACTGGGAACTTTCCTTTAGCATCCTACACAGAAAAGGAAACTGTTTGCAAAAACGTGAACGAATACTTAAAATTAAATTCAATCAGATTTTGAGAATGGCATAGAAATTAGCTTCAATTGATGTTCTTTCTGCATGCTACTTTCAATATCAGTTTACTTTAGCCTAACATTTGTAGATCTAATTTTCTGCAAAATCCACCTCCTACACAACACATGTCCAAATAACTGTCCAATCAATTTAAATACCCCACAACTTCTTCCAACTTCCTAGCTGCGCGTGACCTCAACATCAAACAAGTCCGCCCTCGCACTAATTTAATCAATTGTCCCAAAACTTTCCAAAACCAAATGCGCCCAGTTCCCACATCAATCGCCCTCAACCACCAGACCACACATCCAACTTCCCGAAATTAGTCCTCAGCCAACGTCCTAATCGATTCTTGTAACAATTACCGCTTCTCAACAGCGTCGCCGTCGTCGTCTCCGCCATCTTCGACGACCTCCCGCGCAGCATTTTCGTGGGTGTTCCTCGACTTGAAGTGGGCTGAAGGAGGGGGGACCCTCGAAAGGATACTTGATACTACGGTTGGTTAGGGGGAGAACTCCTAGCGCGTCAACGCCTGCTGATCATGACGACTTTTTTTCTGCGTCGCCGTTGCCGGCTGCACAAACACACACGCACAAGGAGTGACTACTCGAATCCTTCGCAAAAGGGAACACAAAAAAAAAACGCAAAGGGAGAAATAGAAACCCAGCGGGAAACTCGAGAGGGGTTGGATCCGATAAAGGGCGCTGTATTTTGTTTGCTGGAAACGCAACTTACCTGTGTTTTCGAATTGAGATTTCCTTTGCGCGCGCGTCCCGTAATCTGAGCGCACGCACACCCGTTTAGGGGAACGCACGCACACTGCGCCGAGATGGCGACGGCTTAGAGTGTGGTTTGGGGTGGTCGCTTCTTCTGTGTTCAATCGCTTCGCTTCGTCATGGTTCTTCGTGGCCGGGTCGCGGCCGGATGGCGTCGCGGCGGCGGCCCACGGCCGTTTGCTGCTGCGTCCTCGCTGGCACGCAGGTTCTCATCCCTTTACAAGCCGATCGGCGGCACTTGCACGTACCGGTAGATGTACAGCCGGTAGTCCTTGCTGGCCAGCACGACGCTGCCGTCGTCCATGAGGGCCACGTCGAAGCACTGGGCGTGCTTGACCTTGCTCTCGAGCGCGGACACGAGCTGGCCGTCCTGGGTGAAGATGGTCAGGTTGAAGTTGTTGTGGTTGTCGGCGATCAGGATCTCGCCGCTGGCGTTGATGCCGACGCCGATCGGGTAGTTGGTGATGCCCTCGCCGCCGATTTGCCGCAGGAACTGGCCCTCGTAGTTGAACACCTTGACGCAGTGCGCCCGGTTGTCGGAGATGAAGATTTCCTGCTTGTCGTTGACGACGACGCCGTTGGGGAACTCGAGGTGTTTGCTGCAGCCGAACTTTTGCAGCACGTTGCCGGACTGGTCGAAGATGATGACGCGCATCACTTTGCACTCTACGACGACGATGCGGCCCTTGCTGTCGACGGTGACGCCGCGCGGGTGCTGCAGGATGTTAGCGCCGAACTTGCGCACAAACTGGCCGTACTGGTTGTAGATCTGGATTTGGTGCGTGGGCGATCGTTCCGTCACGATGATGTCTCCGGACGTTCGTACCACGGCGACCCGGTTGGGGTAGAGGAGCTGGCCGTCCCGTTTGCCGCACTCGCCAAACTGGAACTTGAAGCGACCCTCCTTGTCGAAGATCTGGATCCGGTGGTTGTTGGTGTCCGCCACGATGATGTCGTTCTGGGCGTTGACGGCGACGCCGCTCGGTTCCGTGAACTGGCCCTCCATCACGCCAAACTCGCCAAACTTGCAGTGGTAGATCATCTTCTGTCGCTTGATCTGCGACTTCGGTGGGAAAATGTTGGTGTTCATCAGTTTCGAGCTGAGATCGATCATCGACTCCTGCGCGGGGATGTGATTCAGCGGAATGGTGTACTGGTCGTTGATGTTGTTGAAGATGTCGTTGCCTCCGCCGTTGCTCCACTTTTCGTACGGGTTGAGCTGCTGCAGCGGTTGCACTTCGCCCACGTACGGTCCCAGGCTGTTGGCGCTGTTGAAGCGCTTCGAGATGATGTTCGAGTCGAACGCTGAGAGGCCACCGCCCATGCCGTTGGTCTGGGAGGGGGAGGTGGACATGCTCATGCCGTTGTTGCCGGAGTTTCCGTTCGAGTAGGGCCGGTCAATGAGGTGGCCGTTGCCTCCGTGGTGGATTGGGTTCTGCTGGATCAAGTTCAGGCTTCCGGTGCTGCTGGACGGGCTGTTTCCGTTGGTCATGATGAGGTTGTTGGAGCCAATTACACCACCATTTTGCTGGTTGGTGGATGTTGGTCGTGCGATCGGTGGTTGCTTCGTGGTCGAGGTCACGTCCGAGGTCGACCGGATGTAGCCGAACGTGTTCCGGACGCCTACCTGGATTGCCTGGTAGTTGGACACAAAGTCCAGCTCGTACTGGGACTGCAGATCTTGCGTGATCGCCGGGAACAGCAGCAGCTTGTTCTCCATGAACTTCCGCAGCATGATCGTTTCGGCGAGGCCGGCGCACTTGCTGAGACGCTCGACGAACTCGCAGCTCTGCAGCACCTTGTCGACCTGATCCTGGCTCTTGGTCAGCAGCACCGACTGGGACATGTTCTTGGTGTTGTAGAAGCTCTCGAGCTCCTTGAGCAGTTCCGCCTTGCGCTCGTCCAGCATCGAGCGGTAGAACTGATGCGTGTCGGTGATTTCGTTCTGGGCCTTGTGGTATTGCACCTGGATTCGCTGCGTGTTGTGTTCGACGTTCTTGATGAGGGTGCGGAGCTCGGTGGCCTTGGCGCGCACTTCACTCACGGTGTGGAGCAGACTTTCGATCTGTTTGGGCGTCGTATCGGGGTTGTGTTCGCACTCGTGCACTCCGTTCGGGTGCTCCATCAGCATGCAGTCCTTGCACACCGGGACGCTGCACGTCCGGCAGAAGAACTTTAGCAGTTCGTTGGTGTGTCGCTTGCAGAAGTAGTTGGGTTTGTTCTGGCCGTTCATCTCACCGACACCGTGCACGTTCAGCGCCGACAGCTGGCTGTTGAGCTGGTTCACGGTGGTGATGGCTCCGCCCGTCCCGTTCGAGGTCGGTGGCGTTATCACATTGTTCATGATCGATTTCACCAGACTGCTGGTGTCGTCCTTGATGGTCAGGTTCAGCGAGGTCAACCGGTGTGGCTCGAAGCCGTTCATCATCTTGCTGCTGTTCAGAATGTTGTTCGCCAGCAGGCTTCCGTCTAACCCACCCAGTCCACCGCCGTTGGCCAGCGTAGTCGTTGTACAGGTCGTTGACCCCGTGCTCGAGCCCGACGAATTCCCAATACGAAACACCGAATGTCCGTCAAAGCAGTGCATAAACTGGTGCGCCGTAACGCAGTTGGCACACAGGAAGTTCACACAGTCGATACACTTGGCCACCGCATCCGACTGCTTGCTCTTGCAGCCGGTACAGCGCGGGAACAGCGACTCCGAGCTGTTCGACTGGGCCGACTCGAGGCTCGACGCAGTCACGTAGTCGTCGCAGATCGCGGAATCACTGGCCGGGGGCGAGGAACCGGTTCCGGAACCGCTGAGCGTAGTCAACGGGGAGTCCGACAGGTAATCCGCTGGTTCACCGTACGATCCGATCGAGTTTGACGCACCGGGTAACGATTCTAGCGATGGCGTGGGAGATGAGGCCATTTTACTGCACGCGCATCAATAGGATCGCCCTTTTTGTAGTTTTTTTTTCTCTCTTGCCGTAACTCTTTTCAAACACTTCTTCACTTTGTGCTTCACTCGATCCTCATTGCTTCACGTTAACATCTCTTTTTTCGGTTTACACAGACAACAAACTTTCAACAACTGTAGAATTCAATTTTTTCCTTTTTTGTATTTTTTTTTGCAAATTTTCTTGTCGTTTCACGTTTTAAGCTGAAAAAGGAGAAGAACCCACACGAGTTAACACTCAGAATTTCCCAGCCTCGATCATCATCCCGCTTGCACGATTCCTGGTTGGGGGGCCACCAACTTCTTCGTTTCACCACTAAAAATACGCTTCTTCGCGTTCCCAGCACACACGCTTATGTTTATGCTTCCAGCATACTTTCGTTTCGTTTTACGACTCCGCGCGCGTATGGTCTTGAACGGTTTGCCACAAACTTTTCGACGGTTAGTCCCAACTAGCCAACGCAGAATCGCGCGCGCGTTCTTCCATAGAGTCGCCGATATACACACAGTGTGTGCGTGTTGTTCTTTGTTTGGACGCACCGCACACACACACACGTACACGCACAAATACACGTTCGTACTAAAAAAGGTTCGTTAAAAGGGAAAACTCAAGAAAACATCTTGAAGCAGGGTGGGACAGACAGGATGTGTTGAACGCGCGAAGGGATGTCCAAAGAGCAGGGGAAAAGGAACATAAAAATGCAACTTGAAGAGAGCAAAACAGGCTACCGAAAGGAACGCCGAATGATGAATTGGTCTGGAGACGAACGACTTGATACGAAAATGTTTGGAAAGAATCTCACTGTCGAACGCGTGACGCGTGTGTGTGCGATCAGCAGAACACCGCAGAATCCGTCTACTAGCTGATCGAGAGCGATACGGTTTTCCTTTCTTCTTCGGCGCGAAGACGTCACAAGGAAGAACGCTGGCGCTTTGTATCCGCTGCACAAGTAGTCCGTCCACGGCACGTACACCGTCGTGCACAAGCACACAGAAACACAGACCGAGACACAGACAGCACAGTAGTAGGCCCCGGGAACGCTTCTCAAGGTTGTCCTGCAGCAACTCTAGCAGGCGATGACCGAGACATCCTTGAGCATCATCCCGGGAAGCGTGTCGACCACTTGGACTGTTGTGAACTGGCCAACATATGGAAGCGCGATTCCGCGAAGACGCGTCGTGACGGCCGCGAAAACCACGTTTTAGCGAAATTGCGAACTAGCAAAAGCACACTCAGTGCAGTGAGTAACACACACAGTCTTCCTCGCACTCCAGCTTTCCAGCTGCTGCAAGCTGGCTCCGTACACCGCCGTATCAGCACAGCTTGCGGCTGAACAACGAGTCTGCTGAAGGCAAGAACCTCTCCAGGAAGCAACAGCGCAAAAGAACCCCCAATACACTGGATAATTCTTTGCTCCCAGGAGATAATACAACAAAAAAACACACGGTTCGGTTCACGGTGTTGTGCATGCAGAACACGCGCAAGGGAGCACAACCCAAAAACTCACTGTTACTCTCGTCGAGTCTGCAGTACGACTAGCGGCCGTTGAGCATAAAACGTGATGGAAACCGCCGCCGCCGTCGACGGACAAGCTGCTGCGCCGATACACAGACACACGACCACGCTTGGAAAAGAAGGAGAACGACGAGCCTGGCGGGTACCCACACATACAAGTCGACGACACAGTGCTGGGTAGAAGCTGTACAAAGAACGTGCGAGGGGTGCCGTATGGATACAGCAATCCAGCAGCGATACAGCAGTACGGAGAACGAATACAGGCTGTACCTGCTGCTGCTAGGCTGCGGTTGCGAGGCTGGGAGGTTCTGAACTCTCGAGCTCTCTCTCGCAGAGCGAGTGTGAGAACTCACGATGATTGTGAGTGACTTTGTGTGTGTTGGCGGCTAGCAAGACACAGAGAGAGAGATGGTAAACAAGAGACGGTTAGTTGGGGGCAGAGGCGTTTGGTGGGTTGGGTAAGTGATGCATCGAAAGTGAACTATGTTCAACAAAGAGCGTCTAAAGCGATCGCAACTCGATTTGGCGACTTGAAATTAGCGACTCACTTGGTTTATTTCAAACCAATTCAAAATATATTGTGTTTAACAGTAATAAATATGCAATGTTTTTTTATTGCTCACATTTATCTATGTTATAAAATATGTTCATTTATTTATGCTGGTTGTGAATCATCTAAAAAACGTTACTTAATCCACCGTTAGGTGGTTGGTGCCTTCCTCACTTTTAGAGGGTAATGCTATCAAAAATATATACAAAAGGGCGGACCTATCACTGTTCTACTAACTTGATTCATTATTCATACCATCAGATTGGGTAGGCAGATCTTCATAATTCAGGGCACTTATGTGCTTAGAACTTTTGATAGGGTTGTCAGATCTTAAATCTTTTGAACTCATTGAAAAGGTCTTTTGATTACCTATCCAACGACAGATTGCATGATAGATCCGGACAACGTTTTAGTCAAAATATCTGGAATCCGGCATCCAAAAAGTTCTTAAATGGCACTTAAGTGCCTATAACTTTTGATAGGGTTGTCAGATCTTCAATCTATTGAACTCGTTGAAAAGGTCTTTTAATTACCTATCCAACGACAAGTCGCATGATAGATCCGGACAACGTTTTCATCGAAATATATGAGATCCGGCCTCTAAAAAGTTCATAAATAACACTTAAGTCAGGGGTCGTCAGATCTTTAATCTTTTGAACTCGTTGAAAAGGTCTTTCGAATACCTTTCTAAAAATGTGTAACATGACGGGTTTTCTTACAAAAAACACCCTTTTTACAATCCTCCGGACTTTTGTTAAAATCGTGTTTTTTTAGCATAACTTTTGAAGTACTTAACTAAACTTTATCATTTTCAGCGACTTATGGGACCCCAAGATGGATCGAATGAGACCAAAACGGTCCAAATCGGGTCAGCCAGTGCTCAAAATTGGATTCTGAGCCGATATGTATACATGAAGGTCGGTCTAGGAGGTCAAATTAAGAATTTCGTTATTCGAGTGATTTTATAGCCTTTCCTCAGTAAGGTGAGGAAGGCAAAAATTGTCTTGATCTTAAATCGTACTGGAAAGACAGTTTCAGTTTTTTTGCCCTAGTCGAGGTCGAAAGGGAACAACATAAAATAAAAAAAAACTATTGGCACTACGCCCCCCGGGGCATGGCCTTCCTCTAACGTGGGATTTCTGCTCCAGCGCCTCTGACGAGACAGGAGAAACCGGGACCGACGTTTTACTTCACCATCCGATAGAAGCTCAGTGGATAAGGCGGGAATCGAACCCGCGTCTCATAGCATCATCGGGATCGGCAGCCGAAGCCGCTACCCCTGCGCCACGAGACCCACCCAAAATAAATAAATTACAAATACCAAGCTTATTTTTCAAAATAAAGAAAATACATTTTTTTAAACTTTTAATGATTTATACACTATTACAGTAAATGATTTTTTTCATTGAAAATTGGTTCAGCTGCTCAAATTGAACTTCGAAAATCGAGTGTTATTTGGGTGATAAGATAACCAAAAAATACAATTTTAATGTTTCTTTTTTCGTTTTGTGGCTGTACTTTAGCAAGGCTTTTCAAAGTATTTCAAAAATAAAATATTTTTTTTCAAAAACTGCCAACGTTGTTTGCCCTTGCTTGATCATTGCATACAAGTTTTCTGTTTTATCCTCTTAAACATATCACAAAATAAAAATGTACAGAAATAAAAATTTCGTGCGATTCCGGGATTAGGGGACATAAAATGCGTTCTTTTCAGAAAATCCCAAAAAGGTTTATCAAGTTATGATATAAAAAAAGTGTTTTTTCTAAACAATGTAATAAAAAGCTGAACAAAAATTTTTTGTCGACTTTATTTTTTACTGCAAAAAATTAAGTTGCAATCAATTAGGTATTTTTGTTGAAAAAATGGCACTTTTAAAATGGACAGAAGTGCCTAGTTTGCGCATTTTTGAAAAAAATAAAATTGAGAAGCTGAGAAAATTCCCAATATTTTTCTTTTAAAACTCTACGGCCTCTGGTTGCCATGCAAAGATAATAGGTCTATTCCCGTACTTGCAGAATTGCAGAATTTCTGCAGGATCTGCAGAATTCTGCAGCCAGCATAAGTCACTTTTTTGCAGCACGTTCCCGTACTTTTCAGCTCGCTCTCTTCATCTCTCTCTTTTGCAGAAGTTCTGCAAGGAGAGAAGCGGCAAAACTTTTGCCTGGGTAGCGCGTTCCAGTACTTTTTCTGCAATATTGTACACAGTTGAGTGGAATTACTCAAATTGGGTATTAAAGTTTTTTAATTATTTCAAAATATTAAAAAAAATGGTTGCCAAGTAATTGAAACAACACGCCTCTAGGAAAGGGACATTATTTTTTCATGCAGCACAACATTTTATTTAAAAAATCAAGGATGTATTATTTATTAAGTAACTAGAAATTAATTATGCTTAGGTAGAAATTATATATTAGAAACAACTCAAAACTTTTACAATAGGTAAACAATTTTACAAATGAGAGTGGCAGGTACGTTTAATAAATAAGATTTAGAAAAAGACAAACAAAGGTTTAATATAGAAGGGACCAAAGATACATGTTTTAATAACAGAATGTTTGAAAGATTATTCAGGATAAAATAATTAAATTATGACTGGATGTCACATGAGAGAACAACGGTGTCGCAGCGAAATTGGCAAATTAAAAAAAAATGGATCACAAACTCAAAAATTTTAAAACACATAAATTAACATTCCAACGCCCAAGGCTCCAAAAAAGTTGGAACGGTATCTTCAACTCAATGGTTCTCTGGCATAACCAATCAAGATGATTCTTCTTTCCAGTGATTTGTTAGGATGTCTAGATGATTCTAGACCTTTGCAGAACTTAATTTGATCAAATCTGTAATTTTTGCGATCAAAAACATCGTTCCAACTTTTTTTTCGCATGTAAAAAAAAAATCGCCGAAAATTCCGCGGAGGCAGTCGTTTTAAAAAAAGTTGGAACGATGTTTTCGGTCGCAGAAATTACAGATTTGTTCAAATCAAGTTCTGCAAAATTTTAGGATCATCTAAACATTCTTACAAATCACTGGGAACAAGAATCGTCCCGATTGGTTGAGTTATGCCCGAGTAGGGCGTCCAATTTTCCCGGGTATTGAATTTCCCGGGAAACGGGAAAAATATTTTTGAAATCCCGGGAATTCCCGGGATCCCGGGATTTTTTTTAAACAGTCATAAAATCTACGTTTTTGTTAAATTTGTTATGTTTTTCAAGCTTACAAATACAGAATTAGCTCAATACTGTTAATTGGTGATAATCTATACTTCAATCTGAACAAGAACAGCGATTTTTAGTTAGTTTAAAAAATATTAAAAATTGTTGTTTTTTGCTGTGCTTTGGATTTTGATTGAATCATAATTTTTAATCCAATGTGATTTAATTTTTTTCATATTTATCATCTTAAAATTTTTAAAAATTTCTTTTATTTTTCATATGACATGACTTCTAATGCTTGAAGAAATTCATTGAAACTGTAAAAAAACAAGAAACGAAAACAAATAAAATGATACCATCCAATGTTAAATTCTAGAAAAGTTTATAATTTCATGTTTTACAAAAAAAAATATTTAAAAAATTATATTTAAGCCACTACCGCCAACTGAGGGAAATCGGGACTGCAGTCTGAATAGGTTCAGGATATTTTAGAGCAATAAATTAGAAAATCGGTGTACTAATTATTTTGTTTATTAAAAAAAATATCAGAACATTATGCAAAAAATATTGGCTTAAACAGCTATCTTAATTCGTTACTATTGTCCTAATTTGCTCCAGATGCCGATGTTAGATGAAAAATAATTAATTTTTTTTTCAGGTTTAAAATCATCACTAAACGTAAATATTTATGAAATAAATAAAATTTAATGAAAATATTTAAAGCGCTAAGCATTCTGTGGATCAGTAAATTAAAATTTTAATATTTTTTCCTTATAAGCCAAATAAATGTTGATATGATCCGATTACAAATTTGCTAATGTTTTAAAATGATTTTCGATTACTAAGTATTCATTAATCTACTTCCACAACCAAATCTGAGTTTCCAGACCAAAAAATGTTTTTTTTTTCAATTTCGGGAATTCCCGGGACAAAATATAAAAAATCCCGGGATTCGGGAATTCCCGGTTTAGGGAAAATCCCGGGATTTTTGTCCCGGGAATTCCCGGGATGGACGCACTATGCCCGAGAACGGGCGTGTTGAAGTTACCGTTCCAACTTTTTTGGTAAGTTGGACATGCGTTGGGCGTTCCAGTGTTAAAAAATCTGGAAATTAAGAAATCCATAATTAAAAATATAAAAAAAACTAATATATTCAAATTGAGAAACTTTAAAAAAACACAAATCAGATATTTGAGAATTTTAAAAATGCAAATAATTTTATCAAAAAAATAAAGAATTAATAAATCCCAAACTCAAAATTTAAAAATTCAAATAATTAAAAACTAAATATTTCAAAATGTTTAAAATTAAAAAAAAATCTTAATTTTAAAATTTCAAAATAAACATATAAAGGTCGAAAAAAAAATCGAAATAAAAAAACAATAGTTTGAATATTTATGAGTGCAGAACACCAAAAATTCAAAAGCTATATTTAAAAATAATAAGATAGAAAATTAAAGAAATTATAACTTCAAAAATAAGTAAAATTAAAAAATTCTGTCCATCAAAAAATTTAAAACAAAAATATAAATAAAATAGAAACAGTCAAAGTTGCCAATCTCTAAATCGTCTAAATTTGTGTTTCTAACCTAAAATATGACTCCAAAAAATGTGTATTTTTTATGATTCAAGATGGCGAAGAAATTAATAATTCAAGAATTTAGGAATTTAGGAATTTAAGAATTTAAAAATTAAAGAATTTCGACAAAATTACATAATTTTTTGGTTCATATAAGAATACAAATTGGTAGCGCCGTTAAAGGTACAATTTATGATTTGCCAATTAAATTTACCTATTATTTCAACACACATATTGAGTATCTTCAAAATCAATTTATGATCAAAAATAATTCCTAAACAAATATTTATTTGAAATTATTAAACTCAAAAGAAATGCGCCTTTTAAAAGTTTTTAAAAACTATTTGTTTTTAAAGTACATTTTTTGTTGGGGTACTAGCCGTGCTGTAACACTATGGCTTAAGTTTTATCAGGTTAAAAATATCAACACTAAAAAAATCGCTTTATCATTTACATGAATGAGCTTAGCCTGAAATCGTTAACATAAAAAAAATCGTTCTCAATAAAACCAGACAAAAAAAAAAAAAACAACCCCAAAATCATTTATTATTACAAATAATAATAAAATGCTTGATTTCACCCAACTTGCTAATTTTATGTAAGCGTGTACTCAACTTCCCTCACACCAAATTGCAGTAACTTTTCAACAAGAAAGAGAAGAGAGAGCTTGCAGAAAAGTACGGGAACGGTTTTGCTGCAACTTCTACCTCTCTCATTGCAGAAGTTCTGCCTGAGAGAAAATTTACTTTTGTTGCAGAAAAGTACGGGAACGCTCTGCTGCCGTTTTTGTGCAGAATTGCAGAATTCTGCAGTACGGGAATAGACCTAATGTAAAAAAAACAGGCAAAATGTGATTTTCTCAGTGTTGCCCAATTTGCTTTCATTTTTCATCACCGATTTCTCGGGATCTGTAGGTCCGATTTTCAATGTTAAAAATGAAAATTTTGTTATATTTATACAAATTTCAATAGAAACAATTCGAAATTCTAAATGTTGGCATATTGATGCCAAAAATAAAACATTCTTGTTTTTCTGTTTCAAAACGGTTATACTTGATTGTTAAAAAATTGAAATTTTATCATTAAATCGATCAGACAATTTCACCTTTTTTTAACAATGAAAATTGGATTATTAGTTCCCGAGATTTCGGTGATGAAAAGGAAGGGCTAATTGGGCAATATTTAGTCTCGTACAGGGATGTCAGATACACAGATTTGTCTGTGTTTCACAGACTTTTGAGCTTATGTCAGACATATTTTGAGGTGCACAGACTTTTAAAAAACTTCATTAAATTAATATTTTGTAATCTTTTTTGTTGAAACTTATTTCGTTAGACTTCAAATGCTTAAAAACGCAATTTTTGATGGATTTCAATGACCGTGAATTGATATATTTGAATTATAGACAAATGCACAGACATACACAGACTTTTTTACAGACATTTTGAAAAACCAAGTGGCATCCCTGGTCTCGTATCTCCGCAACCAAAGCCTTATCCGTAAAGTTCAAAAAACAAAACATTAGGAATTTTCTCAGCTTTTCATATTATTTTTTTTCCAAGGCAGAAAAAAATAACGTAAGTACATTTTTGATTACTAATTGATTATGACATCAACAATTAAATTAACCATTTGATTTACCATTTTTAGATATTTTTGGAAAAGTCGCTTTTTTAATTATGCTTGGATTTTTCGTATTTTTTTATTTTCTTGCTTTTAGCACCCAATTCGAGTTCAGTGATTCAAGTTTTGTCAAATTTGAATATTTGATTGCCTTTTTAAGTTAAAAAATGTATTTTTTATCCATCAATCTCGCCTTTTTTGCCGCCATCTTAGATCTAAAAATTCTAAATCATTTAATAGAAGTTTATTGGTCATACTTAAATTTGACCATCTAAGCTCAAACTCAATCCAATTCAACGAATCATCTTTGCGGTTAACTTTATGCAGTTGGCCTGACCGTTTAGAAAAGGATGATGGAAGTAATCACCCCGATAAAATGAATCAAGCAAAGTCAACGCTGTCAAGTTCAATCCTATATCTCAGAGGCGTTTTCGAGGGTTGTTTGGAGCCGCAGCTACCCCCAACAACGCCTCTGCCCCATACAAAAGGAACTCTCCGACTCTCAACGTTCCCTCAGCTTGGCGGGGGCATAGCCCGAGCATCATCGTCAATCATCAACCATCATCAGTTTTGGAACTCCACGAGCATCGCCGTATAGGTGAGTTCCCCCACGCGCTGCTGCCAGAACGCCACATACATGTGCGTCGACGACGAGGTTGGTTTTGTTTACACTCCATCGCCGCCGCCGCCGGAACCTGTGCCACACTGAAACTCCCGCACCAACACGGCAACATGGTCTCCCTGCAGACCGCATCAATACAACGTGAGTCCGGAGTTCGCGCCGGGTCCGATGCGAAGAGAACGAGAGCAAAAGAGCAAAAGAGCGTGGAGAAGAGCGCGGAGCCCCAAAGTTCAAAAACATTGCTCCGCGCGCGGCCTGGCTGGGTGTTCTGCTTTGCTTTTTTCCCCCCATGACTAAACAAAGAATGCTCCGGCTCTTCACGACCGTCGACGACGACGAGAAGCGCGTCATGTCCGCGTCGTAGTTCCGCGTGTAGTCTCGGGGCTTGACGACGACGAAAAACGGCTGCGGCGGCGAGCTTCCTTTCTTCTACACACCGCGCGAGTAGGGGGGTTTGGATGGGGGATCGAACCCGAGCGCGCACACCTTGCCGTCGCGAGCCTCCTCCTCGTCTCCCTCGTTCTGTAGCGCAGGCAGACTGCGTCTGATGGCAAGGTCTGGCCTGCAGAACGATACGACGACGATGGGGACAGAATGTGGTGTGAGACGTTGTTGCATCGCGAGGGAGGAGGAGGAGTGAGCGAACGAGAACGAAATGAACGAGTAGCGATGGGATGGATTGTTTGATGGTGCACGGCGGTCAATTTCTGCACAGAACCGCGCGCGGTGCAGGACTGGAATAAGAGAGTGACGAATGCATCATAGGTGTTGCCGGGCTAGGTTGAACTGAGGCAAACGGCAAACGACTAGGGTAACAAAGGCCGGTCGTCGCGGGTGGATTGTGGATTTTGCTCTCACTTGTTTGCTGGGAAGCGGCGTGGTTTTGATGGGTTTGAATTCTATGATGCTTTG
Organism: Culex pipiens pallens; assembly: GCF_016801865.2. Lineage (NCBI taxonomy): Eukaryota > Metazoa > Arthropoda > Insecta > Diptera > Culicidae > Culex > Culex pipiens. The sequence continues at coordinate 80,396,007 of NC_068938.1, forward strand.
GAAATAAAGATGAAGATTCCGAAACGGTTCAAACGAACAATTAAGAAAAAAAAACATCATGTTCTGTATACATTTTAGGTGAATTTTGAACTTGTTATTTTTGAACTATATACAATGGTTTGGATTTTCCGGGGAATGATACAGATTTTTTTTTTCTTTTTACGAAAATGGTTACAAATGCCAATCTAAGTCACTTTGCTCAAGTCACCAATATTTCAACTCGTAAACTTCGAATAGTTTTATGGAAAGCATCGCAGCAAAACCTCAAAACTAAGTTTTTTTTAACGGAAAAGGGAAAGTGCTGTTGCAAGCACTTTTAGAGCTTTCAAATAGAAACATTTTCGATCATGAAAAAAACAAATAATTAATTATTCAAAAGCTACAGAAATTTTCAGGAAAAAAATGCAATTTTAAAACTTAAATATCTCTTAAAGATCAAGACAATGTGTATGAACAAGGTTGTGTTGGAAAGGGTATATTTAGCACTACAAATGCTGAAAAAATTTCAGTGGTATTTTTCTATGAACTCAAGTTAATAATATTTAATATACCCGTCTGTGAACTGGTGTTTTTTTTCGCTTCCTCGTCACTTGATATTACCAGTTCGTCGCCGACGTGCTAACTTGTCGTACGTGCATTTTGGGCCAGATTAAGTTAAGAACGCCATTTTTGCAGCTCCCAATGCCTCTCCTTTTGATCTTCACAGATCCCGAAAATTCGATTTAAATCCTGAAATATTCAACGAAATCCGAAAAAACTCCGTGCATTTTTGTCACTTTACATATGAAAGTAGTTTCAATCTTGTCGTGCTATCTTGTCACTCCCTGAAAATTGATGCAAGTGCAACAACTGGCCAATGGAATTTCAGGTCAGAACGCGTTTGACGCACGTATAAGTTAGACTACCGTAAACATTTGTAATTATAACTTGGGACTCCAGCAACCAACTTCAACCAAACTTCGGGACAATGGTCAGCCAAACAAAACGTGTTTGTTATTGTTTACATTGTGTGCTCTAGTTTTTGTTTATTCAAGGTCAAACATTAAAAAAATGTCTTACTCAGGCCTGCCCAACGTTCATCCCACGGGAGAATTGAGAATTAATTGAGAACATTTAGTTTTTCTGCTTTGGCAATGTTTTTGTTTTAAATTCAAACATTAAATTTTTATCATTTATTTATTAATGTTTTCAGAATCAGAATTTTCGAATTGAGTTTACTTCAAATTTAAGCAATTTTATTTTGAATAATTGGATTAAAATTGTTTTTTTTTTATAATTAAGTAGGCAAAAAATTATGTAGTTTTTAAAAAACTGTTTAAGTAATAAATTTTGTTAGGTAACGCTAAAAAAGCAAACAATTATTCAGATACCAAAGTTCGCTGCAATTTTTTTTTGAAATATTGAAAAATGTTGAGACATGAGTCATGAAATCAGCATAAAGTTTATTTCTCAAATAAACTTTAACAGTTTAAAGAAATTTGAAGAATTTTTTTTTATTTTTTTGTGTGTTTAAAATCATTTAAAAATATTTTTTTTAAATAAATACAGCAATTCCATTTAAAAAGAGCCTAAACCGAAAAAAAAGTTCTCCGATCGGACTCAAAATTTTTCTGGGGGTTCCTTGGCCAAAATAATTAGACCCGTATTTTTTTGTTTGGCCATTATGGTGACCTAAATCGTGCTAGGGTGGTTCGAAAAATGGCAATTTTCGTCATTTTTCGCAAAAACCACTTTTTTCGAAAAATCATGCCTCCGCGCCATTGCATCCGATTTTAGCTGTCTTAGACGCAAAAGAAAGGTAATGTGTTTGGATATTTGGGAAAAATAGTAAAAAGTTCCAAAAATCTAGCTTAACTATTGAAAAAGTCGTATGAAAACTTAAAATGGCGTTTTGACCGTTTCTGGACCAAAGAGCCTATGTCTGAAAATATTTTTATCGGATTCCTCGGAAAATTTCACATAACATATTAAAAAATTGGCGATGTCGAACCGTACGTTTCCGAGATATGATTTTTTGAAAATAAAAGCTGCGTTTTTGACGCGCCGCGCGCAAAAACAAGAAAATGACGAAATCGGCAAAAAATCAACTTTTTTCACTAAAACTGCGATAACTTAAAAATTTCAGCGATGACCAAAACTTTTTTTCGTAAAATCGCGATAACTCGTGATGTTTATAAGCAAACCCCTTATGTCTCTATATTAAAATTTTTGTAATTGTCTGCTCTACAACTTTGTAATACATTGTTACACTCTTAAAAATAACCAGGCAAAGTAAGAAAAAACACGAAATTTTAAAATGAAAATTTTTGTTCTAAATGAAAAAATGACCCTTCTGGGTCAATGTAGATTCGAAAAGTACATTAAATTTCCCATAAAATGACACGTTCCAAAAAATTTACAGTCGAGTAACGGAAAATGGGAGAATTTTTAAAACTTTTTAAGTGTTTTTTTTTATGTAAAATACGTTTTTTCGGAATTCTGAGTACGCCATCAAATCGGGCGTCTAATTTTACATAAAAGTCCCTTTGACACCAAATTTTTATCTCATCACCGTTTCAGGCTGCAAATTATTGAAAAACACCTCTTTTTTCGCATGTTCAAAAATGGAAGGGGTCGTACCGCCCCTCCGTCACGAGATATCAAAAAACGGACCTCGGATTCGTGATCAGGGACAAAAGTTACTCCTTAGGACAAAGTTTCATGCAAATCGAAGAGGGGTCGGGGCAACTTTTCCCGATTTCGTGTGAGTTGGTAGAGAATTACCCATATAAGATTAATGATCAGTTACTTTATCAAAACTAACAATAAAAAAAAAATCTGAGGATACACTAGAAAAGCTACATGTAGCTTCAGACACCAGTATAATTATGACACAGCACATCAGATCTCACTTGCAAAATTCGTTCCGCACCAGGATTTCATAATAGACACATCACAACACGAGCCTCCTCCTGCGTGTTGTTCCCACAATCCAGAGAACCTGTGTCGGGGGATCCACAGCCACAGCCAGCTAATTTAGTAGAGAACCCATTTGTTCGGCCAGTTCAACTCATGCAAATAGGGTTCACCGACCTTAGTCTGGGGCCGCCCCGAGCGCTTGACCATGGCCGTGGCCGCAGATTCTATCTGTGGCAAAGCTTTATGCTTTTTTTTGCGTGTGTTCTGTGTTCATTTGTGTTGCCTAACCATAGCAAATTTCGCTAATAGACCACTCTCAATTTACGCATAGTTTTGAAGAGTTTTTTTTTTCGATGGTCTGTTCCTTCGCGTGAAACATTTTACGTCCATTCACCCTTGTGTTCTGTTTGCTCGTGGTTGCTACCTGGTTGATTTCTAGATTTTTCAAAAGTTTTTTGTTCGAGACCCTTGGAGCTTACGCGTGTGGTGTCAAGTGACGATATGCTTAACGAGAAGGATTGTTTGAATGATATCATCATGCCAAAATATATGTGTTCTAATAAAGCACACACATATAATCAGTTTTATGAAAAAAAAAAACTTAATAAAGGAAGTGTCTTTGCTCTGTTTTACATAGAATTCCAAATAAAAGAATCGGAATTTACTAGAGAATTTGGTAGCTACAAATGAAAATTAACAAATATAGGATCACTTTTCTAATACAAATTTTTGAAACAAATGAGTTTTAAATCACTTCAGTATGACCGATAAACTACTCTAAAATAATTGAGAACTTTTAAATCCAATATGGTGGCCAAAATGGCGGTGATGAAGTATACAAAAAATGAATTTTTAATTTTTAAAAGGCAATAAAATATTCAAATTTGACTAAAATGAGGAACTCGATTTTGATGTTAAAAATAAGATAATTAAAAATCATATTTTTTATCGTGATTCAATTGTCCGAAGTCCAATACAAACCTTTGGATAATCGAAACTTCTGATAATCGAGTTTGGACTGTATAGCATACAAAATTTAATGTTATTTCTTACATCATGAAGTATGAAATATGTGTTCAAGAAATGCTGCCTGAAGGAAATATTTTACACCCAAAGTTAAAGAACGAGGGGATAGTCCTTAAAGCGGTATACGCACTTCGGAAGGAACCGGTCAAGAAAAAATTAAATGGGCAGCAGCGGCAGCGCAAGCAAGTCAGAGAGGGTGAAGAAAAGCCCCAAGAAATCGCTTCCTCTCCTTTGTTCTGCTGTTCGTAAAGCTGTTTCTTGACCCCTTTCCTTCCGATCTGCATACTAGCCTTAAGAAAAGAAACGTGAGGAAAGTGCTATTTTGCGAGAGTATAGTCCTCTCGCGTGTTCATTCGTTCATTTGAACAGTTCATCCTATTGAGTGGCTTATATGGACAAATGACCGCCACTAAGTCACCGAACCATGGTGGCCCATACGGCAAAGGCACGGTTCAATATGCCGAAGGTCTTGGGATCGAGTCTCGGTACCGGAACTTTTTTTTGACACACTACCATTTTAAAAGTCAAATTTGAAAGGTAGAACACGATTATATTTCGATCAATTTTTTTTTGTGGGGACAGCCCAAGAAGTTGAAATATTTTATGTTTAATCAAAAATAAAAATAAAATTGGGAGTAAATTTTCCACATTATTCAAAATTGTCAATCCTAAGCTTGAAAGAATCAGGCATTATCTCACCAAAGCATTCATCACAGATTAAAATCACGCCAGAGTTTCCTTTTCTGGTTCGCATTTTTCCTTTTTTTTCATCACAGATTACTTCCACAATGTCATTCAACTTTCCAATCTGCCTGCCTGGCATGGCCCATGCGAAAACCAACAAGGGGGTGAATTTCCCATTTCCAGGACGGCTGCTGCTCCTATCTCGTCCTGGTCGTCCCTCGTCAACACGCGCGCGCGCTTTCTTTTAATCCAAACAAACAACACAAAATCCATTCCACGAAAGCAAAATGGACCACTCCGATTGACGAGTCGTAAAATCTTCCCAACCCTGATGCCGCCCAGTGAATGTTAATTCTTGTTTTGCTTCCATTTCAGCTCTAAGAGTTTTTCCGCAGCCTTCATTTTTCAAAATGGAGGTTATCTGTCCAGGCCAGCAGAAGAATAGTCCGGATCGAAATTGTCTCTTTCTTAATTAAATGAACGATAGTTAAATTTTACGATTCTTTCCTTTTTAATTGATATGCTTTCAGTCGCAGACTGGGGAACTGTGCTGACGAGTGCGGAAATTGCCATTTTAGTGGCTGGAAAATTGGACGCGGAAGCAGAAGTTTTCCACGACAGTCTGTCTGTCTGGCAGGAGTGAAAAGTTTTCCCCGCGATTGCAGAAGGACTGCGATGAAGACTAATGAAGACGAGTTGAGCGAAAAACTTGTTTTCATAGTGGAATTGAAACGATCGGTTCAGTTTGATGTGGCACGGAATTGGCATGGAAGTGGACTGAGTCGATTTGAGTTGAGAGCGAATAAAAATGGAAATTTATCTTTGATTGAATGCAAATTAAATTTTTTCTAAAGAATGTTCAAGAATTTCAAGCATTGCCATAAGCGCCTCCAACCAACTTCCGGTTAATTACGTGAAAATCTGATCACTGCTTTGATGTCGCGCCCAAAGTGTCTACAAACCCCCGGAGTCTTAAACTAGATTACACTTATTCCAATTACACGCCTCTTCTAGAAACTCCAACCCCCCTCAAGGTGATGTAATATAATCCGCCCCATTCTTACTTCCATCAAAGAAGAAGCAGCTGTCGCCATGGTAGAAAATCATCACTCCAAGGAAGCTCGCGCGCCTGACCAGAAATTCAATCATGCCCGTAGGAAACAATTATCCTTCCGCTCGATGGCACTCCGATAAGGGTGTCCCCACCCCCAAGAATCCCAGCTTCGATAAGCTTAATTACGGGAACAGGATTCGCGAGAGCGTTTCCAGGATCATCGTTTTTTTGTTCTTACTCTGTAATGACTAGCCTTCGGGAAGTTGGGTTTAAGGCAGTGCTGGGAAATGTGTTTTTAAAAATCCACTTGAACGCAATCTTGCGTGCAAGTTGCGGCTGATTCTTGGTTCAAATAATAGATGGCGACAAAATTTCGCAAAGTATTTGCCTCTTTTGAAGTGACTTCCCCATCACTGACTCGATCTTAAGGACGCCGTCCATTTTCGTAACGCCTAGTCATGCCGTTTAATGGTTGTCATCCCCCCTCAAAATCCCCAGCCTGGCAAGGCCATCGACCGGAAGAAGGGACGAAATCCGCGGACGATTCGAGAGTACAGAATAATCGCCTGTTTACGATTAGCCGAGCAGAAGTAACAGCAGTGTCAAGTCAGAGTTAATGAATGGTAACGGTCAGATTTGGAGGGAGCCAAATAGTTCCATTCCATTAATGGATCAAGCTGGAGGGGGTGTGGAGAAGGTTGTTTTGCCCCAACCCTGGTTGATGAGGGTTAAAACCGATTAATCCTTGGGCAAAGTCCTGATTTCGGTCGGGATTTGTCCGTCCATCACTCGGTAGGTTGACAGACTATTAATCAACTGTTGCGGCACTGTTTCCCGATGTCATTCGGCACTAATTACCATATTGGGGGTCATCTGTTTTGATTTACAATGTCAAATAGTTCAAGCGTCTAATGGAAGTTCTTTTTAAATTTCTTCAATACCCTCCTATTCTTTGTAAACCTTAAAATTCAAATTTCTTCACAAACAAAGATTAAACCCTTAAAATATGTTCCCACCGTTCCGATAGCTAATCCCAGCTCGAACATTACCAAAATGGCTTTTTATACTCTCACTTCATTCATAATGCAGGGGCACTGTTCTCAGCATCTCGCACAAAAAATCCACTCTTTCCTATTCATTTCAAAGGCCCCTCCAAAAAAGCCACTCCACCAGAAATCATAAAAGCCCTTAACGCCATCAAAACTTTCCGTTTTGGCCCCTTTAAAATTGTGTCCCTTTTGTCCCCATACCTTCCCGGTAACCTTTCCTAACAATCATGGGGACGATGGTACCGAAAAAAAAACTTTTATATTTTGTTACTCTCCAATGGGCACTAGAAGAAGAAAGCTCGACGTACTCACCGGTATCAGCAGCATCACTTGAACTCATGTGGCAATGTTACAGGAATCATTAGACACTTGCCTGACTTTGTGATATTCGCGGAAATTCGGAGGAATTACCTAGTTCATTGAGGTTAGTTTAAAAGCTTCAAATGAGCTTCCACATTTATATAATTTTGTAATGCATTGGGTAATTGATGTTCTGGTCAGCAAGCACATATTTTCATATCTTGTTTAGAAATAAGAAAATCTTAAAAGTTTATCGCGATGTATAGATTACTATTCCAAACAACTTGTATAGAATAGATTGGCATTACTATAATGGAATTCATCACCTTCACGGATTGATAGTTAGCCAACTCATTTTGTACGAAAAATTAAACTGAGTGTTTCATCTTAAATATTGACAGCTTTAGTTCTGTAATCATGATCATTTAGCATTTTTTCTGTGCTTACGACCACATTTTATTTGGAGAAAAAAATCCATAGAATCCTGATAATGAACAGCTCCCTTTTTGTGTGTTATGTCATTTTTTTTTTGGGAATCCAATAAAAAATATAGTCTGATATAGGCTCTAAAATCCACACCGTCTGATGACATTGTTCTGTTCATACCACTTTTTCAAATAATCAGCTTCATTTTTTAAACATAAAGTTTTTATCTCGTTATCCCAACTAATTTTCTTACATATCGTCGCCGTCGAACGCCATTTTGTGCAGCTCGCAATGTTTCACTTTTTGACCTTCACAGTTCCCACAAATTCGATTTCAATCCTGAGATATTGAATAAAAACCGAAAAAACTCCGTGCATTGTTGTCACTTTACATCTGAAAGTAGTTTCAATCTTGTCGTGCTATCTTGTCACTCGCTGAAAATTGATGTAAGTGCGACAACTGGCCAAAGGGATTTCAGGTCAGAACGCGTTTGACGCACGTACAAGTTAGACTACCGTAAACATTTGTAATTATAACTCGAGACTCCAGCAAACCAACTTCAACCAAACTTCGGGACAATGTACATAATGGTCAGCCAAACAAAACGTGTTTTTTTTAAATCCCAAATACGGCTTAGATTTGCCCAAATGACAAACAAAAAATAGTTGTAATAATCCAAAGAAACTCCAGTCTAATTTTTTAACAAATAACGATACGTTGTTTATTTTCACATGGAATGGCTGATTTTTTTGTAATGCTAAATGGATGTTTCGTAAATTCAGAAAATGGTCAAAATCATGCCACCACTATTCAGTGCATTTGGAATTTAACGTTTATTGTTTAAAAAAATGTAGGGAAAAGTTATACTTTTCAGCACTGTTTAATTAGTATGGAAAAGTAGGCCTTTCAAAAATAATAGATTTGGAAACCAACACCTTTTAATACCAGTGCTGAAAGGTTCTACTGAAATGGGTGCTGAAAAGTTAAACTTTTCACTTCTTGTATCAAAAAGTAAATTTTTTCAAATTTGTTTTGTTTTGAATGGTGAATTTACTTAACACATGAATGTTTGACATCAAATTCCATTCAAAAAGCGTTTTTCGGAATTGCAAAAAATGTTGTATGCAATTATCCAACTCGGTAAACCTGGATAAATGAACAACTCGCGCTGAAAAAAATCTTGTTTTCGCAACATGTTGCATAAACTACTGTTATGGTGAGGATTATGCAAATTTGATTCAAAAGATAAAGTTTAAAGTTGTTAAAAACATTTAAAGAAATTATGTGATTTGAGCATGAGCATGAGCATGAGCATGAGCATGAGCATGAGCATAGTTGACTGCCAATGAGCTGCTACTCCGTTATTGACGGATCAGCTGAAGTTACACAATGAACCAACAGATGAATAGTGGGAGCTAATCATCCTCACTGTATAACCCCTGAAGATCTCTGCTTTAAGTCAATACCGGCGCTCCCCCAAGGAGATGCAGTTCAACAAAGGTAGGAATGTTAGTCCGATAGTTGAAGTTGCAGACTCATCAGACACAGAGTTTGTCGCTCTATACCTGTTGACACCGCATGAGACCGTTGAATCCACAGCATCTCCTTCAAGCATCACGGGAAGTGGGGGAGTTGTGTTAGTAGGGGAAGGGTAGGGAAGGTCAGGATTCTTCTTGGTAGATGATATGACTAGAAAGTGAAACATAAACGTTGCCTTTCGAGCTACGACGCTATGAGAAGGACTTTTCATCGCGTATTTTTTTACTTCTTGCCGCCGGCGTGCCAACCGAGCAACGATGCTTTAGGATGGGCTTTCAAATCGAAATGAAATTTGAATTAACGTTTTATTCGGTAACGTACAATTTTAAATAGATCCGGATTCATTATTGGTAGATGATATGACCAGAAAGTGAAACATAATCGTTGCCTACCGAGCTTCGACACTATGAGAAGGACTTAATCATATACTCAATTCCGTATTTTTTACTTCTTACCGTCGGCGTGCCATCCGAGCAACGATGCTTTGGGAAGGGCTTTCAAAACGAAATGAAATGTTAGGTAACGTTTTATTCATTATCATGTAAACCTCAAAGAATGCTGATATACCGAACTGTTTCAATCGATTTCATTAAATTCTTCGCGCACGACTTCTTTGCAACAAACTTCAACACGAATTTGTCCAGTCCGGACCGCGAACAACCGACTCAACTACAGAAATTCAACCTATACACGACGACGCGAAGCCTTCTATCAATAAATTCAAAAAAACTTCCACTACTATCACGCGAATTCTCCACACGACTGAAGGCCAAACTTCCAAGGTCACGACGCGAAACATTTTTTCAATGAATTCCAGAATCTTCTAGCACTTTTTTGCGGAATCGCGCGCGTCGCTTTGCCCACCGATCTTCCCCACAAACACCACATGACTCTGCTGAGATATTGCCACGTAAAGATATAAAAACAGGAAAATTGATGTTTTCCATGTAGAGCGTCCAACTTCCCGTCCCGGGAAAAAAATTCTCGGGAGTTCCCGGAAATCTATTTCCCGTTCCCCGGAAAATTTGTAACTTTCCCGGGAATTCGCGAAATACAAACAAAAGCATACATTTTCCTACCTTTTTGGCACCAATGTTTGAAATGATACAAAAAATAATAATTGGAGAACTTGATTTGATTTTATTTATTTCCATCTACTGTTCATATTGAACTAATCAGAATGTCTGTAAATATCATGTCAAGGTTTAATTCAGATAATATTTATTTCTGAAGCATTCACCACTAGGAATATTATTTGCTTATATGTTGGACAACAAAACTTTCGCTGTTATGGAATGAATATAAACTATTTTATTTTTGACAATCTTTTTTAATGTTTTTTTTTTGTAATATCATTTGAAAATAAGATATTGACATCTTCCGGCCAAGATTATCATTGAGATTTAATTGATTTTTTTTATCTTGAACATGTTGGATGGAAATTGAACTGATATAATTAAATTTTTAAAAAAGGTTTGTGTGTGAAGAATTTGTTTCTAAATATTCGAGAAATTACAGATTGAAGTTATAAATCTATGAAGCACGTGAGCTACCAAGGGCGTAAGAGGGTTATATATGATAAAATATCGTTGAATTTCAACCACTTTTAAATACTCAACATTATTTAAATCTAATTAATTTATTAGGCTGAATACCATACAACTAAAATCATAACATAAAACTATGAAAAACCATTAAAAACAACTTCGTATCAAATGAAATTTACCCAAAGAATGCAACCATATTTCAAAAACTCGCTCCAAATATTTGAAAACTTTGAGTTGTGATTTCATGAAATAGGGGAAATTCTCGTATCTTTGGCAGGTTAAGCTCTCGCTCCTAACTCCATCCAATTTGCTGATTTTCACTATTTAAACAACTAATTTTGCAAAACTTTTGGTAGAAACTTGCTTGCTCACTTCTTATTGAGCTATTTATCACTCGATTTCAGTTGAAAACGCTTTTATTTAGCTTTAATTGCATGTCAAAGTTCTGACCTGCCAACATTAGAGGCACGCTGGAATTAGATGCTGTTCCCCTAGTGTTTCAAGTTAAAAAGCGCTAGAAATTAGATTTTTAAGGTAGATTCAATGATTATTTATTTATTCACAAGTTGATTTTTTTTGTTCTATTTTTTATTTTAACTTTATGATCACTGAGACAAATTTAAAAGCAATTTTAAGGTTGTGGAGCATAGATTTTCACTGTCAAAACACTTTGATTTAAAAAAAAATCCTTCTCAACAAAAATACTAATAATATTTTCTTTCATTTGGGACGATTTGAAAGATTTAAAAATTAGAAAGTTTATATATTTTCTCAAAGTTGCATGATTTTTTACAAGCAGTCAAGCCATTAATTGATCCTCACACTCATTTTGACCATTAAAGTTGCTGTTCTACACAGCAAAAAATCCGATGGTAAAATCGCATGCAAAAGCATGCACATCACCTTCGTCAAAATAAACACTTAATATTACACACTGCATGTAAAATTTTTGCAAATACAAAAAAAAGTAGGAACCGACGAGATTCAAACCCAGCACCAACAGTGAGGACTGGCGCCTTAGCCCACTCGGCCATCAGACCGAAGAAAAGTTGTAAGGATAAACGCATATATGAACTTGACATTTAGGTCAAGTAGGTTTCCCATACTGATGGGCTACTTATTTCAGGGTGTAAAATGACATAACATTGCATAAAATAATGCAATATTTATTTTACACCCAGGCCTTTTACACGCAGCTGGATTACTACTTTTTTAGCTGTGTATACAATTTCGTTGCAAAAGATTAATCAGAAACAGGATTAGAATAATTTTTGCTAAATTTCAAATTTCCCGGGAATTCCCGGGATTTCCCAGGAAATTTGTTGAAAACTTCCCGTTTCCCGGGAATTTTGTAACCCCGGGAAATTGGACGCTCTTTTTCCATGTCTCACCCAAACAATCCACCATTTTCTAATGTCGATATCTCAGCAACTAATGTTTCGATTATTAATGTTAAAATATTTATGAAACATTCGTAAAATTTTCCGAGCTTTGCGAAAACAATATTTTCATTTCTTGAATCAAGACTAACATTTCGAAAGGGCTAAACATTCAATATTTACGCCCTTTTGAAATGTTAATCTTGATTTAGAAAAATCAACAGCTGCCAAATTTGTATGGAAAACTATATGGACAAGCTGATGATGCAAAATGGCTTCATTAGGCATCACGTCGAAAAAAAGCTCAATATTTCATTGAAAGAATATGATTATGGAAATATTTACTTGGCTTGGGCTGCCTGAGTTTTTGTTCAACCAAGCTTTTTGTTTTTGGTTCAGAAATTTGACAGTGAAAAGTCAAATTTCCCAACTTTTGTGAATATGACCTTACATGTTCAATTTTGTTTTGTGAAAAATTTCGTCCCTCTTCTCCCTTCTTTACCGAATACAAGAGGAATTGAACATTTCATTTTTACTAAGAGATTTTTTTTATGTCATAAACAATTAAATAGTTGTAGTATTCCATTCTTTACTTTATTCTTTACGACTGGGCCTCAATTTGAAAAGAATCCTTCTCATCAGTATAAAAAAATTCCTGGCATAATTATTCATTACTTTAAATAATGCATCGATGATTTACGAATTTAATTGCAGCCCTTTCAACCCTTTCCTCCACCCGATAACGGAAAATCTTCCCCGCAGGGAGTCTGTCCGTGGAGTACCCTTTTGGCCGGCTTCATTTGTGAAGGGGCTGCTGCTGTCGAAAGGATAATCCCATTGCTGCGTACAGTGCGCTTCAAGTGTCGCACAACTACATCCACACCCAGGACGACGCGTTTTTAATTCCGTCCTCGCAATCACGCGAGAGTGCGGGACACAAATAGGATCCGCGCTGGCTTTGTGTGTGTAAGCCTGCCATGGCGGGCATATCTCGGATTGTAGTGACTTTTCCCAGGAACTGGAAGGACTTTTTAGAAGAAAAATGAATTTCCTACTCGAAACTAGGTGTCCGAAGGCTTGATACGGTGAGGAAATTCAAACCTCTTTATACGCTTAAGCTCCCATCCGACCCGGGATTCGAACTGACGACCTTTGGATTGTGAGTCCAACTGCCGACCAGCAACGCTACCGAGGCAGAACTCCTACGTCTGGTGACGCATTAAAATGTTATATTTCGCCTCCTTTCTACAAGCTCCTCAAAATCTTTTAATTCGGAATTTTGGCCACAGAACAGCAATCCGTTTGACATGACAGTTGGTGCTCATTCATTAGGACATGATATGGATTTTGATAAAAATCCTCAGAACAAAAAAAAAACGGGTTTATTCCTCACACACACACACAGCCACAAACACAGAAACAGTAATTGAAACACTAAACAACGGCCGCTAACGGGTTTCTCACCCTCTCACTTCTATTCAGTGACTTTGGTCCTTTTTTCCGTCCCAAAAGGACGCAGCAAAAGCACCCCTTTTCCCGTTTTGGTGTGTGGTGGCAACTGTTGTCGAACAGGACCAGAGCCAGAAACGGGCAGAAGGGATATATGCAGCCTGAATACAAAAGCCGTCCATTAATTTACAGTTTTTTATCGCTCGGAAACTGTGAGCGTGAGTCTGTGTGTCTGTGTTTTACGCACACACAAAAGAGAGGGATTTTTACACGCACTTACACGTACACACAAATTTACACCGAACCTCACGCATGATTCGTTTTGTGTGCGTTGCTTTTTTCCTGGTTTGGGGGTTGGAAATTAATTAATTCTGGAGGGAATTTCTGGCCGTCGGGTTCGACAGGCTGTGGAAGGACAGGGGCAGTTTGTGTTTGATGATGCGAACCGGGTATCGAAAGTGGTCGGGATTTTACAGATGAACAGCTTGAGCTGTTTGATTTTTGTGAAAAACTATGGGAACGATTTAGTACGAGATTAAAACATTGTATCAATTATTGGAAACAGTAACATTGATACAACAAATGCACACAAAGGCCTACTTTGTTGTTTTGACGATTGCATGGAAATTGATTCCGAGAAGTACAGCGCTGCTACTTTGAACGGATCGCGTAACACAGAATCTACAGGGGAGGAAGGATGCGTGGACATACCGTTACAAACGCCCCAGATTGCATTTTGTGTAGGTTGCTCAAAGGAATACATAGAAATATGCTTGGAATTATGTTCTGAATATTTCACAAACAGCAAAACTATCGCCCGAGTTCGATATTGAAATAACGCCGCACTTTATTTACCCATCATTATGGAAACCAACTGCTATCAATTTCCTGGACACAAACATCAATAACAACCCTGCCATTGAGGTTGTGTTTTGGGGCGGTGGCAGACGACCAAAACTATGAACAGTGAACTCCCCCATCGCCTTGGCGAAGGATTCAAGTTTCATTGTTTTCAAGACCAAACCGTACCATATATCGTGTCATCGAGGGGTGAGACATTGAAAGTTCGAAAAAACTAAACGTGCAGTTCGATTTGCCGTGTTGCAAACGACAACCTTCGCGTGAGCCGCGGCTAGTCGGGGTCTTCTTTGCACTGACATATCACAATAGTGAAGACGACAAGCCCAACAAAGACCGCGGCGAAGCCGAAATTTAGTGGCCATGGTAATTAAACCAAACAGAAAGCTGCTGCTGCTGCTATGGCAAACAAATTTAAACGGCCATTAAATATGTGCATGAAATTAATATTTCCATGTCCATCACGTAGACAAAGTCATTAGCGGGCCCGGCACAAATGTGCCCTCTACTGGCCACCCACCCTAAACTCACCGTGCAGCATAAATATCCAACATTCTTTGAACAATATCGGTCTTCGAACCGCCAACGCATTTGTGGCCTGCCCTTTTTGGTAGGAGGGTGGAATCGGCACACACACACACGTTCACAATTAATCATCAACCCCCTTCCTGGAAGCAGGGGACGAACCCCTGAGCGGCGAACACTGAGTTCGAGCGGGTAGCATAACAGTATCTTCGTTAAGAGAGAGGAAGACCTTCAGGACGTCCAGAACGAAGAACTGAACCATACTCGGTTAAATGCGAGAATTTGTGTCCCTGATCACGAATCCGAGCTCCATTTTTCGATGTCTCGTTACGGAGGGGCGGTACGACCCCTACCATTTTTTAACGTTCGAAAAGAGACGTATGTTTCAATAATTTGTAGCCTGCAATAGCGATTTGATGACATTTTCAGAATTTCTAGAAGAAAAAAAATATAAAAATAGTTTCAAAAATTCTTCCATTTTTTGTAACTCGACTGTAGAAAAAATTGGGATGTGTTATTTTATCGGAAATAGTAGGTACTTATCGAGTCTGCAATAATCCTGAGAGGTATTTTTTTCATTAAGAACAAAAATTTTGTTTTCAAAATTTTTAGCAGAGGGCTTAGCAAGGGTTTAGGCGACGGTTTAGGTTATGATAAAAACTTTTCTAAAAACGTCTCCGCCAACTCACACAGCAGTTGCCCCGACCCCTCTTCGATGTGCGTGAAACTTTGTCCTAAGAGGTAACATTTGTCCCTGATCATGAATCCGAGGTCCGTTTTTTTATATCTCATGACGGAGGGGTGGTAAGATCCTTCAATTTATGAACAAGCGAAAAAAGGGGTGTTTTAAATAATTTTCAGCCTGAAACGGTAAAATTAGACGCCCGATTTAATGACGTACTTAGAATTCCGAAAAAAACGTATTTTTCATCGAAAAAAAAAAACACTAAAAAAGTTTTAAAAATTTTCCCATTTTCCGTTACTCGACCGTAATTTTTTTTTTGGAACATGTCATTTGAAAAGAAATTTAATGTTCTTTTCGAATCTTTATTGACCCAATTTTGTTTTCATTTAGAACAATTTTTTTCATTTTAAAATTTCGTGTTTTTTACTAACTTTGCAGGGATATCTGGTAATAATTTTCTACAAAATTGTAGAGCAGACAAGTACAAAAATTGTATGTAAGCATAAGGGGTTCGCTTATGAACATCACGAGTTAGGGACCATCCATAAACCACGTGGACACATATAAAGCTATGTTCAAGCTCAAGCGTGACATCTTTTTTGAATTCTGAAGTGTTTTTGATTTTACATTTTTGCCAAAAAATGAATTATTTAATGATCGATTACAATACTTGCTACTTTTTCCGAACAGTAAATTGGTTCCACTTTGACAGTTCAAAATTGAGGCCGCTTTGCGAACCACTCTATTCATAATTTATTTTCCAAAACATTTTATTTTATTCATTTTAATCAAAAATTTGTTCAAAATGGCCATGAAGTGAAAAATCTGGCATAATTTGGCACTAAGAAGAATGAATCTTTATTCTGGCTAACACTTGAAAAATCTGGCATTCCCAGGTTTACCTGGTAACCTGGCATCCTTGCCTGAGAGTAACTTTGAGTCAAGTTTGTTTTGGGATTTGGATGGGAAAACCATCACGTTTCCTGATTTTTTATTTTTTTTATTATCCACGACATTTTTCAAACAAACCAAACTGCGTAAAAATCATAGTGTTTTTGCTCCTAAGCAATTTTCTGAGATTTCGTTCATTCGATTTTTTTTGTATTTGTTAACTTGGCTGAAACTTTTTTGGTGCCTTCGGTATGCCCAAAGAAGCCATTTTGCATCATTAATTTGTCCATATAATTTTCCGTACAAATTTGGCAGCTGTCCATACAACAATGATGGATGAAAATTCAAAAATCTGTAACTTTTAAAGGATTTTTTTTTGCTCGATTTGGTGTCTTGGGCAAAGTTGTAGGTATGGATTAGGACAAGGACTACACCGAAAAAAATGACACACGGTAAAAATTTGTTTGATGATTTTTAATTTCACTTTTTGTCAATATAACTTGATTTGCAAAAAAGCTCTTTTCTTTTTTTTCATTTTCTGATATGTTTTAAGGGGCTTCAAATGTCAACTTTTCTGAACTTACCAGAATTTGCCAAAAATCTTTGACCGAATTATGATTTTTTTTAATCAATACTGATTTTCACAAAAAAAAATCGAAATATTCGTCGCAAACATTCTTCAACTTAATTTATCGATTTTTTAGTGGCCAAAGGTAATTTGAAAATCATCAAACAAAATTCGTACATTTATCACAAGTTAAATTTTTTAACATTGTTTTGCTATGTTCTGAAAAAATAACTTTCCACGACATAAATGGGTACTATAATAAACTATCTAGCCCACTTTTTGGCAATAAGAAGTAAGAATTTATGCAAATTAACTACAAAGTAAAGCCAAAAGGAACAAAAGAATTACAGTCAATAGACTGAATTTTGATGAAAATTTTGAAATTTTGTTATAACTTTTCGTTACAAAAGATAATTTTAATTCAGTTTTAAGAACAAAATCCACTTTTTGGCTTATTATGTTCAAGTTAATTTTTTTATTTCTAAAAATGATGAATCAAGAAATCAAATTGTTCGATTTATTGAATAAATTTTGTAAATCGTCCAATACTTAGTTTTTCTCATAATCCCTCCACACAAATGGGGTTCTTCAAGGCATTCACATATGCTATTTTTCCTCCCATCCAGAACTTCAAATTCACATTTCATAGCAAAAGGGCTTCGAACTCGAAATGAACGACGTCTGCCTTCAGAATTGGTCCTGCTCCTGCTTTTTCCTCCCGGTTTTCATTGCACTTCCAACAAACACCATTCAACGCATACGTGTGTGTGCGACTGTGTGCGGGGGTTGAACGGGGTACAATTTCACCCCTCTAACGGAATATTTATGAAATGTTGTGTTTTGGTACCACCACCACCATCGACAAACGCCTACCGGGGCTCGTCCATTCGGGTCGGTGTTACCGTTCTTACCGGAGAAAGCTAGATTAGGGGCCCATAAAAACGTACAATTCATATTGCTGCCGGGAAATCCCCCGGGGAGTCGTTGCCGTTTTACAGGGTGACAAACTGGTGCAATAAAAGCTAATTTAAAGAAGGTTTTGAAATATGGACCAGGTTTAACAGCCCAACCGTGCTACGAACACTCCAAGGAGGATTCCGTGCGGTTCCGTGCGAAATCCTGGAAAACGGAACGAATCCCGGAGCAAGAAAAAATCGTAGCGATACGTTTTCATTTGTGCGGGGGTGGCGAAATTCATCTCGGCAACTCTGACGCTGACGACCGATCCCGTTGTCGTTGGTTGAGGAAGCCTCCGGCATACAGGAGAACAACGACCTGCCTGGATTGCCCGTTGTTGGGCCGGAGTTGATGGATGGACTGTGTGCGGTGAATTTGCTGTACAGCTCAGTTTGGCACTTTTAATTCAGGAAAATTGAAACAATGCAATGCGTCGTATCCAGCGATGAATTGCACTTCAAACTTTGGGTGACATGCGTGCAAAAAAGTGCTGAAGTTGATGTAGATTTTGCATATAAATTTGTAAAATCTCTAAATGTTCATCAAACATAAAAAAAATAATCATTTTAGTACGATTCCCCCTAGAATGCAATTCTTTGAACAGAATTAAATTTCATTAATGAAAAAAAAGGTTAGGTTAGGTTAGGTTAGGTTAGGTTAGGTTAGGTTAGGTTAGGTTAGGTTAGGTTAGGTTAGGTTAGGTTAGGTTAGGTTAGGTTAGGTTAGGTTAGGTTAGGTTAGGTTAGGTTAGGTTAGGTTAGGTTAGGTTAGGTTAGGTTAGGTTAGGTTAGGTTAGGTTAGGTTAGGTTAGGTTAGGTTAGGTTAGGTTAGGTTAGGTTAGGTTAGGTTAGGTTAGGTTAGGTTAGGTTAGGTTAGGTTAGGTTAGGTTAGGTTAGGTTAGGTTAGGTTAGGTTAGGTTAGGTTAGGTTAGGTTAGGTTAGGTTAGGTTAGGTTAGGTTAGGTTAGGTTAGGTTAGATTAGGTTAGGTTAGGTTAGGTTAGGTTAGGTTAGGTTAGGTTAGGTTAGGTTAGGTTAGGTTAGGTTAGGTTAGGTTAGGGTAGGTTAGGTTAGGTTAGGTTAGGTTAGGTTAGGTTAGGTTAGGTTAGGTTAGGTTAGGTTAGGTTAGGTTAGGTTAGGTTAGGTTAGGTTGAATCTATGACATTTCCCCGAAACCCACATTCCCGAAAAGACATTTCCCCGAATGCCACATCTCCGAAAAGACACTTTCCCGAAATGCCATTTACCCGAAAATCATTTCCCCGAACAATCCTTTTCCCCGAATGGCCACATCCCCGAATGGCGACTTCCCCTAAAAACCATTTTCCCGAATGGCCACTTCCCCTAATTTTCCACATCCCCGAAAATCATTTTCCCGAATGACCATATCCTCGAAAGACCATTTCCCCGAACGCCACTTCCCCGAACCCGGTCAGGCGGGTATGCCCGTTGCCCAGAACCGGGCATACCCGCCTGACCGGGTTCGGGGAAGTGGCGATCAATGAAGTATCATGTTCACAATTGAACGTTCAAAAAATTCCTAAATTTTTTTCTCCGAGCTTCATTTAAATTTTGAATATTTTCCAAGTCTGTGAAGTTAAAGGATTCGAATTCCGGACTCTGAGATTTTGTTACTCCAACTGCCTTTCAAAAAGAACTGACTTCGTCCAATCCAACAAAAACTCCGACTATGACAAATGATGTAGAGAAGGAGAACATCTTGAGCAGGTACATATTTCTAATGAACAAATCTAAATAGCTGCGTGCCGCTTAATACATTTGCCTATTTTTCTCATTTCGTCGCAGTCGAGCTAACTTGTCGTACGTCGATTTTGGGCCAAATTGAATTAAGAAAGCCATTTTGTGCAGCTCACAATGCCTCATCTTTTGACCTACATAGATACCCAAAATTCGATTTCAATTCTGAGATATTCAATAAAAACCGAAAAATGTCGTCTCGTGCTAACTTGACACACTCTGAAAATTGCTGTAAGTGCGACAACTGGCCAAAGAGGTTTCAGATTAGAATGCGTTTGACACACGTACATGTCCGACTACCGTGAACGTTTGTAATTATAACTCGGGACCTCAGCAACCAAATTCAAACAACTTTCAGGACAATGCACAGAATGGTCAACCAAATTAAAAGTGTTTGTTATTGTTTACATAGCGTGCTCTATTTTTCGTTTATTAAAGGTCAAGCACTAACACGCTTTTTTTCTCGAAACGTAAAAAAGGGACAAATGACAAGATAGCACGACAGCGTCGATTTGATACATTGATCATTTCGCTTTTTTTTGCATTTAGTTGAAAATCAAAATACAGTCCAGACTCGGTTATCCAAAGGCCTTGTCAAAAGTTCACTTCGGGTAATAACCCCTAAACTACTTTAAAGTGATTTAGTAATTTTAAACCCAAAATGGCGGTGATGAAATATAAAAAAAAAATGCATTTTGTAATTCAATAATCAACTATTTAGATTTAACAAAAAAGTTAAACAAAATTTAGAAAAAACTGATTCCTGAGTTTCGAGTCGTCGCTTAAAGATATCGTTGCTGTGCAATCCTTACCACGTGGATACCGTTTTGGAAATATGCTTAGCTGAAAATTGCCCATACAAAGAAATCTTTTTTATTAAACGTTGATGATCTCAAAACCCCGCTTTCTTGAAGTTTCCGCGTGGTTTATGAATGGCCTTCTACGGTTATTTGTTTTTTATTTTTTTTTTATATTTAAAAACACACGTAGGAGAATTTAAAATAGGGTCATACTTTTGTAAAAATATCCCTAAAAAACAATTTAGTTTATATCTAAGTTAATATCATTCGGGAAAATGCAACTTTCGGTGAAATAACCATTCGGGTATATGTAAAATCGGGAAAACGACAATTCGGTAAAATGGCCATTCAGGTAAATGACATTCGGGGATATGGAATTTTCGGGAAAATGATTTTCGGGGATGTGGAAATTTCGGGAAAATGATTTTCGGGGATGTGGAAATTTCGGGAAAATGATTTTCGGGGAAATGGCACTTTCGGGGAAATGATTTTCGGGAATGTGAAATTTTCGGGGAAATGATTTTCGGGGATATGGGATTCGGGAAAGTGGGATTCGGGAATAAGGGATAAAACCGGTTAGGTTAGGTTAGGTTAGGTTAGGTTAGGTTAGGTTAGGTTAGGTTAGGTTAGGTTAGGTTAGGTTAGGTTAGGTTAGGTTAGGTTAGGTTAGGTTAGGTTAGGTTAGGTTAGGTTAGGTTAGGTTAGGTTAGGTTAGGTTAGGTTAGGTTAGGTTAGGTTAGGTTAGGTTAGGTTAGGTTAGGTTAGGTTAGGTTAGGTTAGGTTAGGTTAGGTTAGGTTAGGTTAGGTTAGGTTAGGTTAGGTTAGGTTAGGTTAGGTTAGGTTAGGTTAGGTTAGGTTAGGTTAGGTTAGGTTAGGTTAGGTTAGGTTAGGTTAGGTTAGGTTAGGTTAGGTTAGGTTAGGTTAGGTTAGGTTAGGTTAGGTTTGGTTTGGTTAGTTCTTAACTTACATTTGAAAAGGGCTTAGGATCATTTCATGACAATGAAAATCATTCAGTAAAATTTTAGTGATAGTTAAAATACCTCAATTCTTCTAGAAAAATTTCTGATATTTAAAAAAAAAGTTTTTAATCTTCATTTATGGTTGGGAACCTTGAAAAAAATAAAGCATTGCAATTTGTTATGCAACTTCGAAAACGGAGCACTTTATCAACAAGTCTGCTTGAATATTTTTTGTTTCAAATCAGATTTTGCTTCTAAAAATGAAGTTAACAAAAATTACCTATTAAAAGTTTTCCCAAAAATAAGATTTTTTTTCAAGAAACGGCCAAACTGCAAGTTGAAGGCAAATAAAAAAATAAGAAATAAATTCGATTGCCGAAATTTTTGAGAATTGCTCATTGCCATTTTTCTGAAGAGTGAACAATTATGTTCAAGATAGTTGAGTATTATAGAATTCTAAAAATAAATATTTATTTGAAAATGCTCACATTTTTTTTTTATAAAAGTCGGTAAATATTTTCTTATGGATTGAAAATGTATAGTAACTATTAGAAAATTGCTTGATTTTTCATTTCCTTTGTTTTTTTAAGTGCACCTTATTTTCAACTGTTTTCGAAAAAGCACCCCTAAAACAGAATCCACTTTCGTCAAAAATGAAAAAAATTAATCTGAATGTCACGTCAAGTAACCCATTTCATGCAGGATTTCCAATTAGTGGCACTTGAACCGACTATCCGCAGAGATTTGCCGTTCATATTCGAAGAGGGAGCAACAAAAAAAAAAACCCTGTAAAAGTTAGCCAAACCACTTGTGAGTCCTTTTTAACCGTTTGAGGTTTGAAGGTTTTTTTCGGGTTGAAAATTCCGGCTCTCCTTCTCGTCCCAACCGGACAGACAGTCAGTGTTCAAGATAGTTGAGTATTATAGAATTCTAAAAATAAATATTTATTTGAAAATGCTCACATTTTTTTTATGAAAGTCGGTAAATATTTTCTTTTGGGTTAAAAATGTATAATAACTATTAGAAAATTGCTTGATTTTTCATTTCCTTTGTTTTTTTAAGTGCACCTTATTTTCAACTGTTTTCGAAAAATCACTCCTAAAACAGAATCCACTTTCGTCAAAAATGAAAAAATCTAATCTGAATGTCACGTCAAGTAACCCATTTCATGCAGGATTTCCAATTAGTGGCACTTGAATCGACTATCCGCAGAGATTTGCCGTTCATATTCGAAGAGGGAGCAACAAAAAAAAAACCCTGTAAAAGTTAGCCAAACCACTTGTGAGTCCTTTTTAACCGTTTGAGGTTTGAAGGTTTTTTTCGGGTTGAAAATTCCTGCTCTCCTTCTCGTCCCAACCGGACAGACAGTCGGAAACCATTAGACCGGAGTCTTCTCATTTCTTCAGGAGAATAG
This sequence comes from Culex pipiens pallens, assembly GCF_016801865.2. Lineage (NCBI taxonomy): Eukaryota > Metazoa > Arthropoda > Insecta > Diptera > Culicidae > Culex > Culex pipiens. Next base: position 80,418,770 of record NC_068938.1, read on the forward strand.
GCCTAACCGGCAGAAGAACCAGTTTCCAAAATAAGCTTCGTCAAGTAGCGCCATTATTTCCATCGCGTTGGGGTTGTGCTCTCTTGTCACTTGATGTATTTTGACAGAAAAAAAATTCTTTCGAAATATACTCATTTAAAATTGAGTTCAGAACCAAATTCAAAAGAATTTAGCGATTTTTTTGTTTCAGAAAAGCGACAAAAGAACACCTCACAACAATCTATCGAAAATGTCTTCTTCTTCTTTGTCTTGTGCACGTGGTGGTGTTTTGGTGGTCATCCGACTCCTACACGTGCGGGCCACATCCTTTCAAGTTCATCCCTCCGGTTCTTGCCTGCTCTTGTACACAATGGTTTTTCGAAGAATTTCTCGATTAGACCTTTTTCGGTCTCTCTTCCTTTGAGCCCTTTCGGAAGACTGTGTTTGGGGAGTTTAGAAAAAAAAAGATGATTTAGTGAAGTTTGATCCTTTTCGTAACGGTAAATCGGACTGGGGGAGAAGTCCTGTTAGATGGTCTGTGGTTCTGCGCGTCCACAGACAAGTGGACTGGAGCCAAAAGGTCGAAAATCTCCTAAATTTGCCTGGCCATAAAAGCAACCGAGGAAAGAATGGTCGACATGTAATTTTACGAAGAGCGAGCCATTGTTTATTCAGTTTTACGAGTTTTAAGGATGGCGGACAGAAACCCTCGAGTTTGTGGCCGCAGGATTATCGCGCAGGGCCTTGTTTATTTCGGAGCTTGTTGTGAATCATGGCCACCGAGACGTGCAGGGGCTCCAACGATGGTGTTTAGTGGTTGGAGGATTAACTACAAGTGCAACTAGCTAGAGTGCTTGAATTGTATTTGGCAGGACAATAAAATTAAGAGCAAGACATTCAATGCCTAATGGAACAAAGCCAGTATTTTCTTCTGACATACCAGTAGCTATCGTATCTTCAAAATACTTTAAGCTTTCCTATACGTCATTCTTAGAAATACTTAATGTCAAAGACACACACTACACTTGTGTTTTTGTGCGTTTCAAACCTGGCCAAGATATTCTCGAATCCCCCCTCCACAAGGAACAAAAACCCGTCAGCATTCCACAAAAAGAGTACTTCATCAGCAGAAGAGCAACAACCAGGGCCTAGAATTTTTAAGTAGCTTATTTTGCTCGAAATTATTATTTCTGTGTTTATGTCATCTCCTCCCGCAAAATTTATTTACCCGTGCGGAAAGACAAAAACAAAAACTCACCCCCCAAAAAACCCCCGTCATTCATCCGTCGTGAAGCCCCGAAAATTTTCGCCCAAGTTGTTGTTGTTGTCACGCAACTTCAAAACATCTGCAAAACCGGTCTGCCCTTCCAGTTTGTTGGCTTGTGCCGAATGCCAGGAATCAGGATCAGACAGCATCATCCCTCGCTCGCTCGCTCGCTCCCCTCGCACAAGCAATTACAATAAACATAATTTTCACCCTCCCCGGCATCATCATCATTCATCCCATCTGCTGCTGCCGACGATCCAAATGCTGCGTTTTGTCGCGCGTGAAACTGCATCATTAAGATTTCCTCCCTCTGTTCCGGCGGCGACAGGGGAAAGGATCAACTCAGGGTGGTTCGAAAAACGGAGTGAAAATTTGATGGAAATGCGTTTATTATATTTTTAGCAAAAAATTAAATGTTCGTCAATAATTAAATATTTGAAAACTAATGATTGCAAAACAACTGGACAGATGTATAATGCATTTTAAAACACTTTTTTCATTAATTTGTTGAAACCATGGCACGTAAATTCAATTTTAAAACTTTTATTTTTATTTTTTTTTTGATATTTTGAGTCGAAATAGACATTTTTTTGATATTTTGAGTCGGTTTTATTTTTATTTTTAAGCCGGTTCAAATATTTTACAAAGTTTAAAATAATTATTCCCTAAGAATATTGTTTCTGTTTTTTTTTTTCAAACTTACTTTAGGAGACAAAAAAAAGGCATCTATTGTGCTAGTTTGATTCTGATGTATCAAAAAAAAATTATTCCAAAGAGCAACATTTCACAAAAGTTTTTTTTTTTAAACATTGAGTATCAATAGTTTCCGAGCCATCGTGTTTTTTTTTAAATATGCGGTCTATTTCTTAGCAAATTGCAAATATGTTTTGCAAGGGTTCTTGTCTTTTATGTGGCACACTTAAAAAATGCATCCGACACATTTCGCCGTGACGTTGCAACGCTTTGACTTTTCTTTTTTCAGTATTTCGGCTGTAACTCAAAAATTACATTGAAAAGGTACATATGTTATTACAGATTCGGAAAGTACATTAAATTCCTTATAAGAAACAATGTTGAAACATTATTTTAAGCGAATATTCTATTTTTGAGAGGGGGATATGTAGCGTGACGTTGCAACGCGTGACTTTTTCTCAATCCTGACCCAATTCATGTTTCGCCATTAACTCTGCTCTGTTAAACGGCAAATTTGGAGTTCTTCTTCCATTTTTAGTGTAAAATTGGCCAACAAATCGAATGCAATCATTAGTTTTTCAAAAAAATTAAACCTCGATTTTTGAAGACCGCTTACATTTCGTGACGTTGCAACGCTCTGTTTTTGAAAACAGGGGTTTTCGTTGCGTTGCAACGTCACGAAATTATAGTTTCAAAATAAATCATAGTTTTTGTTAGGCTGAACAACTGTAGGTTAAGATTTGATTGTAAGACATTAAAAGACAGTACAAGGACATGTGAATTGATTGGCCTGCCCATGTTAGACCCCCCCCCCTCCCCCTATTCTGCTTTCACAGTTGCAGTACGATTTACAAAGTTTTCCAAAGGGTTTTTCAAAATATTTTTTTTTTGTATTATTCCATTATCACGAAGGAAACCCCCCTCCCCCAGCCCCCCCTCTCCCGTCCTCTATCCATGTTATGGGGCGTCCATGCATTACGTAACGGCGTAATATCAAGGGGGAGGGAGGAGGGTTCGAGGATTTATACAAAAAAAGTGTATCGGAAATGTATTTCCAGGGGGTGGAGGGGGTCTAAAAATATAAATGTTTTGTTACGTAATGCAAGAACGCTCCCTTAATATTTTAATGGTTTTGGGCAACTTACAAAACACGTGGAAGTTTTAGAAGGGAGGTGAGGAGCTTCAAGTTTTCAGGAGAGCTTATTTTGAATTTATAAATCAAGTTCCCATATCGTTTGTTCATGGCCCGTAAGGGGTGATCTGCAAACAACGTAACTTATTTTGTTGACTTTTGTGCTTTTTAAATTAAATTTGAGGAAATAATATAACTGTTTAACTGCGCAACATAACATTTTTAATTGTGAACAACAAAACGTTGCATACAACTTATTTATGTAAGGGTTCGACCAACAACAGAGTGACAAAAGTTTGTGAAAAAAAAACAATCGAATCACGTGATTTTTATTGTTTAATGAATATCACTGTAATTTGACTTACATAAGGGTGTGGGATAAAAAAAAATCGTTGCGTTGTATTAGAATGAACCCTCGCGTAAATCAGTTAATCATAAAGGGGCCATCCAGTAACCACGTGATTACTTTTTTGAAAGTTTTAGAATTTTTCCCCCTTGTGAACATCGGTATATTTTGATTTGTTCAACAAGTTTCATAAAATACTTTTTTTTCGAGTTGCATCAAACTTAAACGACGGAATTTGTGAATAACCCATGTACAATTCTTCTGTAAATATGCTCGGAAACATTATATAACAAATATATAATATTTAGTACCCTTTTATCTTCAACAACCAACTACGCATACACCTTTTTTGCCTTGTGACCAATATGATTTAAAATTTCGTGACGTTGCAACGCAAACTTAAACCTGTTGTAACTTTGGATCTAGACAACCAATTAAGTCGCTCTAGATTGCATTTGAAAGCTCTTTCCAAGTACAAAGAGCATCCGAAATATCAAAATGATTGAATGTTTAGTTTTTTGTTGACATAAACAAATGTCCCTTTTTCGTGACGTTGCAACGCAATAAAATGGTAAACTTACACTAGTTTGAAAAAATACTTAACTTAAGATAAACTGCAAACCCATGACATTTCCATTTAGTACAACTAAAAACCTACAAAATGCAATCAAAAGAATATTTTTTGGATTTTATTTCGCTGAAAACCAGGAGTTTTTAGAAAAATGTTTTAAAACGATGATTTTATCACGAATTGATGCATAACCTAACCAACTTGTACAAAATGATATTCAAATGATCAATTAATGAAAACCATGATTTTTGAAGCTTCAAGTAGTCTAGAATCGAGGAAAAATTGCCTAATAGCTCATACACGCTTTTCAAAATTTCATCCTAAGGTGTACATTGCCGGAGAATGTGTCATCCTCATTTTAAATTTTGTTTGTTTATATTTTTCTAAAAACAATTATTTTTGGAAATGTTAAGCTTTGATATCAGATTTTGCAGCATCTCAAACTCATGCCAAAAGTTTCGTAAAGCAATAATAAATTATTATTTTTTGGGAATTTGACCTTTTTTGATAGAAAGTGATATAAAAAAGTCAGGATTTTTTTCCATGTACTATTTTTAAAGTCTCAACTTACATAACCTACAACTTTGCCTAATAACCAAATGGATCAGAAAAACTTTCTCCAAGATACTGATTTTCGAATATTCACATTACCAAACAAAATAATCTAATCTAATCTAATCTAATCTAATCGAACACAAACGCAGCCAGTCCGAAGAAAGCATCCGGGAAGAACTTATGGTTAGATTCAGTGCTGTTAAATGTTAATTAACGATAACACGTCCGTTAATCGTTAAAATTAACGTGAACGCGAACGGAGCCTACGTTGATCTTAACTTTAACGTGAACGGAGCACGTTTATTAACGCGTTGATTAACGCGTTAATCCCCAACTTTGAGGGCCTGTATCTTCCAAACGGTAACATCTAGCGGGTTACTTCCAGTTGCATTTTACGGACATTAACTGTGACTATGAGTTCCCGGTGAGGTAATTTGTCCAAAGTGGCCACCGGTTCCGGCAACCCGGAATACCGTCACTTCCTCCGGTGCAACCGGTAACCGGTTCCGGAGTGGTCCGATCGGGTCAAAGAACACCGGCATGATAATAGATGATTAATGATTTTAGTTTTACAAAGTTTGCAACAAGTTAAGCAACAGGTCGACTTTTGAATATCACAATCATCGGAACCATTGGTCATAGATACCCTGAACTGACCCAATGTAGTCAGTATACCTATGTACTACAAACACCATTTCATAACATTGGCTCAGATGTCAATTGAATGACAAAAACTTAAAAAAAACATGCTTGACGGATGTTCCGGGTTGCCGGAACCGGTGGCCACTTAGGACAAGTTACCTCACCGGGAACTCATAGTCACAGTTAATGCCCGTAAAATGCAACTGGAAGTAACCCGCTAGATGTTACCGTTTGGAAGATACAGGGCCTCAAAGTTGGGGATTAACGCGTTAATCAACGCGTTAATTAACGTGCTCCGTTCACGTTAAAGTTAAGATCAACGTAGGCGCTCCGTTCACGTTCACGTTTAGGTTAACGTGTATATAGTAAATGACCTTGTGACATTATTTTTTCACCACTACGGATTAATTCACTCAAGGGGTTTCCACTCTTCGGTGGTCGAATGGCTAGAGCATCTGACTACCAATTCTAAGGTGTGAGTTCGAATCCCACCTGATTCCGTTCGTTTTTGATCATATTCAAAGTTCAATTATAATCGAAAAATTTCAAGGAGACCGGTCGGGAAAATATTCACACTACCATTTTGTTATTATTAACTGTGAAGAGATAGAAATTTGGTATCAGAGTAATTTTTGTGTAAAATTAAACGAAATTCGATGACGTTCTTATAATTCCGAAAAAAAGAACTCAGCACAAAGAAAAATATTGAAAATAGTATTAAAATTTTTAGCATTTCTCGTTGCAATTTAAAAAAAACCAAGAGTCATTTGATTTTGTAAGTAATTGAATGTACTTTTGAAATCTTCAATAGCCAAGGTATTCTTTTAATTTGAAACTGGGCGGCTTTGAAGATTATATCAATGTTTTAAAATTTGTATAACCCTATTTCACCCCCAGACAAAATGTCACCCCTGATGATACAAACATATGACGTTTTTTACATGAATTACTATCATTTTACGTGATAGTATTTTTTTTTCTTTTGAAAAAGTGGTAATGACCTTTTTTACCAGGTTTATAAAGTATTACATTTAAAGTATTTTTCTCTTGAAGTTCCTCCAGTTTCGCAAAAGAATGACCCTTCAGACGATTTTTGTGAATTTCTAGAATGCGAGAATGACACACAATCAAATCAAATCAGTCTAATTTTACATGAAAGTCTTTTTGACTCCAGTTTTTATCTCTTCATGGTTTCGAGCTAGAAATCATTGAAAACGTGTCTAAGTGAAAATTCCACCCTACCGTCACGACGTATGGACTTCAGCTTCGTGATCAAGGACCAAAATTTCTCTTAGCGCAAAGTTTTACGAACATTGAAGAGGTCTTGAAGCATTTTTACCCAGTTGGCGGAGAATAAATACTTTCTGGGGTCCAATACAAACTCCTCAAAAAATTTGGAGCAATTGGTTGACCCCTCAATTGGCGTGAAAAGATTGAATTTAGGTATGGGAGTTGTATGGAAATTAACAAAACATTTTTTTTTTGCAATTAGATTTTTATATATTTTATATATTTTTATATATTTTGATTCTGTCAAAAGAAGAGCAGCATTCTCAAAACTGGCAAATTGCGTCTTAGACCAGTTTTAGTACGTTGTATTTTTTAAAGGTACAAGAGAGCACAATACTTTAGGGAAAGTTGTAGAGCATATTACCAATTTCAACCCGATTGTGTTAGTTTTTGAATTTGCCTTTAAGTATTGTAACATTGAACTTAAGTTGCAAAATGGTTATTTTGTGGTTAAGGAATGAATTGACAAAGTAAGTAATTTTAATTGCAATCGTTGCTGTTTAGCTCGAGGACCACCCTAGCGCCAGTAATACATGTGGTTGTCGTTGCCGTGTGCCCTGTTACCATGGAGATTCATCTGTCTAATGGGGGTAACCCAGGCAGTAATATCATCAGCATCCTTCATCGGCTGCTGCTGCGTTAATATGGCTCGTGCTCATTTTTGTACTCAGCTTCTTCTTGTTCTTCATCATCCTGTTAGTCTGCTTTGCATTTACTTCCACGAACCATCCTGAGTCCTGTCTGTATCCTGTCCGTTGTCTGAACAGACATTTCCAATCGCAGCCGCCGCCGTGTCGAGGTTTGGCTGATGGTTTCCAACATGATGATGAGGGCAAGGCCACTCAACGTGGAGGACTTCGTGGTCCAGCTGCTGCATCGATTAGTGGAGCAGAGCTGGCTGGATTGGCAGATGGTAATGAGAAGGTTCTGGTTGAGAATCTATCCATATCAGCGGTTTTCTCAAGTAGGACCAAATTAGCACTATAGCTGAATGCTGATTTAGAGCTTGTCTGCAGATTTGCGTGGAATGACATCTTCATGCTTCCCAAATCATACTTCTGTCCATCACAACTCAAGCTGCCCACCCGGAGGGCCACTGCTGCTGCTGCATCTGCTGCGCCCACATGATAACTCAATCCGCGTGTGGGCCCTCCTCCCCAGACCACAACAATGCATGGTAGACCCACATAACAACTCGAAAATGAAAATTAATACCTCATTTCACAGGCTGGGGTCCACGCAGCTGACAGCACCGGCCGGGCGCGTTTCGTCACGGGGTCCCCAAACGCGTTGCTGTCCGACTCGCTTCTACAGTGGGTAACACTAGAAGGGACACATAAAACACCACCAGCAGCACACTTGAGTCAACAGCAGCAGCAGAAGCTGAGGAGGCTGAACTTGAGGCTCACCTGGCGGGCTGAGTTGGGTTGAGTGTGGAACTCGTCATTCGTTACAGTTTTCGGGGGAGAATTTGGAATTTTTAAAAAAATGATCACAGGAATATCCAATCAGTGTTGCATATCAGGGTAAAAGCTTCGATGTTTAAGGTAAAATGCCAAAATGTTAGAAATTTGGGGAGAGACAACTAATATTTGATATTTTGAGTCCCCAAAGTCGGAGTAGACGAATCCTGTCAATTAATTTTCAACCATTTTGCAATTGAGAGTTGTTTTTGGTGTCGGAGACTCAGTCAGTGGAGCTGTGTTTTTAAGACTTAGAATCGGACTTGGGCTGTTTGCCCCAGCAAAAATCACAAAAATCCAGTTGAGAAACAATCGCGCTGTTTTGGGTAGTGCGTGTCATCAAAATTTGAATGTCTTCCAAAAACACAGCTGCCAAATTTGTATGGAAAATCATATGGACAAACTAATGATGCAAAATGGCTTCTTTGGACATACCGAAAGCTCCAAAAAAGTTTCAGCCTGATTAAAAAAAATCGAATGAATAATTTTTCGTTTTTTGGCATGTTATTTTTTTAAATATCCTTTGTTTTTTTATTGTTTTATTGTTTTAAGATTATTTTTTGTCTAATTTTACAATTTTCAAATCTAAGTATTGCGAATTAATTGAATAAGTGGATGCAAATTTTCATTAACTTTTTCGAAAGAAATATTGATTTTCTGGCTTGTTATTTTTACTTTTTTTTGCCCCCTCGCCAAGAGCTGAAAGACAAAATCATTTTTTAATATTTGCATTGCTCTTATCAACCTTTCAAATATATTCTGGATTAAAAAATAAAAGCGAAATTTGACCTGTATTTATGATCAAATTTTATTTATTAAGTTTTCTATTGTTTAACTTGAGATGGAGTTTTCATTACGTTTTGAAAAGTTGTTCTAGTACATCTAAGAACATTGCAAATATTTTTCATTGCGATTGCACTTTGAAGTGAAAATCAGGAAAATATATTTAAAATTATTCAATGAAATTGTTAGTGCAATAATTTGAAACAAATTAAATAGAATATTTTTCGATATTTATTCTTTAAGCATGTTTCTAGACATTTTAAACGGAATGTTTACATTTGATTTTTGGATCAAAAACAGTCCAGTTTGAACTTGTTTAAAATTATTTGTTAAAATACCTCAGTGCTTTTTTCCTGCCATTTTCAATCATTGAAAAAAATAACAGTACAGAAAAGTACTTTTTGCAATCCCGCTGTAAAACTGAATTCTTTTCCTGTCCTTCTGGAGAAACCAAACAACCTACTTTTGACTTCCAAAAATATTAGATTTGAAAATCAACACCTTTTAATTCCAGTGCCGAAAAGTTCTACGTTTCAGCACTGATATGAGTTGAACTTTTCAATATTGTTTTGTTTTGAACAGTGAATTTACTTAACACATGAATGTTTGACATAAAATTCCATTCAAAAGCGTTTTTCGGAACTGCAAAAAATGTTGTAAGCAACTCGTTGCAAAACATGTTTTTTTCAGCACTCGTCGTAAAAATCCGTTTTTTGCAACTTGTTACATAAACTTACTATTTCAACAATCTTTTTAGTGAGTAAAATATAACATTTCAGAACTTGTGCCGTAAATTCGGTAAATTCATAATTTTCGATACCACAGTAGGATCTCGGAACCATTTCAAAGTCACAACTCTCGACGGCCGATCGCTCCTTCTGATGATGCTTTCTGACCGTCAGAATTTTACCACACCGCACAACAGTGAGTGAGAGGGCGTAATTAATGTTAATAATATCCCGGGTAATTGAGATGTATTGTTTTGGTTGAAATTTCATACCGAATTCTCTTGTTCTTTTCTTTCTCCACTTGCCTGCTTACTTCTCGAAGCATTATTTGAGATCTTTCAGCTGACCATCGAAGAAACCTGAGGAGCAACAGAGAACTCCTGCCGAGAGCCAGCTATACTCTTTCAAATGATCATCCTCGATGAGTCTTCATGAGTAGACGAAAAATCTCACTCTTTTCTCTCTCGCAGGTTCGCTCGAAGAGTAGAAGAACGCACCGAGGAGCCGGGTGGAAAGAGATAATGAAGTAATGAGAAAAGATTTATTGGTATGTTAATTTTGAATGGCGCTTCCGGAGTCTCACTCGAGGCAGCGAAGATGACAACGGCGAAGAAGCCGCGAGCCTCGACAAGTGAATGAAGTGTGTGTGTGTGTGGAGCCAAGTGGATTGGAGTAACTCTCGAGGAGGAGAGGATGATGGGAATGTGCTTAGAGAACGAGCTTTGAATTGGAAATGATGAGTCGTTTCAAGCGGCTCCCCTCACTCACTCACTTTCGATCCAAAAGAACGAGGTTTTTTTTCTGGTGGATGTGATCATAAAAGTGAGTAGTGTTACTGACCTATGACGCGTTCGAGGAAGAAGACTGTAAAAATCAACATTTTGTAAATGCGTTCTTTTATGATTCGATTCGAGTGAGAGAAAAAGGTTCTTCGGGATGAGTTTTGGACGGAATCAGGTTTCGCTTTTTTTGGGTGTTCATTCTCAACTCTTGTGTTTGCATACGCACAGCCCTCCACATTTCGGGGGGGATTGAAAAAGAGCCATCTCATGGTGAGGCGGATATACGCACCACTTTGAAGTGGAGGAAAAATTTCAACAATTCATTGAGAATTTGATAGAATGAGGTGATGGTTATCGAATGTCGGAGGATTCAGTGGGATGAAGTGATAAATTCTCGCGGTCGCCGGAATTCCAAGGAATGAATTATTGTGGTTACAGTATAAAAAATCTAAGGAATTTGTTTCTACTTGTTTATGTTTAGCTTATTAATTCCCCAGATATAACATAAAAAAAATTGTACCAGCCTAATCGAATCACGAACAAAAATTTTTTCATGTATTTCTATTTTAGGAACAATCGGTCTTTTTTTAGAATTTTAATTTTTGTATTTTTTAATCCGAATGAAACTTTTTTGGTGCCTTCGGTATGCCCAAAGAAGCCATTTTGCATCATTAGTTTGTTCATATAATTTTCCATACAAATTTGGCAGCTGTCCATACAAAAACGATGTATGAAAATTCAAAAATCTGTATCTTTTGAAGGAATTTTTTGATCGATGTGGTGACTTGGGCAAAGTTGTAGGTATGGGTATGGACTACACTGAAAAAAATGAAACACGATAAAAAAATTAGTGACTTTTTATTTAACTTTTTGTCCTTAAAACTTGATTTGCAAAAAACACTATTTTTAATTTTTTTGATATGTTTTAAAGGACATCAAATGCCAACTTTTCAGAAATTTCCAGGTTGTGCAAAAAATCTTTGACCGAGTTATGAATTTTTTAATCAATACTGATTTTTTCAAAAAATCGAAATATTGGTCGCAAACATTTTTCAACTTCATTTTTCAATGTAAAATCAAATTTGCAATCAAAAAGTACTTCATTGAAATTTTGATAAAGTGCACCGTTTTCAAGTTAAAGCCATTTTTAAGAAACTTTTTTTGAAAATAGTCGCAGTTTGCATTTTTAAATTAGTGCACATATTTTTGAAAAGCTGAGAAAATTCTTTTGCGGTTTTGAACTTTGTTGAGACGACCCTTAGTGTCTGACATATTGGTTTAAAAAACATGTAAATTGAAACATTCGTGAAATTTTCAGATATTTTCGAAAACAATATTTTCAATTTTTTAAATCAAGACTTACATTTAAAAAGGGGCTTGTTGGCACCGGGATGAACCAGCCTAATTGCAGCAAGTGAAACACGACATGCAAAAGAGAACGCACGATTAGAACTCGGTGGCCGGAAAGCCGACCCGCGACGAATTGCCGGAGAATCTGGGATAAAGCGAAAACCATTTTGATTGTTCACAGTGATCTGTGCTTAGTTGTAGAAAATTTGATAATTATTGGTGGAACCCGAGGAAGTTTGTTTATATTTCTACATAATCTAACTGCATTTGTAAGTAGGATCAGTTTATCGCCCTTTGCGGGTCACCATATAATGAATTTATGCTATTTATCAGCAATTTGTTCCACACCGCGTGGGGCGATCTACGAGGGCAAAGGTTGATCATCAGTTCAACAATTATTTGAACCGTAGCTTGTAAGTGATTATCTTAAATTGATATCTATTGGAATTTACTCGAACATTGTATTTACTTAACTATGCCTAAACAACCCGCCAGCGAGCATACGAAGTGAGAAAAGGGCACACTAGGGAAACTGTTCATGTAAGCATAATTTTTCAATCAACTTGAACTCCCCAATTAATAAAATGGTTTAATTTTAGTTTAAAGCCGCTAAAAACAAAGAGCTGCTTTTAAAATCAGTTTGTCCGAACTGCTAGTCCGAACAGGGCTAAATATTCGATATTACGACCTTTTAACAAAAAAATAAATAAAATGAATGACTGAAATCTGATATAACTGCTCTTATTACTTTAATCTAATCTAATCTAATCGAACACAAGCGCAGCCAGTCCGAAGAAAGCATCCTGGAAGATAGAACTGCTCTTATTACTTTGAACATTAAATCCGAGTTTTTCGACACCATTTAAGTAAAACTTTAATTATTGATTGCTTGTAAAATAAAAAAAAATTATCAATATTTCATCATCGCCATTTTGGCTGCCATCTTGGATTTAAAAAATTCTAAATCACTTTAGAATAGTTACTTAAACTCAACAATCAAAAATAAGATTTGTATTTTGTTTAATGTGATTAATATATATAACAATCGGAGAAGTGTCCACTTCATGCCTCAAGACCATACTATGAAAAAGCGAGCCTCAATTAGTATAGGGTACACTCCCATATCATGGATTGACGAGATTTATTTTTTAACTCACATAATATTTAGTATTCATTACTACGAGAAACTAATTTGATAAATTGGTCTGTTGAAATCCTTTTCTCACTCATCCATTCTCACATTAATTCACTCACTAGTTCACTAACTCACTAACTCACTCACTAACTTACCCACTAACTCAATCACTAATTCATTCACTAACTCAATCACTTACTCACTCACTAACTCAATCAAAAACTCACTCACTAACTAATTACTAACTCACTCACTAACTCACTCACTAACTCACTGACTAATTTTCTCATTAACTCGCTCACTAACTCACTCACTCACTCATTCACTAACTCACTCACTAACTCACCAACTCACACACTAACTCACTTACTAAATCACTCACTAAATCACTTGCGAACTAGCTACCCTACTCACTCAATATTCGTCATTTTTTTTTTTATTGAATTAGAGAGATTTTACACTTGTGTGCATTCATCTCTTGAAAAGGTCTTCACTTCATCGCTTAATATTAGCACTTTTTTAATTTTCTTTTTCTTCCTGCTGCTATCGGGTTGTTGACGGCTGCGGCCATCTCTCACCAGACTGGCTGGGAGTTCGTTAAATGAGTGTACTTAGGTTGGCTTCGTTGAAAAATTGCAGAATTTTTTTTGCTGCTTCATCATCATCGGCCAATGCTTCTCGGACATTTGCTGCCGCTCGAAGCAAGTCCGTCCCATATGTATATTTGTCGATTTTGAGATAAACCCGACAAAAGGCTTGTTTTAACATCTACTTCAAGCCTATTTAATAAAAATGTCATGTTTGTTCTAGAAATTCCAAAATAAAAATGACTTGTGTGCTGTCCCATATGCAAAATAAAGGCAAGTCAGTTCTTGGTTAGAAAAAAATCACAAATCGATCAAATAAATGTGTATTTTTTTAAATAACCCACAGACTATGTTTCATAGAGCCTGTTGAACTTTAAAAAAAACTTAAGTTGTTGATTTTTAATTAATTTTTATATATTTGGAAGCGTTATACTCAATACGTATTCTGCCTTTTTTCCTCATGCAAGGGACAACCACGGTCAAAAAAGAAACTACATACCATTGTAACTATTATTTTTAAAAAGACAGTTCTGTTCCTTATTGAATGAAAACCCATGGTCCTGGGTCTGGATGAGGTTCCATTTCCAACGCAGATTGCGGTCAATTCAAGGGTCCATATGCTGAGACGTGTATTCAAATATCTCCTCTCTCTGCAGCAAAAGAAATTGACTGTCTCGTCGCCGGTTAAAGTTTCATACTCAGGAATAATACTAAAACTTAGATTATCCTGAAACAAACATACTTTTATAAATTTAACAAAAAATGCTTTAAAAACTACCAAAACAAACCAACATTTGACAGGTAAATTTCTGTTGTAAATGTTTAAGCCTACCTTGATAACCTGACAGACTTGCCTTTATTGATGGACAAATAAAGTCAGGTCAGTCCCAGCACGAAAATTTACCAAATTAACCTATAAATTTTAACTTTTTCAAGTCAAAATTGGAGTAGGGGTATTATTTAAACCAATATTGAAATAATTGTTGAAAAAAATATTTAAAAATTGTTGATTAAAAATGTAAAAAAAGGTGAAACATTTTTCGAGCTTCTCATGGCGTCATCGCAGCACTCACTTTTTACATATGGGACGGACTAGATTCGAGCGGCAGTTTGGTGGTATATTTTTTTTTTTCGCTCTGGTTCGTAACCGATGCAGTCAGCAATTATGTGTTTAATTGTGACTGGTTGGTAGCACCTGGGGCATTTGGGGGCTTCTTCTTTTTCTAGCAGGTATTTGTGTGTTAATTTAGTGTGTCCAATTCTTAATCTGGTTAGGGTTACTTCGTTTTTTCTATTTTGATTTATGATTTTGGAGTAGGGTTTTATGGTATTTTTAATTTCTCTGAGTTTGTTGTTTGTTGTATTGTGCCATTCGTTTTGTGCTTGGTTCCATATAGCGTTTTTCACTATTTTTTTAATTTCTTCGAAAAGTAATTCAGGTTCACTAATATTTAGCTGAAGTGCGTTTTTTGCTTCTCGGTCTGCTTTTTCATTGCCAGGGATTCCAATGTGGCTTGGGATCCACATAAAAATGACTGAGCTCCCTTTGGCTTCTATTTCTTTGTTTAGTAGTTGGACTTTATCTTTAATATTCGTCAATTTAGATTTCTGATCGACTAGTATCTTTAGAAAAGTTGTTGGTAGCCTTTTGAGCAATTTACATAGTTTATTTCTATTTATTTACACTAAGGCCGTTGCAAATATTTTTCAAAGTTTATGTCGCTCCCCCTTCAAAATTGGTCTGAAAAATCAGGGGCAAAAACCAGTCATGCTTTTGAACGGGTTCTCCGTTCGTTCAAGTTCACACAGCAACACGGAATATAACAGCTCTGAGAACGAACGCTCGTCTCTAAGAAACGTTCGTTCAGTAGGCTTTTTTGAAACGAACGGAGAACCCAGTTCAGAACTCTAGCTTTTTCCTTTGATGGGACCTCAGTAGACCAGCTAAACTTCATTCACTTTTAATCACCCCTTGACATATCAGTCCTGCTAGCTCAGTGGTAACACATAAGTGTAGTAATCAAAGGTAGTGAGTTCGAGAATTCGAATGATTTGTTTTTTGTGTAGTTCGAATCATTCATGTTCAAAACCACGGTGGTCATAAGGTTTCGTCTGTTTCTTAGTTGAAAGCTTCAGATGCATTTTTAAATATAAATCGTTTAGCTTTAGTTTTCATAGCCTCTCTACCTGGATTTTCCCTTGAATGGTATAATAATTTAAGTCCAAAAGTTGTTTCACTACCCAACTAAACACCAAATAAAATAAATGAATTCAACAAAATAAGATTTCGAACACTTTCTCTGATTACCAAACTTTCATGTTACCACCGATCTAACCAAGCTATATGAAAGTCAGTCTACTGATTGTCAATATAAGTCAAACTGTCGCCATGGAGAACCTTTGGCTACAGGCGGTTCACAGAACGCGTTCCAAATGTTGAAAGAGAACGGCACGAAAAAGTGACGTTCTGTTTTTGGAACGAAAACCAATGGCTCCTGCGCTGTGGGTTCAGTTCACACTGAAGAACGAGAACGAACGCAGAACGGGTTCCGTGCAAATTGCATGACTGGCAAAAACAAAAATTACCAAAAACTTCAAAATTTCTATGAAAATAGAAGTCTTGTCATCTGAAAACAATCTAAAATGCATTTTTCTGCATTGATAATCATATTCAGCATGTTTGGGCTAGTTTTAAAATGTTTTGAATTTTATAAAATTCTAATGTACAGCACCGCAAAAATAAATTTTTAGCAAAAAATAAAATTTTCGTCAATACTAAGATATTTTGGAAACTAATGATGGCAAAACAACTGAACAGGTGTATAATGCGTTTTAAAACACTTTTGTCACCAAAATGATTAAACAATGGCTTGTAATTTCAATTTTTATACTTTTTTATTTATTTGCCCCCCCCCCCCTCCCTCGACCCCGACCAGAGTCGAGGGATATAAACTTCAAAAAATATTTGCAACGGCCTAAAGAGAAGTTGTGTGATTTTCAGCAATTTAATTTCAACAGTATTGCTAGTAAAGTTTTTGAAAATTTGTGTCAACTTTTATATTGAAATGCATTCAAATTTTTGAAAATATTTTTCTCTTATAAATATTTATTTAGTTTCATAATTAAATAAAATCATGAACAGAGTTATTTAACAATAGTTGCATGAACATTTTTTTTGCAATTCCAAAATACTCTTTTGAATAAGATTTTTCGGCGGAGTTCCCTTCTATAATTTAGAATCTGTGTATGTTTGGCAACTCAAAATAAAAAAAAACTAAAAAGTGATCTTTTCAGAGCTATAATGAACTTTTCAATGCTGAGAAATTTTGCCAAGAATGAGCAATACTATGCAAATTTGCAGTTGTTCATACAAAAAAGCTATTGATAATTTTGAAAATCTGTATCATAAAAACGAATTTTATCGATAAGTTGGCTTAGGACCACTTAAAAAAGTTACGCTCTCAAAAAATCATTTTTTAAATTAACTTTTTTAACCCAAAAAAATATTCGCGCTAAACATTTTTTTTTTGGTAAATATTATTCTTGGAAAGGGGAAATATACCCATTTTCAGCCTAATAAGCGGTCATGTTTGAGTGATGCTGGATAATCTGGAGTGTTCCTTGAAATTTACTAACACCAAGTACACCAACGACTAGAAAAACTTTTTGTGCACATTTCTGTTTATTTTCGCTTTTACTAAAAGTTATTCTATTCGTTTTACAAGCATTTAAAAAAAAATCCAAATGTATTCTAATCAGACGAAAATACATTGGGCCACGCCCATTTTCCTATTTTCTTCCAGCGCTCTTTTGGGTCTGCTTAGTGCTGCCAAAATTGATGAAATTTTAAGCGAACACTCACGAAAAGCAGCATTAATAGAGAATATTTCCTGGCATCACTGGCTCACTCCAACAGGCGCTGCTGGTGGTGTTGGTGGCCACCCTTTGTTCTTTATTTGCCTTTGCTTCACGCTCGGTTTTCTTCAGCCTTCGATTGGAATGGGTCGGCAAAAGTCCAACGTCAAAAGACTTTGCGCGTTTGTTTTGTTATGGCGCTTGCTAATTATTTACATGTTTCGGGATTATTTTTCAAGTTTAATTGAGCATACATTTCTGCATAAGACGAAGATAGGTGATTGATTAGAAAGGATAGATTTCCCTTATGTTTAAGATGACAATAATTTCATCTTTTGAGCTATAGCACAAGTTGGTTAAAAATCCTTTGTCAGTGTTGCCAATTTGATTGTTTTTAAACGAGGAAAAAATTTAGAAACATTTCTCAAGGGAGCGTTCTTTTTTACGTAACACAAAAAATGGATGATTTACTCCGATTTAAAAAAAAACAAAAATCAATACAAATATATATTTTTTTGTATGGAGCGTAACAGGGTAGTAACAGAAAAATAGCAATCATTACAAAGTATGTTGTGAAGCTCTTTTCGATTTCAATATTTTAGTTTTCATCTTAGAAAGATTAAAAATTCTTTATTTTAGGATAAAAACAATTTTATTGAACTGAGAAATATGATTTTGTAGTTAATTTTCTTAATAAATTAAAAAAAAATGTTTCTCATTATTTTTTTTGCTTTTATTTTGCAAAATGTAGAATTAGTAAACGGCCTTATTGAATTTAAAACAAAATATTTCCAGAAGAGAAAATTAACTGATCTGCTTGCTCTTCCATTGCTTTACATTTCCATCAAACTTTATAATTAAACAATATTTTTAGAACCCAACCCCACCTCACCTAAAGTATTCACCTGATTAATTACGCACCTCCCGGAAACTTTTCAGACATCATCTTCTTCGTGGTTCATTTTTCACTCACTTTTCCAACATCATCTCTCTCTCACACACACCTCCCTAATCACTTGTCAACCCTTTCCCTTGTTTTCGACACACCCAAATAATTGTTTTTCCTCGCGCCACGGAAAAATTCCGTCGCGCAAACTTTGCTCATTTTTCACTGCGCCTTTCCTAAGCGATTCCTTCCAAAGATGAGATAAAACTGTGTGTGTGTGAGTTGTGGGTGGGTTCGATTTTTTTTCAACGGTTTGAGAAATGACACAACATTTATTCCCCAAAGTAGACAGCCTCTTTGCGGACTAAACTTGTCTTTAATTTCTTTTCTGGGTATAAGAGTGGGGGGGAAGAAAATTCTTCCGACAACTTTTCAATTTTCCTCCTGTCACAAACTTTGTGACACCCCTCTCTTCTCTTTCCCCTGAGGAAGCACGATAAGACTTTTGTTTTTTTTTGAGAAACAGTTAATTCTCTTCCGCCAAATCCATTATCCAGTCGAGAACTGCACACGTGTGGAAACTTTTTCCCTTCCAAAAATTCTCAAGAATATCGATGTTTGGGGAAAGATGGCGTGTTTGTGATGTGAAAATTGTCTTTCTCCGAAGGGATCACGCAAAAAAGTGTCTTCCATTTTGCTGTTTTTCTTCCAGTTCAATAAGTTATTTATGCAACGAGCTCAACTCCTTCCCTTTTTCTCTGGGGTCGATTGCTGTTTTCCTGTGGAAATGGGAGCTTTGCAAGTTTGTCCACAGCAGAAACAAACGGCATTGCGTGTGACCGGGGGCATGACACCTTCCCTGAAGGACTATTTAGAGCCTTCTGTCGGGGGATGATGCTGTCAACGATTTCAGAGAGTTGCCAGGCAAAGTGTTTAATATTTAAGAAGTTTTTACTCAACTCACACTTGAGAAGTTTGAAAAATTCTACTCTACTCATTTTCCATTTCAAGGAACTTATCTGTGCTCAATAAAATAAGGAAAAATTGTCCTAACTTTCATGAAGCTGACATTTAAAAACTTCTACTTCATATCATCTTAAATTTGAGCAAATATGACCAAATTTTCTCGTAACTGAATTGACAGTTTCAAAATTAAATTCTCCCCGTCAGCTCAACCTTTGCAGTTTCTTCAATTTCCCTCCCCTAGTCGACCCGTAAAGTCTTGCAGAAGGCTCACCTTAGTCAACCAAAGCCTTGGCTTTGATTTTGCTCTCGAATTCTTTCCTCGCTGACTGACTCTACCACCACCATCATCAGGCAGATTGGAACTCAGAAGAGAGGGGAGTAAGAAGGGGGGAAGTATCAAACCGAAGCAACAGGAGCAACAGCCCCATTTTCGAAACCCTCTTCGGCAGACAAAGAACGACGAACGACCACCTTCATCACCGACCGACCGACGTGGTCCTGTTTTTCTTGGCCCTCAGCTTCCTCACTAAGGCAATAAGCAAAGAGAGATGGGGAAGGGTTGCCATTTTTATATTTATTTTTTTTGCAAAGAATCTGTTCGCCATCCATTAAATTATAAAATTGATCTGAACAGATTCTGTCTGTTTTTGTTAATGATGTTTTTTTCAGATTTTATTAAATTATTTGAACCTTTAACAATCATCAAATTTTAGTTTTAGTTTTTTAAATATGAAATGAAAAAAGGGTAAAATTCTCAGGAGTTCCAGGAATTTGCCTGGAAATGAAATCATTTCAAGTATTTTTAAAGTTTTTTAAAGGTCTGTTGTCTTTCACTTTTTTAAAAGATCAATAGTCTTTCATATTCTGAAGTTTTTTTTTGAAAAGGTCCAGTAAACCAATTTCCAGTTTTTTGCTTTTTGGATGTTATTGAAACCGCTTTAAGTCAGGGATATTTAAAAACACCCAACAGCAAAAACTGACAATTTGATTTATTGGACCTTTAAAAAAAAACTCCAGATATGTTTATAGGACCTTTTAAAAAAAAGCTCTAGAATTCATTATTAAAAAATGAATTCTAGAGTTTTTTTTTTGAATAGGTACACATATCAAACATATCTGGAGTTTTTTTGAAAAGGTCCAATAAGGTTTGAAACTGCCTTGAGACAGAGGTATTAAAAAACACTCAAAAAGCAAAAACTGAAAATTTGGTTTATTTGACCTTTTCAAAAAATAAAAAACTCCAGATTTCAACTGTCAATATTTTTGAGTTTTGCTCAGAGTTCGGAAAACCACTCACACTCACAAATGTAATGTTTGACATTTCGAAATTTGTTTTCTTAAATAACCCTCGTGAGCCCTCAGAGCCCTCTTTGTGAGTAAATGAGGAAGGCCCTCACACGCACCGAGAGTGGTGAGTAATTTACTCGCAGGTAACTTAGTTTTTCTTCATGGTTGAGTAACTCCTTTACGTTTCCTCCAAAAATGTCAATTTTTTTAGTATTTTTAAATTTTGATGAAACTTTTTTCATGCGTTCTTTGGAAGTCCAAACAGGACAATTTGGCGTCATCAGTTTGTTCATACAAGTCTCTATACAAAAATGCAAGGTAATACAGCCATCCCACGTCAACAGGAAGTCTCCAAATCAAAAGTGCTCCGATTTGGCTCAAATTTGGAGTGGGGGTTCTTTGACCCAAATAATAAGTCTATTTATTTGGATCAAAGAACCCCCACTACAAATTTGAGCCAAATCGGTGCACTTTTGATTTGGAGACTTCCAGTTTGACGTGGAATGGCTGAATATTCAATAATCTGTAACTTGAAAGGAATTTTTTAATCAATTTGGTGTCTGCAGCAGAGTTTATATGGAAAAATTAAAAAAAATCTTATTTTTTATTTTTTAATATAAAAAGTCACAAACTTAACCCCCTTCGTTTTTTTTTATATATTATAATCGACGAAAAAGCCTTTTGAGCGTGTATGACAAACGTGTTTTTGCCAATTTAGGCCGTTGCAAATATTTTTCAAAGTATATGTCAAACGGTTCTATCCCATTCCCCAGAAATCCATTCCCCAGAATGGTCCATTTCCCAGAAACTCATTCCCCAGAAAAGTTTTTTTTTATTACGAATGTACTTTAATTTCCCTAAATTTTCCCTTCTTTAAAGAAAGGAATATTCTCCTGACTGTCATTACTGCTGACAAAAGTTGAAATTTCCCTCTAAAGTGGAATTTTCCCTTCTTTAAAGAAGGGAATTTTCCCTTCTTTAAAGTAAAAAAAATCTAATGACTTGTAACATGCTGACATAAGTTGAATTTTCCTTCAGCAGTTATCCCTAGTAAAGAGAGTTTTCCCTACTTAAAAAAGAAAAAAAAACAATTGGTATCAGCAGTCTTCTTCAAAGCGATTCTAAAATTGAATAATTAATGTTGAAAATTTAATATCATTATGCCAATTGACCATTATGAAGGCATTATGCCAAATCACGTTATGCTAAATGGCATTATACCAAATGGGAAATATAACGTGTATTTCTGGGGAATGGAATTCTGGGAAATGGAATTCTGGGGAATGGGATAGAACCAGTCAAACCCCATAATTTGGCCAAAAATCCGGGGATCAATTTTTTTTAACTATAAATTTCAATGCAAATAGAAGTATAATCAACTAAAAACAGTCTAGAATGCATTTTTTCGAAAATGAATTTTTTTTAAGCAACTTTGGACTCGTTTAAAAATATTTTGCACATTTACAAAATTTCATTGTACAGAACCACAATTTTTTTTCACGCAAAAAAATTGTTCTTCAATACATAGATATTTTGGAAAATTATGTTGCAAACAATTGGACAGGTGTATAGTGTTTATAAGATCTTTTTTTCATTACAATGTTAAAAGCGTGGCAATGAAAAGTTGATTTGTAAAAACGTAGAGAATTGCTTTATATTTTTTACATTCTGCAACACGATAACCTTTTTTTAAGAAATTTAATAGGATGTAAAAATATCTCTGTGTTTTGAGGGTTTTGTTTTTTAAACACTCACAAATTTTGGCGTTTTTCTTTTCATTACAACCCAAAAACTAAAAAATAAATAAATATAAAGCTTAATTTTTAAAAAATACAGGTGTATCTCAAAAAGTCTGGCTTAATATCAAAAAAATAATGATAGTATTTTTTTCTAATTATTTTATTCGAATTTTTGGTCCCTAAGTTATTTTAATTTTAAAGCTTGAAAGTGCCTCAATTGATAAAAACATTATCTTTTTATTATCTTTGTTGTTTTTTGCCCCCGGATGTTCCAGAAAAAACTTAATGTAAAAAAGTTTGACCTGACCAATGTTTGTGGTTTTGAATCATTTCAATATTAATTGTTTAAAGCAGATTAATCAGATAATTCCGTTTTAATCAAGTAAAAAAAGCAAAGGTTGAGAACTTTTGGAATGAACTTATCTTTAGGATTGAAAAAATCAGAAATGCCTAAAGTAATGAAACTGTTTTAATTTTAAGTATTAACCGATACAAGGGCTGCAAAAAAAAACTTCTTTGTTTTTGTTGCAGTATTTTTGAACAATTTTCATGCACAAATCGCATCCTCAATTCGTACAAATTGAACTTTAATTTTTTTAGACAATTCCAAATGTATTTTTGAAACTTTGTATGGAGTATAGTGATTTTTTGTAATAGTGCAACGTTCTCAAAATTGATTTGTTAGATCTTCAATGTCATAAACGATTTGTGAATTTCGAAAATATAGAATTATGATTAACCTTTTGGAAGGGTAAAAAAACTTATTTTGGATATTTTGAAATGTTAAACTTGATTCATAAATTTCAAATTAATTTCATGTTTCTTTTAGCATTTAAAATCTAATCAATAGTTTCCAAGATATTGCTAGTTCAAAAACGAGGGCTAATAAGATTACACTGAGAACAACTCGTTTTTCACCGAAAATAAACTTTAATTAATGAATAAAAAAAAGCATGACATTTTCTTTCCTTTCGCAAATATTTTGTGCAGGGGTGCTTATCCTTTTAAATCACAAAATTTGAAAAAAGTATCTAAGATTACAAACATCGTTAAAACGATTCATTTTCTCGAAAAAACAATATTTTTTCCGTGTAGAAATGACGGAAATTGCCTCTTTTGGCAAAGCGAACCCTTAGACAAAGTGTCATTCAACTAAAATCAAGAAAAATGATTTGCGACAATGTATATAATATAGAAATAACTTAAGTTCTGTTCTCCGCAAAATCTGGCAACCCTTCCCATCACCAACGAATGCGGGCGCAGAGCATAGAGCAGAAAAAATAAAAATATCGCAAAAAAAAACCTCCCTTGCCGAGTTTCGTTTCGTTTGGCCTGCAAGCCTGAAGGCACAGAATCCTCCTCGATGCCGTTCTCAGATCTTACTGCCAAAGAGAGGGTGGCTGGCAGCCACGAGAGGACGAGAGTTCAGTGAACTTTTACGCCATCGGCTGTGGTGGTGCCTTCTTGGGGGGAGGGAGGGTGCAGGGCAGGCCAAGAAACACTTGAGCTATCCAGAACTGAGACTGTCAGGAGAGTACGAACGAACTTTGAGTAAGGCCTTGGAAATATTGCCTCTTTTGCAAAGGATTTCTGGTCTTGCTGGGGAGAGGGGGAGAGGGGAAGAGAAATGGTCCACATTTTGGGGTGGATTTGGCAGGGAAAATTGCCTAAATGCTGTCGAGGGTGGCGGAAGTTGAGATTCGACAGTTGGTTCAGCATTTCCCTTCAGAGACACGAGATCAATGGGGGCAGCTTCAGCAACAGGGACCGGCAAGAACACATAACTCTCTCTCTCTCTCTCGCTCCCTGTCTCTATGTACAGCAACAATTCTGCCTGTTTTGGGGTGAAGAACCGACCAGAACACAGTAATATGCTGTCTATCTCCATAACACATAAAGGAGGTGGCGGTGCTTTACTTCGGGATTGATGTTGACGTTGGAGGATGAAGGTCTTCTCCCAGAGTTGAGCAGATAAAAGGTATCGTCGTTTCATCCGGGGGTTTTGGGTTAGTTAGTTCGGTGGCATATTGGGTGGTTCGGTTTGGGAATTGCGAATATTGTTGATGTAAGTACAACC
The DNA here is from genome assembly GCF_016801865.2 of Culex pipiens pallens. Lineage (NCBI taxonomy): Eukaryota > Metazoa > Arthropoda > Insecta > Diptera > Culicidae > Culex > Culex pipiens. The sequence continues at coordinate 80,442,883 of NC_068938.1, forward strand.
GAGCAGTTATTCCAAGAAAAATCATATGTCACTGTCTATTGTGGTTTCCAGAGAGCTGAAATAGCATGAACAAGCTCCAGTAAACAAAAGTTTTAGCCATGAAGCGTAACATGTTCAGCTCGATGTCAAAATCTTCAGAATCTTTAAGATCAGCAAAGGTTGATATCCTGATTCACATAATCAAACTTTCAAATTTTGTATGCCAAATATTTTAAAATAAAAATATTACTGGCCTTATCATTACAAAAAATGGAAGCTGGATAGATATATATTTTGAATTACATAGATGAATACCAATATTTTATCATGCATATTTTACGCAAAATTGCATCACCCAAATCAATACAACGAGATTCCACTGATAACACTTTGAGCTGTTTCCTCTCCCCACTCAACAAATGTTGATCAAATTCGGCTCTCCGAAAGATAAGTAGCACGCATAAATTGGAGGCAAAAGAAAACTTGCCCCCCCCCCCTTGTTCTGCAAACACACCCCTGTGATGCACGGCGGGAAATTTATATAGGAAACGAATAAATATTTAAACGTCTTTTCATATCGATGCCAAGAAGGCAAACACACAAAAAATATGATGAAGCCCCAAGGCGAACCAGGCAAAAAAGGGATGCGAAATCTGCACATGGGGAGCGTTCTTTTATTACGTAACGCAGTAGGGGGGGAGGGGGGGTCGGAGGCCGTGTCACGCTCCATACAAATTTTTTAAAATTTGTATGGAAATTTTGTTACGAGGGGGGGGAGGGGGTCTAAAAATCCGATTTTTCGCGTTACGTAATAAAAGAACGTTCCCATGGAGTCTGTCGGAAGGAGGAACTTGTAATGTGCCGTGTGGGAGTAATATTTTCTTTTTTATTAGATTCTTCCTATGCGTTTGAACGTGAATTCTAGGAATTTTGATTAGCTGCATAAAGAAGAGGTGGTTTTACTCCAGGAAAAAACATTTTTTTAAATCAGAATGAGAAACGATTCTTCAAAATCAAAATTTGAAAAATCTGAAAAAACCTCTTTGATTCACGTGAAACTTTGCTGTAAGGGTTGATTTTTGTTTTTTTTTTCTGGATTTAGACTTAGACAGGTTTTTAATGATTTGTAGCTCGTAACCGTGAAGAGAATTTGGTGTCAAATAAACTTTTGTGTAAAATTGGGCGGCAGATTTATACACAACAAAAAAAAAAAGAAAGCGCATATATCATAAAAAAATCTAAAATCAAAAAAATAAGAAGGTAAAGTTTGTCAAAATTGATTTTATTTTGTGATAAGTAGTTAATGAAAAACATTGCTATATTTTCCGTGTACCATTTTTCCAAATAGTTCTAATCATGCAACATTGTTGAAGACACCAAATTGTATTCTATTCTACACTTGTATGTAGAAATCAATGATCCAAAATGGCTTATTATTCTAGCGAATAGTTTTTAAAAAGTTGTTATTCGAATTTTATTCGTGATTTTTCTTTACATGAAACACTTTTAAAAATTGATAGCAAAATTGCATGTTCGTTTTTATAGGCCCTTGCAATTTTTTTTTGAAGTTTATGTCCCTCGACTCTGACCTAAGTGTTGGCGAAAATTATTTTTTTTCCAAAAAAAAAAAGTTTTTGCGGTGCTGTACATAGGAATTTTATAAAAATTCAAAATAACAAGCTAAATGAGCAATTCTCTACCAAAACCGGAAATGGATTTTATTTGTATTTTTTTATTTGGCTCAAACTTTGTGGGGGCCTTCCTTATACCCAAATATGCTATTTTGTGTCATTGGTTCACCCATACAAGTCTCCATACAATTTTGGCAGCTGTCCATACAAAAATGGTATGTACATATTCAAACAGCTGTAACTTTTGAGTGAATTTTTTGATCAATTTGGTTTCTTCGGCAAAGTTTGAGAAAAAAATAGGTACACGGAAAAAAATTTGAGGATTTTTTTATCAACTTTTTTTTACTAAAACTCAATTTCTCAAAATACATATTTTTTGATTTTCGAGATTTTTTGATATGTTTTAGGGGACAAAAATCCGCAACTTTTGAGCCATAGAGAAACATGGTCAAAAAATCTGCCAAACATTGAATATTACGCCCATTTAAAATGCTAGTCTTGATTTAAAAAATTTCATAATATTTTTTCGAAAAGATCGGAAAATTTCAGGAATGTTTCATATATTAACATTGAAAATCGGAACATTAGTTGTTGAGATATCGTCATTAGAAAATGGTGGGCTGTTTGGGTGAGACTTAGAAAACTTCAATTTTCGTGTTTCTTTTTCTTAAAGCCGCTGTATCTCAGCAACCAAAGGTCCAATCTTCAATGTCTCTTAGACAATTTTATAGCAAATTTTCTGAACTTTTCAAAAAATATATTTTTAGAAATGGTCACTCATGGTCACTATTTTTAAAAATTGAAAAACTGCAAATATTTCGCTAAAATAAAACTTTCGGTGGCTATATCTAGAAAACGGAACCCTTTATCAAAAAATATGTAAAGTACTTTTCGATAGTAAATTCAATTTTGCATTAAAAAATAATGTCAAACTTGTTTTTGCATGAAACTTCGATTTTTTCCAAAAATCACTATTTTTTCAAAAATTCATAACTCGGCGGCAGATTTTTTGACCATGTTTCTCTATGGCTCAAAAGTTGCGGATTTTTGTCCCCTAAAACATATCAAAAAATCTCGAAAATCAAAAAATACGTATTTTGGGAAATTGAGTTTTAGTAAAAAAAAAGTTGATAAAAAATCCTCAATTTTTTTTTCCGTGTACCTATTTTTTCTCAATAGTCCTCAACAATACCTACAACTTTGCCGAAGACACCAAATTGATCAGAAAATTCACTCAAAAGTTACAGCTGTTTGAATATTTACATACCATTTTTGTATGGACAGCTGCCAAAATTGTATGGAGACTTGTATGGGTGAACCAATGACACAAAATAGCATATTTGGTCATAGGGAAGGCCCCCACAAAGTTTGAGCCAAATCAAAAAATACAAAAAATAAAAATGGCCGAAATCGGCCGATTTCGTAGAGAGTTGCTCAAATATAAAAATCAATACAGAAAAATGCGTTTTAGATTGTTTCAGTTGATTTGACTTCTATTTTCATTAAAATTTTGAAGTATCTTGAAAAAAATTGGGGGGCGACATAAACATTGATTTTTTTTTGCAGCGTCCTTAATTTGAATAAAAAAACATTTTTTTGCATGGTTTAAAAATCGTTGCTCATTTTCCGTTACTCAACTGAAAAAATCCAGCGACATGTCATTTTATGGTAGGGAATATTTGAGTTAGAACAAACTTTTTGTTTTAAAATAACGTGTTTTTTGTAACTGCAGGGTTACTTTTAAGAGTATACCAATGTTCTACACAGTCTACAACAACAAAAAATATTTATAAACATAAGGAGTTTGCATGTATTCATCATAAGTTATCAGAATTTTACGAAAAGTTTGTTGGAATCTGCCCATTTTTAGATAGTTTTCTCCTTTTAAACTCAAAAGTGTGTTTTAGAAAGTACTTTTATGAGAAAGTTCAGCAAATGTTGCAAAAAATGAACCTTTACACGTTTTTGTGGCTCGTTTGGTCAATCAAACGAATTCTTGAAGATTCGAATAATACATTTAATTCACCACAAAATTACATAGCTCTCAATTTTTGACAGTTGAGCAATTCTCGCTGAAACCGTCCCACTAGATGCACATGTTCTCAAATCGTTACGGCGATGTTCTCATTCGATTCAGCGCACCAAAAAACCATTAGAACAACCTTCGAACCAATAATAATGTCAGCCGTTAGCCACCTGTAATAAAAAACATGTTTTGAACTATGGATTTTTTCGAAAAAATGCCCTAATTTGGAGAAATGATATCTCCCAAAATACATTACCAAACACCAAAAAGTTATATATCGTTGGAAAGGTAATCGCGAGGGCTTTCTATCGCACTTTGAAAAACATTTCAAAAATAATTTATTCAATGGTAATATTAAGGGTTTTAGAGAAACTTACTCTTAATTTTGAATTTTGACCGTGTTCGCAACCACTTATCATTTCGCAACCATTTTCATTCGAAAGATTGGAAAATTTTGCATAAAATCAACTTGAGAAAAGTAGTGTAATGAAATAGTTTTCGTATAGTTATTAACGGATGAAAGAAATTGGTAAAATTTCAGTTAAAAATGACGAATGCTCAGACTTCAGAAATGAGCCTAATTTACAGTCAAAACAAAGCAGGATTGTATTTGAGCCGAATGTACAGTCATCTAAGGCAAATCTGGACATATAGGATTAATAGACACAGCTATTTCAACTATGCTTTCACTCATCAGATCATATTTTTAAATTGTTTATGTAAAAACATACATAAACAAACAATTTCTAAATTTTATGCTTTTAAGTACTCTGAAAACTAATGTTCTTACTTAGACTGTAGTCTCGATTAGCCACATTTCACTGAAGTTATATTTTATGTACAGAATTTGTTTTGGGAAAGTCTGCTTTATTTGTATAACCTCAATCGTGCACAAAAAAGTGCAAAGTTGAAATCAATATTTTTCGATCAAATTAAAATTTTGTGGGGCTGATACCATAAAAACAAGCAAAAAACTCGATTCTTGTCCAAATCGGACTACGCCCTTTTATTTGACACCACCCTAAAGTTTCGCTTTTTTACAAACAATGTGAAGAACTTTCATTGACAAACTGCGATATCTCTGAAACCGTAAGCCGTACAATGTCGAGTCAGAACTCACTAGAAAGATAATTAGACATAGAATCAATAGGTGTAGTCTGTTTTTCAGTTTAATTATTTCAATCTATTTATGCTGCGCAAATGAAATTTTTATACTTGGTTTTCATATTGAAAGTAATTAAAATTAAAGTTTAATGAATCCCATTTTTTAACATAGAATAGAGAAGAGCGAGCAAAGGTACGCACCTAGTTAAAATCATTCTGTCACCGATGACCATAAAATATTTTTGATTCGTTGTATATACCAAATGGTATCCTTATCACTTGCCTTCAAAACGTAGTACTAGGATTTGCCTCAAATCGCTTTTATGTTGAGAACCAGGCAATTACCCTAAAAAATTAAGTGCGTAGCTTTGCCCCGTGTGTTCAATGGTAATATTAAGGGTTTTAGAGAAACTTACTCTTAATTTTGAATTTTGACCGTGTTCGCAACCACTTATCATTTCGCAACCATTTTCATTCGAAAGATTGGAAAATTTTGCATAAAATCAACTTGAGAAAAGTAGTGTAATGAAATAGTTTTCGTATAGTTATTAACGGATGAAAGAAATTAAAAGGGCGTAGTCCGATTGGGACAAGAATCGAGTTTTTTGCTTGTTTTTATGGTATCAGCCCCACAAAATTTTAATTTGATCGAAAAATATTGATTTCAACTTTGCACTTTTTTGTGCACGATTGAGGTTATACAAATAAAGCAGACTTTCCCAAAACAAATTCTGTACATAAAATATAACTTCAGTGAAATGTGGCTAATCGAGACTACAGTCTAAGTAAGAACATTAGTTTTCAGAGTACTTAAAAGCATAAAATTTAGAAATTGTTTGTTTATGTATGTTTTTACATAAACAATTTTAAAATATGATCTGATGAGTGAAAGCATAGTTGAAATAGCTGTGTCTATTAATCCTATATGTCCAGATTTGCCTTAGATGACTGTACATTCGGCTCAAATACAATCCTGCTTTGTTTTGACTGTAAATTAGGCTCATTTCTGAAGTCTGAGCATTCGTCATTTTTAACTGAAATTTTACCAATTTCTTTCATCCGTTAATAACTATACGAAAACTATTTCATTACACTACTTTTCTCAAGTTGATTTTATGCAAAATTTTCCAATCTTTCGAATGAAAATGGTTGCGAAATGATAAGTGGTTGCGAACACGGTCAAAATTCAAAATTAAGAGTAAGTTTCTCTAAAACCCTTAAAATTACCCTTGAATAAATTATTTTTGAAATGTTTTTCAAAGTGCGATAGAAATCCCTCGCGATTACCTTTCCAACGATATATAACTTTTTGGTGTTTGGTAATGTATTTTGGGAGATATCATTTCTCCAAATTATGGCATTTTTTCGAAAAAATCCATAGTTCAAAACAAGTTTTTTATTACAGGTGGCTAACGGCTGACATTTTCATTGGTTCGAAGGTTGTTCTAATGGTTTTTTGGTGCGCTGAATCGAATGAGAACATCGCCGTAACGATTTGAGAACATGTGCATCTAGTGGGACGGTTTCAGCGAGAATTGCTCAGTTGTAAAAATGCAAAAAACAGATAAAGCATTAAAATGTCTTGAAAAGATAAAGTTCAAGTATATTATTAAAAAAAAAACGGTAAAAGAAAACCAAAACCAAAAAAAAAATGGCAGGACGAAGTTTGCCGGGTTCCCACAGTTTACCATAAAATTACATATCTCTCAATTTTTGACAGTTGAGTAATGGAAAATAGTATCGATTATAAAAATTTTATAAATTCAATTTTGATTAAATTCTAAAATAAACATTTTTTGTACTGTATAGTGGACAAAAAATTGGATGAAAATTACTTGAATTATCACGTTACAATCATTTTTAGATTAACATTTATTTATTTTTTCAAATTAGAGTACATTCCAAACAATTTCTCGAAAAATAACTTTAAGGTGAAGCCGTTGATCATTTTCGAATAAAATTGATCATCACTCTAAAATATTCTGTATTAAATGAAATTTAACGAATTTCTGCACCAAAATGAATCAGCATGTGCCGGTTGTTGCCTTCTTGAAGCCATTGAAGGAATTTTTGATCTAAATTAATTGTGCTTCAAAATTTATATAATTTCGTGGTACAGTCATTGACGTCCTAGTTGGCAATCATTGATTAATGACGATTTCCATAACTTCGCAAGAAATGGGATTATCGTTACCAAAATGAATCAGCATGTGTTGGGTAGTATTCTAAACATTTTGTAGAAGAAATTTTGTCAAAATATTGATAGGGGCGCAAAATTTATATCTTTGAACGAAAAATCATGGCAATGATGGAAGTCTTCACGAATTCCCACAATTTTCTTTTTTGGACATTGTTGATCCGACATTTTGCTGCTGAGATATGGCCTTGCAAAGAATTGAAATTACAAAAAATGAGTTTTTCTTAGTGCTATACATTCGACTCTAAATTTAAATCGATGATCTCTTGGAAACTATTGATCCGATTTTTCATGTTAAAAATTAATTATTTTCAAAAATGATGAAAATATTTCTCGGGAATAAATCGAAAAAGGCAGCTAGAATAAAATCATCAAAGACCATGATAACCATGATAACTTGATTAGAAATTAATCTAAGCAAAATGAATACAAAAAATTATCCTGAAAACAAAGTAAACAGTTAAACTTCAATAAAGGTAAAAACAGTTTGAAAAATGAAACTTTAATGTTGGAAAGCGTTTCTAATCTAATCTATTCTAATCTAATCTAATCTAATCAGACCCTAGCGCAGCCCATCTTTCGAAGGGATCCTGGAGAGTGCCTTAGGTTAGATGACGCCTAGCACTCTTCTTGTCATTTATTAACATTTGTAGTGCGCCATTGCACCGGAATGCATTGAAACATCACAAGCGTTAAAGCGGCCAGGCCTACTGCGCAAAGCCGTATCGCACAGATGACTGGTAATTGGGTTGAGTTTGAGCACTAAGTGTTCGAACAACAACACAATTCTGAATCGCCAGGGCAGGAAAAAGCGTGGGGACACACCACCATACGCTCCGAGATTTGGTTGTATTCGTTGGGAGTACCATGCTAAGAAGGTTTGGTACTCCGGGACCCTCTGGGATGGGACATTGTATTTCCACGAATGCCGTGGTTATAGCGCCACAACTCGCTCCCATTAAAACAAGTTAGTAAATATTTTCAAAAAAGATTTTTAAATACAGAAAAACTCTTAAAAAGAAAATATACTAAAACAAAATAGTTGAAACGTTGTGACACTTTAAGAAACGAATCAACAAGAATGTCAAAGTTAATTTTAACTCTCAGATGCACAGGAGAACATCCAATCAAATCTGGACATCAAAGGAAAAAAGTTTTCTCCCCACCTCACAAACTGCCACTCCCACCGGAATTCCACCGAACCCCGGAAGCCTCCGGTGAGTCTTGCAGAAATAAAATCTCCACGCAAAGGACACTCGGCAAACGCCTCTCCTTGGCAATCTCTTTATTAGTGGGTAATCATCGCAAAGGAACGCAACGCCCCATTGATGGACATGGACCAGGAACGGAAATGAACGGAAAAAAATGTGCTGAAACTGAGGAAAAATAAGCCCCGGCGAATGCCGAAGGAAAAATCCCCAAGGTAATCAAGTAATTTTTTTTCTCTGGATTTTCCTTTCACTGACTTTTCACTGACGACGGGACGATGCTCCACGCAAAATTCTGGGAAGTATTTTACAAAGAAAAAAAGTTCCGCACACACACACCAGATGAAGCGCAGATTTGATTTGGCCGCAGAGCACGCGGAAATAAATAGCAGTAGCAATTATTTTTAATTCCTTGAGCTACGCGGAGGGTTTTTTTTTTTCTTTTGCTTCATCTCTCTTAATGCGGCATCAAATTATGATAAAATGCGTGGCGGTCAGGAAGGAAGAATGGTCAGTGGGTTTTTTTTTCGTTCTATAAGATGAGAAAAAAAGTGGTTATTATGAATACTTTTAATACTTGTTGGGACGGGTAATGAAGGCATAAATTTAAGTTTTTTTTGCTCGGTTAATTAAATTTGGCGTGTTATCTCAGGGGGGTTAAACATGATTATGATGATCTTTAACCGTTTGGGGATTAAGCCTCAAAATTGTTTAACATTTTGTTAAGGAAACAAAAAAAATGCTTTGTTTGGTGAATTGACAAATAAATAAACATAGGAAACCCTCAGCGCCTATAAATATTCATTTCAAACCTCAAACATCAGAAAAGAGTTTTTTAAATCATGACCTAAATATAACTTAATTGATCTTTGCAAACAGCATGTCATCGAGCATCTAATACTGAGCAACTCTCTACGTAATCGGCCGATTTCGACCATTTTTATTTTTTGTTTTTTTTTTATTTGGCTCAAACTTTGTGGGGGCCTTCCATATGACCAAATAAATTATTTTGTGTGATTGGTTCATCCATACAAGTCTCCATACAATTTTGGCTGCTGTCCATACAAAAATGGTATGTAAATATTCAAACAACTGTAACTTTTGAGTGAATTTTCTGATCAATTTGGTGTTTTCGGCAAAGTTGTAGGTGTTGTTGAGGACTTTTGAGAAAAAATAGGTACACGGAAAATTTTTTTGCAGATTTTTTTATCAACTTTTTTTCACTAAAATTCAATTTCCCTTAATACGTATTTTTTTATTTTCGAGATTTTTTGATATGTTTTAGGGGACAAAATCTGCAAATTTTGAGCCATAGAGAAACATGGTCAAAAAATCTGCCGCCGAGTAATGATTTTTTGAAAAAATAGTGATTTTTGGAAAAAATCAAAGTTTCATGCAAAAACAAGTTTGACATTATTTTTTAATGCAAAATTGAATTTGCAATCGAAAAGTACTTCACAGATTTTTTGATATTGATATATTGATTTTTGACCATTTCTAAAATTTTTTTTGAGAAGTTCAGAAAATTTGCTATAAAATTGTCTGAGAGACATTGAAGATTGGACCTCGGGTTGCTGAGATAGAGCCGCTTTAAGAAAAAGAAACACGAAAATTGAAGTTTTCTTAATCTCACCAAAATAGCCCACCATTTTCTAATGACCATATCTCAGTAAATAATGGTCCGATTATCAATATTAATACATGAAACATTCGTGAAATTTTCCGAACTTTTCGAAAAAAATATTTTGAAAATTTTCAAATCAAGAGTTACATTTTAAAAGGGCCAAACATTGAATATTACGCCCATTTAAAATGCTAGTCATGATTTAAAAATTTTCAAAATATTTTTTTCGTAAGATCGGAAAATTTCACGAATGTTTCATGTATTAACATTGATAATCGGACCATTATTTGCTGAGATATCGTCATTAGAAAATGGTGGGTTATTTTGGTGAGACTTAGAAAACTTAAATTTTCGTGTTTCTTTTTCTTAAGGCGGCTCCAACTCAGCAACCCGAGGTCCAATCTTCAATGTCTCTTAGACAATTTTATAGCAAATTTTCTGAACTTTTCAAAAACATATTTTTAGAAACGGTCACTCATGTTCACTTTCTTTAAAAGTTGAAAAACTGCAAATATTTCGCTAAAATCAAACATTCGGTGGCTATATCTTGAAAACGGAGCCCTTTATCAAAAAATCTGTAAAGTACTTTTCGAATGCAAATTCAATTTTGCATTAAAACATAATGTCAAACTTGTTTTTGCATGAAACTTCGATTTTTTCCAAAAATCACTATTTTTTCAAAAATTCATAACTCGGCGGCAGATTTTTTGACCATTTTTCTCTATGGCTCAAAAGTTGCGGATTTTTGTCCCCTAAAACATATCAAAAAATCTCGAAAATCAAAAAAAAAACATACAATGTGAAATTGAGTTTTAGTAAAAAAAGAGTTGAAAAAAAAATCGGCAATTTTTTTTCCATGTACCTAATTTTTTTCTCAATAGTCCTCAACAATACCTATAACTTTGCCGAAGACACCAAATTGATCAGAAAATTCACTCAAAAGTTACAGCTGTTTGAATATTTACAAACCATTTTTGTATGGACAGCAGCCAAAATTGTATGGAGACTTGTATGGATGAACCAATCACACAAAATAGTTTATTTGGTCATAGAGAAGGCCCCCACAAAGTTTGAGCCAAATCAAAAAATACAAATAAAATCCATTTCCGGTTTTGGTAGAGAATTGCTCTACTGACTTTTCAGGACTTTTGCAGAAAAATATCAGCTTCTGAAATGCGTTTTTATCTGAAATAAAGTAATGATTAGCTGAGTAGGAACTAAAAATTTGTATTAATGCAATAATTTAGGGCGAAGTCCAAGTTCGTGGGAATTGCGCAAATTTTGCGATCTGGACCACTGTGCTATGAAAACAATATGAGCAATTCTCTACGAAATCGGTCTTTTTTCTTCAATTTTAATTTTTGTATTTTTTAATCCGACTGAAACTTTTTTGGTGCCTTCGGTATGCCCAAAGAAACCATTTTGCATCATTAGTTTGTCCATATAATTTTCCATACAAATTTGGCAGCTGTCCATACAAAAATGATGTATGAAAATTCAAAAATCTGTATCTTTTGAAGGAATTTTTTGATCGATTTGGTGTCTTCGGCAAAGTTGTAGGTATGGATACGGACTACACTGGAAAAAAATGATACACGGTAAAAAAAATTTGGTGATTTTTTTATTTAACTTTTTATCACTAAAACTTGATTTACAAAAAAACACTATTTTTATTTTTTTTTTATTTTTTGATATGTTTTAGGGGACATAAAATGCCAACTTTTCAGAAATTTCCAGGTTGTGCAAAAAATTATTGACCGAGTTATGATTTTTTTAATCAATACTGATTTTTTCAAAAAATCGAAATTTTGGTCGTAAAAATTTTTCAACTTCATTTTTCGATGTAAAATCAAATTTGCAATCAAAAAGTACTTTACTGAAATTTTGATAAAGTGCACCGTTTTCAAGTTATAGCCATATTTAAGTGACTTTTTTGAAAATAGTCGCAGTTTTTCATTTTTTTAAATTAGTGCACATGTTTGCCCAGTTGCCCCATTTTCAAATCAAGACTAACATTTTAAAAGGGCGTAATATTGAATGTTTGGCCTTTTTGAAATGTTAGTCTTGATTTGAAAATTCCAAAAATATTTTTTTCGAAAAGATCGGAAAATTTCACAAATGTTTCATATATTAACATTGAAAATCGAACCATTAGTTGCTATGATATTGAAGATAGAAAATGGTGGGTTGTTTGGGTGAGACTTAGAAAACATAAATTTTCCTGTTTTTAAACCTTTGCATTGCAATATCTCAGCAACTAAAGGTCGTATCAACAAAGTCCGAATAAGCAAAATATAGAGAATTTTCTCAGCTTTTCAAAAATATTTTTTTCAAAACTGGGCAAACATGTGCACTAATTTTAAAAAATGAAAAACTGCGACTATTTTCAAAAAAGTCACTTAAATATGGCTATAACTTGAAAACGGTGCACTTTATCAAAATTTCACTAAAGTACTTTTTTATTGCAAATTTGATTTTACATCAAAAAATGAAGTTGAAAAATTTTTGCGACCAAAATTTCGATTTTTTGAAAAAATCAGTATTGATTAAAAAATTCATAACTCGGTCAATGATTTTTTGCACAACCTGGAAATTTCTGAAAAGTTGGCATTTTATGTCCCCTAAAACATATCAAAAAATAAAAAAAATTAAAAATAGTGTTTTTTTGTAAATCAAGTTTTAGTGATAAAAAGTTAAATAAAAAAATCACCAATTTTTTTTTACCGTGTATCATTTTTTTTCAGTGTAGTCCGTATCTATACCTACAACTTTGCCGAAGACACCAAATCGATCAAAAAATTCCTTCAAAAGATACAGATTTTTGAATTTTCATACATCATTTTTGTATGGACAGCTGCCAAAGGAGAATGGGCAAATTTGTATGGGAGCTGGTCCAAGGATGTACACGAACGGGACCAACTTTTTTCGAAAGATCTCGCCGAGACATGAAAAAAAGTCTTCTGGACCAACTCTCTAAACCCCGGGGTTCAAAAGTTACAAGTTGTTGAAGTTTGAGCATTTTGGGTTAAAATGTACAAAAAATCGTATTTTTGCTATTTCTAAAATCATTCATAAAATCTCTGTTTCATTATGGATTTCGATTTTCTTGACTTCATTCAACGCGTATCAGCAAAAACTATGAGTTCTGATATGTCTTAGCATGATTGAAACATGATTTATCTTGTTTTTATCTGTTTGAACCGTTTGTGCAAGAGGGTTTTGAAACCGGATCCGACCCAGACTGCTTCAGTGAGTATGGAAAGCTTCAGTGCAATGTTGTAACAACTTATTGGGATGGTCTGAGTCATCCGAGAACTCCTTGGAGTTAAGACCGGTGAGTCTACCGCCGTAACAAGCAAGATGTCTGCGGTTTTTGACCACGGATCATACCCGCATGGCTTCAGTGAGTATGGTAGACTACTATGCTGATGTGTTGGAGTGTCCTGGGTTCTCCTAGGACTCCCTGGAGTTAAGATCTGTGGGTCTACTTCCGTAACAAGCAAAATGTCGACCGGTTTTGACAACGGAACATACCCGCATAGCTTCAGTGAGTGTGGTGGACTGCTTTCCTAATGTGTTAGGATGCCCTGGGTCATCCAAGGACTCCCTGGAGTTATGATCTGTGGAGCTACAGCCGTAACAAGCAAGGGGTCGACGATTTTTGACCCCGGAACATACACGCATAGCTTCAGACAGTATGGTAGACTGCTTTGTTAATGTGTTGGGATGTCTTAGGTCATCCTTGGGCTCCCTGGAGTTTAGATATTTGGGTCACTGTAACAAGACTGTGTGGATCAATCGGACCGCGCACTGGACTCACAATCCAGAGGTCGCCGGTTCGAATCCCGAGGCGGACGCAAAAAATTCTAAGTGTAAATATAGGTTTTCGGTGCCCTCTCCCCGTGCCATACCTTCACACTTAGGAGACCCGGGAGGCGGAGTCTTGTCGCAAAAAGAACGATACACGCCTGTGGATCCGTTGACGAAACCGCAAGGTTCAAGAGGGCCACATTATAAGGTAGTAACAAGAAAAAGGTCGATGATTTTTAACCGCGCATCATAACCGCAAAGATTCAGTGAGTATGGCAGACTGTATTGCTGTTATGTTGCGATGTTCTGGACCATTCCGCGGAGTCCTTTTAACAGCCATAGACCTACAGATCATAACTCCAGGGAGTCCTTGGATGACCCAGGACATCCTAACACATTAGGAAAGCAGTCCACCACACTCACTGAAGCTATGCGGGTATGTTCCGTTGTCAAAACCGGTCGACATTTTGCTTGTTACGGAAGTAGACCCACAGATCTCAACTCCAGGGAGTCCTAGGAGAACCCAGGACACTCCAACACATCAGCATAGTAGTCTACCATACTCACTGAAGCCATGCGGGTATGATCCGTGGTCAAAAACCGCAGACATCTTGCTTGTTACGGCGGTAGACTCACCGGTCTTAACTCCAAGGAGTTCTCGGATGACTCAGACCATCCCAATAAGTTGTTACAACATTGCACTGAAGCCTTCCATACTCACTGAAGCAGTCTGGGTCGGATCCGGTTTCAAAACCTTGAAGTTTCGACTTGTTTCTATGGGATGCCTCTTGCACAAACGGTTCAAACAGATAAAAACAAGATAAATCATGTTTCAATCATGCTAAGACATATCAGAACTCATAGTTTTTGCTGATACGCGTCGAATGAAGTCAAGAAAATCGAAATCCATAATGAAACAGAGATTTTATGAATGATTTTAGAAATAGCAAAAATACGATTTTTTGTACATTTTAACCCAAAATGCTCAAACTTCAACAACTTGTAACTTTTGAACCCCGGGGTTTAGAGAGTTGGTCCAGAAGACTTTTTTTCATGTCTCGGCGAGATCTTTCGAAAAAAGTTGGTCCCGTTCGTGTACATCCTTGGACCAAATTTGCCCATTCTCCTTTGTATGGAAAATTATATGGACAAACTAATGATGCAAAATGGCTTCTTTGGGCATACCGAAGCCACCAAAAAAGTTTCAGTCGGATTAAAAAATACAAAAAAAAAATCGAATGACCGAAATCCTAGAGAACTGCTCAATAACAAACACGTTTTGTTTGTCTGACTGTTCTGTGCATTATTCTGAAGTTTGGTTGAATTTGGTTGCCACAGTCCCGAGTTATAATCAAAAACTGTTTACAGTAGTCGTTTATGCACTTGTGTCAAACGCGTTCTGACTAAATTCCCTTTGGTCAGTTGTCACACTTGCAGCAATTTTCAGGATGTTTCAAGATAGCAGGACAAGATCGAAACTTCTTTCATATGAAAAGTGACAAAAATGCACGGAGTTTTTTCGGTTTTTATTGAATGTCTCCGGATTAAAATCAAATTTTGAGGATCGGATTGTAGTAATTGAAAAGGAGCAGTCCTTACTCTTCACGTATAAATAAAGAATTGCATTGAATTGTATCTGTGAAGGTCAAAAGGTAAGGCATTGTGAGCTGCACAAAATGGCGTTTTTCACTCAATTCGACCCAAAATGCACGTGCGACAAGATAGCACGATCACGACGATTTGAACTGAACCAAATAGTTGTTCAGATTCTACCCTGAATCCCACACTGTCAGGACAATCATCGCCAACAACTTCTAACAGTCCCAGTCAGAAACGAACCCGACTGGAAATTGGTTTAAAATTAACAGGACCTGTGTCACTATTTATTCGCCGGGTCAAAACCAACGCTCCAAACCGGCCAAAGTTTGTTGAAATAGTCAACACCCGGATCTCGGTCCGGGTCCAGAGGAGGACAACAATCTCCTCGATGGTCGTCGTCGGATTATCACGTCCTCCATTAAGCTGTCATCACCGTTTAGTCCAGATCCTCGTTGTTGTTCAATTCCGTCGACGACCCACCCTTTGTCGTCTCTCGGATCCTTAAGGGGGTCGCACCCCCTTGAATGTCCTCTCGAGAGGTGCGACTGGATGGCGTTGATAAGAAGTTTGGATTTGTGGAGGACACACACACAGTGCAGTTCGGAGAGTGGTCCCATAATCTCGGGGTCGGCTTCGGGGCATAATTTGAGACGCGGGCCCTTCTATTCTACCAAGCAAAACATTCATCACCGTTTCCCTCTTCGGGGCAGGTTCCGACGAGTCGGTCGTCAGAAAAGGGATTCCAAGGAATGAATAAATATTTAGTTTAGCTCTTCTCCGTCTCTCTCGCTCTCCCTAGTCGAGCAAGTGTGTGTACTCAGTAACTGGCTGGAATCGTTATTCAAAATCTTCAACTTGAGCAGATATCTGTGAATGCTGGGTGTGCAAGTGTGTTTGCATTTCAGAAATTCGTTGCATCGGTGTAGGTGTGAAGTTGCAGGAGTTTCCACTTGGTCCTGTTATTTCAACCATTTCTGGAACCACCCTAACCTCAACGCAAGGACTTGCGAGCAAAATTTCAAACAGTTCAGACGAGAAAGAAGCCACGTCTGGGACGGGATGAAGAGCTTCTTCTTTGAAGCGCGGTCTTCTAGTTTGGAGAAGGCAGGAAGAAACCGCGTCTGCCGTCTGGTTTTTGGGAACAATGTTCCAACAGGGCTGCCCTTTTTTGGTCTGTCTTCTTCTACTGTGGGAAGCCATTAAAAAGACGGATGCGTCTGGATGCCGGAACCGAACTCAACTATGCTAAATTCAATAGCTCATCGATATGTGTTGGTTTTTTTTCGAATCATTTCGAATTTATCTCAAGTTAGGATTATCTGTTGTCTTTCATAAAGACCAAATTATTACACTGCAAAAAAAAAAAAACCAAACCATATTGGCAGTTTTACTGCTTTCATTTTATTTATATTTATTTTACCAATTACTATGGCCAATTCTGTACTGTCTAATCTTGGGGGATCTTTGTACAGTCATCCCACATATTCGGAACACCCACAAATTCGGAACACTTTTGTGATAATTTGTCAAAAGCATGCCAAATGCAGCTTTCCTCTCGACCCTACTATTAGTAGGACTTTTATTTGGTCATTTTCTTGCTATTTTACTAGTAAAAGTAGTACTTTTTGAACAAAAAACTTCACTTCAAGACTATTTCTGGAGTTTTTTTTGAAAAGGTCCTATAAACCAAATTACCTTTTTTTTGCTTTTTGAGTGTTTTTGAATACCCCTGTACTCCTGGAGAGATTCAAAGTTTGTTTACATCCGTTGAACATTGGCCAATCTGTAAACTGTTCCGAATATGAGGGATGACTGTTCATTACTCGGGTGAGTTTTCAAAAAGCCGTAAGAGCCACTGTGACCTCTGACACTAATTTTCGTTTTTCTCGAAAATGAAACAAAATTTCATTTATTTCAAGTATGGGGCACTTGAAGGACGTGTAGATGAACGAAATAATTTATATCTTGTCAAGAGCGACGTTTTTCCATGATATTTAGCCACAGCGGATTTTTTATTTTCATTTAACTTTCTATAATCACAAATTGAATTCCTAAAATATATTTTTTTAATTATCTTTATTTTTTCTAAACAACATTTAGGGGAACATCATCAGAGGTGACACTGGGTCTGGGGTTGATATTGGATCATACAAAAATGCTAAAATTAGTGTGACCCAATGTCAACTCTGATGACGGGAATAAAAAATACATCTTTTGATCGTGATGGTGCAAAATATGGTTTAGAAGATAGGAGGGATTGAAAAAATATTTTTTTTTAAATATCTAAAATCTGGAATTTTTAGAAATTATTTTCCAAAGCAAAATCGAATTAGAAATCGAAAAATACATTTTTTTAGTTTAAAAAAAAATATTGAAAGAAAAGCACCTCTCAAAAAAAAAAAAAAACAGGAAAGCTGAGAAATTTCCTGCAATTTTCTGGATTCGAATTCTTTGTAAGGCTGTATCTCAAAAACTTATTGTCCGATTTTCAAAGATCTAGAGAGACAATTGTTAGAAATTTTCACTGACTATATTTTTTAAAGATTTGCTTTTCATTCACAAAACATTGTTTACCCAACAAAATACATAAAAAATCGAAAATGTATGCTTTAACTTAAAAACGGTAAATTTTATCATAAGAAATTAAATAATTTTCGTTTGTAAAACTCTTTTTGCTTAAAAAAAGAATTTTGGTAATATTTTGTCCAGATTTTCAATATTTTCTAAAAACACGTAAAAAAAACTTCTGATCCAGGTTTTGCACCATTATGTACTGTGGCTCAAAAGATATATTTTTAATCCCTTTAATCCCTAGTTTTGGGAATTCAACTTTTAGATATAAAAAGTTCAATGAAAAAAAATGGATTTCTTTGCGTGTATCAATTATTTACCTGAACAGTCCTAATTAAAACCTACAATTGTATGGAAAACCTGAAGATGCAAAATGACTTCTTTTGACATAGAAAGTTTATTTTAATGAAAAAAAATGAGAAATAATGAGAAAGGATGAGAAAGTTTCATCCAAATCAAAAGACTAAAATAAAAAAAATTGCGAAAAAATATTGCAAATTCGAAAAACACTACTCTTTTGTGACATTTTGAATGTTCGTTTTCAAGTTGAAGCAATTTTTTTTTCTTCCAAAAAATTAGTTTTTTGTTACAAATTTATGAAAAATGGGAGAAAAACTAATACATGATATCACCTTGCAAATAAAAAACAAATTACGAAACGAAATCCCCGACAAAATATTTATGCGAATTTGAATAAATCAATTCAAGGAGAAATTTTCACATCTTTTAGAGAATTTTATAAAGGAAAACTTTTCGAATTGGTCAGATGTGTCACACATTTTAGACCTTTTTTGAAAAGAATAGTGTTCAATGAATATATTCAAGATCAATATCAATATTTCTGGATTACCTAGATCGGAAATTGACATTTTTGAATATTTTAAAAGCATTTTTGTATAAACAGCAGGGTGGTCCAAATCCCCCTGAAATCAAATATTTTGAACCCACCACTGAGCCCTTTGATTCCGTTTAATTCAACAACTTAAAGTTTGTTAAAATGTATGGAGAAACAATAAAGACCTCGACAAAAAATCCAACGAAGATTCAAATTAAGAATATAGGGGAAATATACCTTTTCCAATCAACCACCTATCTTCGTCATATGAAGAGTTTGATCTGGGTGATGAATAGAGAGAATGCGTAACGCGATTTCCGAATGATCCCACTTTGTTTACATCTACAAAGTAGAAGGCTGTTCAAGCACAAGCATGACTTTTCTCTTACTGGTAAATGAGTTGTTTTATAATCAGTGACATGTGTGTTATTTTGTTCAGTTTTTAACAGTTTTTGCTAAAAATTTGTGTGTGTTTTCAAGTTCTGATCGGTTAGAAGAGGTTTTTCTTTTTTACGGGCGACGAAGAACAGTGGCGAGAGTGTCGTTCTGCGATGTCGCAGATAAATTCCCTGGCTGATTTTTGAATCATACAGCTCTTCCTGGTCCAGCGAAAAAACATCGCTATTTCTAGCGAATCTGATCCAACAAACAGAAAGGATTTTCACTAAACCAGTAGGTTTTCAAACGGAATCAAACAATTAAGACAGCTTCTGGATGGATACAACCGCATCGACTCCATAAACAGCTTCATTCATAATTCTACAAAAATGACGATCTCGCCTTCAACTTTCTTAAGATTTGTTGACTTCAACTTCAGGTCCTCAAAAGCAAAATAAAAACATTCTTGCAAAAAAAAAAAAAAAAAACAATTTTTAACGATCGATAACAATACTCTCTACTTTTGGCGAACAGTAAATTGGTTCCACTTTGACAGTTCAAAATTGAGGCCGTTTTGCGAACCACTATTCAGCACCCAGTGTTTGATGTTCGATCAAAAATACTATTTAGGCTATAAACATACCAGCAACAGCACCGCCTCGAGTAAACTAGAGATCCTTAATAGGGAGACTGGTCTAAGTGATTTTGACGTACCCAAACAGACACGAGTTTGACGTATCCAAACGAGTATTTGCCTATACGCCCAGCAAAGCCTATCAGTGTTGCCAAGCTCAAAACATACGTTGCCAGATCGATTTAGCAAACTTAGACCAGTCTCCCTATTTAGGGTCTCTAAAGTAAACACGCAAATGTATGCCACCTACTGGCCAAAAAGATCAAATTTAATGCACTTTTGATCGTAATTTCTATTTTGCGAGACCATTTCTCATCATTTTGTTGGCACACACAGTGACACACGCGAGAAACCCTCAAACGCTTATAAATATCGCCAAAATCAACTTTTCACTTTCGCTTACTATTTCAAGGCAATTTCGCTACAAAACTGCCCCCAACTTTCGGCAACATGTTCTTTTGCACATTAGTTAGTCACTCACTTGAAATATAATCCCGAAACATGTAAATAATTAGCAAGCGCCATCAAAAAAACAAACGCGCCAAGTCTTTTGACGTTTGAATTTTGACGACCCATTCCAATCGAAGGCTGAGGAAAACCAAGCGAGAAGCGAAGGCAAAAAAGAACAGGGTGACTACCAACACCACCAGCAGCGCCTGTTGGTGTGAGCCAGAGATGCCAGGAATTTTTCTCTATAAATGCAAATTTTTGTGAGTGTCCTCTTAAAATTTCATCAATTTTGGCAGCACTAAGCAGAGCGCTGGAAGAAAAAAAAACTAAGCTGAAAATAGGAAAATGGGCGTGGCCCAATGCATTCTCGTCTGATTAGAATACATTTGGGAAATATTTTTTTCAAATGCTTGTAAAAGTAATAGAACAACTTTGGATAAAAGTGAAAATAACCAGAAATGTTCACAAAAAGTTGCTCTACTCGTTAGTGTACTTGGTTTTAGTAAATATCAAGGAACACTTCAGATTGTCCAGCATCATTCAAACACGACCGCTTATTAGGCTTAAAATGAGTTTATTTCCCCTAATGAATGGAAATAAGGATTCATGAAATCTGAAAAAGGTATTAAAAAAAAAACAAGTGTTAAGCACTGAATATTTCAACTAAAAATCGTTTGACCACAAGGTAGCAATAGTTCACCATTTACAAAAAATACAAAATTCACAATCAACTCAACAGAGTAAACAGCAAAAATAGGGGTTGATGTCCTGGGCCCGATTCCCCCCGCACAGGACATCTGTGGCTAGGCGAGACTGTTGTGGTGGTGGCGCACCCAGTCAGCCAATACCGCAATTGCACCACTACAACAAAATTGAAGATTGCAAAGGCACACAACCACACACGCCGTAGTCGGTCTTTCGAAAATTCAAAAGGACCGATCGCAATCAAAGTTTGGAATGTCTCGGAAAAAAGGGTCCGATCCGAGAACTTCGAGGGTTTTTCTGTATGCACCTCACACACCAGCGAACGATTTTGTTTGTGACGAGACAGTGAGTGGGAATGCAGCTTGGAATCAGAAAAAGTGGAAAAAATGCCGGATGATGGAGTGATTGATTGCTCCGGACAATGTGGAAATTGAGTGGATGAAGGAGGAAGGAAAAAAACACAATTTTTTTCTGCATTTGAATAATAAAACACACAACTTTACGATATTTTTTAAAGATCTAAATAAATGAACTAAAAAAAAAGATTTTTTTACAGTGCACCAAACTATTATTCGATGGGGAAGTTGTTCTTGCATTACGGAGTCGATTTTCCGTTTCAGTGTTCCTGTGTATTTTTGTGTGTGTTAGGCGGAGAGAGAGAGAGAGTTTAGTTTGTCTGGCTATTTTTTCGCCCTCTAGCTTGCTAGTTCTAGCCTCAAAGGAAAGTGATAAATCATGCATGTAGACATTGGAATGATTGCACGTTGTTAAACCGTCGAAAGTTGGTCCGAGGGTCAGTTACAAATTGAGGGTTAGGAAATAAATCGAAAGTTTTTTGTTGTCTCTCCCCTTTTTTGTTGTGCCAAAAGTAATTGAGGGAGCTGTTATGAGTTTTATTAGTTGTATGGATGGTTGATGATTCAATTGGTATGAACTTTTTTTCCCTTTTTTCACGTTTTTGAAAATTGAATTTTCATTGTATTTAGTTATGTGGATGAAACTTTTTTATGGACAATCACACCGTTTTTAGACTGTATTTACTAACTAAACGGGAAAAACACAGAACACGCAGGAGCAATTCCAGCTCAAATCAGGAATTTTTCTGGTACTGTTGTACCCGACCCTCTCCGATTTCAATGAAACTTTGTAGACATGTTATCCTAGGCCTATATAAGCCATTTTTGTGTATATGAAGCCAATAGTACTCGAAAATAACATTTGAGGAGGGCGTATTTAACTATTTTTGTATTTTGTAATTTAAAAATTACTGTATCTCGAAGAAAAATGCAGGATGGTATGTCTCTCCTAAAAAAATACAAAAATCATTTACTAAAACTGTTTTTTTGAAAAGTGGTCTAAACGTCAAAATTTTTAAAAACCGGTAGTGGGAAACGATTCTCCAGACAATTTTACATAAAAGTCTCCATATTGACCATTGTCCTATGTCCAATCCGTGGGAAGATACAGCGGTTTAAAAAATAAAAATGTTGAAAAAATAGGTTTTTTATGGTTTTTGGCAATTTCTATATGACGCCCTCCTCAAATATTATTTTCGAGTACTATTGGCTTCATATACACAAAAATGGCTTATATAGGCCTAGGATAACATGTCTACAAAGTTTCATTGAAATCGGAGAGGGTCGGGTACAAAAGTACCAGAAAAATTCCTGATTTGAGCTGGAATTGCTCGCAGAGGAGATGGGCGGGAATCGAACGCGGGTCCCTTAGCACACATGAGAGATCAGCATCCGAAGCCGTTAACCATCGCGCCACGGGGTCCTTACTTTGCCTATAGATTTTTATGTCTAGCATTATTTTTTTCCATAAAAGTCTTCATAGAAAATTCGTAAATTAAAAATCGACTTCCTTCAAAATTTCTGTATTCAATTTCAAAATAATCTACACGGAGAAACCGTGCCCAGAAATTTTAACAATTAAAATTGTTGATTTTACTTTCGTAAATTTTAACAAAAACGTACTTGTCACTGCCAATTTTCAGTTAAATTAACCAAAATTCAGTATTAATTTAATAGCCTGTTTGTTGAAAATGCTAAAGGCAAAAAGCTAACAGATTCCCCGAACTCGAATGAACGTGCTCGACTGTTAGCTTTGGTTTTAGGAAAATCAAAAATTTTGTTGGTTGAATATAATTTACATTTGGTTGAATATTTAAAAGATTAACTTGGGTTTGTTTACGTCTGTCATTTGAAGTCAGGATTCGAATGAGAGCGGTCGATTTGCTGAGTTTGTGTTGTTAATTATGAAGTGAGAGGATGTGAAAGGTGAATATTACACTATTTGGCTAATATTGAAGTGGCAAATCAAAGTGTTGCAACTGGGGAGGTAGAATTGGTGAGTAGGTTTGTTGATGATTTCTTTGCAGGTGATAAACTATGAAGAGCAAGAGGCAGCCCGGACAAATTTAACAAAATGTTGGTTAATCCAAGTAAGTATAGGTTTATTTTTGCACAGTATTTATCTAATGTGATTCTATTAGAAAACTGAATCATTAAAAAGCTTCGAAATGCGTACACATGACAACATAAAAAATAGAGATGAAGTAAAATTAAAAAAAATTAAAATATAAAAAATATATAAAATAAGATAATTATTATCTTGAAAGTTTTGTTGCAATACGTCTGCTCAATAAACTGGTAAGTAAAACTCTAAATATTTTTTTCAGGACTCGGAGTACGTTGAATAAATTGAATCAAATGCAATGAAAGTTTGTTGCCAAAAGTAATTGTTAAATTAATGCAAGCTTGGTAAGTAGCATTATTGATATTTCTTTTTTCCTCAATATAATTACATTTATTTACGTTCCTTTTTCAGTTTATAGCCGAAATTAAGAATTTTGTATTAAATTACTAATACATTTCACATGTCTATTTGCAGCAAAAGGTTAACTTTGGTGAAAATTTTGTGTCCAACCACAAGAAAAATTACTAAACCTGAGACCATTGTAGATGATAATGACTTATCGGATGATTTCACATGGATGATAAAACATATACAACATAATGAAAATATAAGCTTAAAACTTGGTTAATATTTTGCTCGGTTTCTATTTTTAAGGAATTCACGAGAAATTAAACTTCTTTTTTAAATATGCTTAACAAAATTAGTAATATGCTTTTTCTATTATTATTAAGTTTAATGCAACGTAATTTTTTAAAACATTAATCAAACTTTACATGTTTGATAACAATAATTAAAAAAAAGTTTTGTTTTAATGCTTTTTAACAGTAATTTAACACTGCATGCCAAAAAAGAACAAATTAGTACAAAACGTTAAATTTTTAGGCAGAATAAATGCGAATATAAAAACACTCAGCATTAATTTGTGAGGCATTATTACAAAATTTACTGCAAATTCAATAAAAATATTGCTAACAACAGCTAAATATTGACTACATGTACAAATATTTTTCTGTATTCAAGTAAGACATTAGTTAAAATATAGCTAGAAATTCGGCCCAGCCTGTATCGTTAGATAATCAAAGAAAATATATATCAACACTTACATAAATTATGTCTAATTTAGAAATGTTTTGTTATAAACCACTAATAATTTGTCGCATGCAAAAATATTTCGGTTGATACAACGAAAAAAAATTGTTGGAAAATAGTTGAAAAATATTTCCCAGCCAGTTGTTAACAGAATATTCCACAATATTTCAGCTGGAAACAAGAAATTTTTGATTTTTGTTCGGCCATTTAACCAACAAAAATGGCAATTCCAACAATTTTTTTAGTTAATTCTAGTTACTGGTGGTCAGCAATTTCGGGTTAACAAAATCAACAATCGATTGTTGAAAAAAGATGTGTAAAAAATTAACCCATACTTTTAGTAAAATTAACCAAGATTTTCTTAGATTTGCCCCGGCCGGTCTCTCCGTGCAGTAAAGTTACAAAAAGCACGAAATTTTAAAAATGTAAAAAATTGTTCTAGACAAAAAATTGACTCTTCTGGGTTATTAAAGATTTGAAGAGTACAGTAAATTTCCCATATAACAAATGTCCCAAAAAATATTACAGTTAAGTAACGGATAATGGCAGTATTATCAAATCTATTTTATTATTTTTTTCGATGAAAAATTAGTATTTTTACGGAATTCTGAGAACGCCATCAATTTGAGTTTGAGGAATTTATAATTATAATTCCATTGTGATGATAGAGGAATCGACATAAAGGTTGAACAACTTGCTTTATGTATCAACATCTCCACAACATCCAAATCATCCTCACAATCGAGCAAATCACTTTCAAGTGCGTTATTGATTAAAACTGCACCCAGAGCCATACGATGATCGTCCACATCTCGTTGTGCATCGCACAAAGTTCTCACATTCCCCGGATTGCAAAATGCTGGGCAAAATTGTTTGCTCCGATGTTGTTGACCAAACTGCACACCACGTCCAATACACGGTCTGTGACTGACTTGAGCCTGACCAACTCCAGTCCAGCTAGCATCTAGCCTCCAGCTTCCCGTAACTCGACTCTCCAGCAGCACCATCCTCGAGCAGTTCCAGAGTGAAATAAAACACTCGTCTCAGCTTGATTCCCGGCAGCAGCAGCCAACAACAACACCAGGCCCAAGTCCCGGGAGTAGGAGCGGGGGACAGGGCACACACCCCGAAACACAAACATTGAAGTTGATGAAAATGTATGCTGCTTGCTTGCTTATTCTTTGGCGCTTTTACTCTAGCCAAGACCGGGACTCGTTGGTTCTGGGGTTCTCCAGAACTTTCCGCTTGCACAGCCATAGGTGTTGTTGTTGTTGCTGTTGTTATATGATTAATTCTGGGCTGTTGTTATTATTGTTGATGTTGTTGTTGTAGGCGCTGGCCAGAGCTGCCGATTTCCCCCTTGCGTTCAAAAATTGTACTTTTTGTAGGTCACAGTGCAAAATTTTAAGATTTTTTTTTTAAATTAACATCACAAATATAAGCTTTTACAACAAATACACTTCGTGTATTTTTGCCACTCGTCATACAAAATAAAAGTCAAAATTTTCAACTGTGCAGTGCTCCCAGTCTGTTTGCCCCTGTTTGGGTTCTCCCTTCAGTCTAGAATTTACTTTGTTCCTCCCGTCGACGACCCACCGCGGCACAAATGTGCGTTCACTTTCGGTGTGTTTGTGTGTGTGTGTGAACGCACACACTCACTCACTTTTCGCCCTTTTTGTTTACCACCCTCAAAACTCTGCCGGCGGCGGCGGCTGCTGCCATGGAGAGCTCACATTACGAGAGTTTTAACGTGTAGTACCCAAGTTGGTGCGGTACCTCAACAAACTTCATTAATAGTCACGGGCGAAGAGGGACTAGGGATTGGTTTCAAGAATGAGATATCAAAGCAACTGGGGGAGGGTAATGGGAGTTAACATCTGGAAGAAAGTGTCAGGTTGGGTGGACGTTACACGGAGAAAAAAGAGTTCCCAAAATCGTGAACAAGCGTTCATGAAAATGAGAACCACGAACAAAGTGTTCAAATTTCATGGTACGTTTTTCAAAATCGTACCATGGGATTTGAACACTTTGTTCGAGGTTCCCATTTTCATGAACGCTTGTTCACGATTTTGGGAACTCTTTTTTCTCCGTGTAGTATGGTTTTGGAATGACTAAATGAAACCTGATTGTCATAAATAATATTTGTAAATTTTAACTCAAAAAATCAAATTATTCGCAAAACAGCATTGCCTTGGCGTTCTCGATTGCGAGATTCCCACTCGAAACTAGTTGTCCGACGGCTTGATTGTTGAGGCAATTGCAAACCACTTTTTACAGCTTAGCTTACATCCACCCCGGGATTCGAACTGAGGACCTTTGGATTGTTAGTCCAACTGCCTACCAGCGACTCCACCGAGGCAGGACCCTAGGAGACGACTCCTACACCTGGATTGAGCTTTCGACCTATCCCTTTAGGTTAGACCGGGGCCAACATTTACTTCCCCGTCCGACGGAAGGCGTGATCAGACAAGTCTCGTCTCGAAAAGTGCCACCGGGACCGTCTGGGATCGAATCCAAGCCGACTGGGTGAGAGGCAACCACGCTTACCCCTACACCACGGACCCGTTAACTACATAGCCATTTTAATAGTTAACAACATTTTCGACCTAGAAATGACAATATTACGGTATTACGGTTTTGAAAATTTTGCATAAGATTGACTTTTTGAACGATTGTTGTGGCTCGTGTATTGCTTGAATGTGGGGATTTTTCAAAAAAAAAAAAAAAAACGAACCAGATACTGCTGCTCAACATAAAAATATTGTTTTAAATGTCTAATTCTAATGCCCGAGTCACAACAATCGTCCAAAGGTTCATTCTTATGCAAAATTAGCTGAAACTTAAAAAAAATACTTCAAAAAGCACACGACTGAGTTCTAGGGGTTAAACATTCGAGAAACTGGTCAAAAATGGTCAAAATCATCACTTTAAAACAAAACTTTTTTGTACAATTCTGACAGCTCGTGAAAAGGAGCGATCGTGGCTGAATGGTTACGATGTTCGCTTTATAAGCGAATGGTCCTGGGTTCGATACCCAATCAAATCAAACCATCCACATTAACGACCCCCGGGTCTTTTGTGGTCTCTATTGCAAGTTTCTGCTCGAACCTAGGAGTCCGAAGGCTTGAATGGGGAGAGCACCCAAACCTCTTTTACTCCAAGGAACCTTCCACCCCAGTGTTTGAACTGACGACCTTTGGATTGTGAGTCCAACCGCCGCCAGCGATTCCACCGGTGTAGGCTTGGTTTGGTGTGTTGTTTGTACTTATGGCATGGAAACGACTCCAACACCTGGAATGACTTAACGGCCTAACAACCAAGGCCGGGACCGACATTTTACTTCCTCATCCGATGGAAGGTTGCAGCAGATGGGAATCGAACCCAGAATCATCCGCTTACAAAGCGGACAGCGTAACCATTCGGCCACGCACTGCCATGTTCGATACTGTTCGATACCCATCTGCTCCCAATGAGAAAGTTCTGGACTCATTGAATTTGGAATAAATGGAAAAACGTGAAGCACACGGCGGGGTTCGATCTCCTGTCTTTTGGATTGGCAAGCAAAATGCTTTCCACAATACCGTGAAGCATTGGTAGCTAGAGACTGATATACTTGAATCCAAAAATTCAAATTGAATTCAAGTGAATTTCAGAACTAAACAAGATTGCATGCATGATTGCAGGCTCATCTGGAATTGAATCTAAAAATAACCTTGCTAAAAATAGCCTGGGCGACTGATAGAATTCATCCAATAAGAAATGACAAGAATTGTAAGCATTCCCATTAGAAACGAGAACACGTTACCGCTCGCCTAAGGTGGCTTCTTAAAAAAACCGTCCAACTTCAAGTGAAACATACTTGAGGATACCGTGGAGTTTTTCCCTTGATACTCTGAAAAAAGTGGAGTATCAACACTTCCCGTCTTCCACATCCCTTTCTTTGTCCCTGGTGCGCGGTGGAGATGGGAGCGGCCGGCAATGGACAGCTGCCATGGTGGTGAGAATCTGGTTAAGGTGGAATTGGTTCTGTTCCCAACTATCGTTATGTTTGTATAACAAAATTATTGGTTTTGTCTGTTCTACAACTTTGTAGAACATTGTTACAATATAAAAAATAACCCTGCAAAAGCTACAAAATCGTAATTATAAAACGAAAAATGTTGTTCTAAATGAAAATATGACCCTCCTGGAAGAAAAGAACATTGAATTTCCCATAAAATGACATGTTTCACGATTTTTGACAGTTGAGTAACGGAAAATTAAAGCGGTTTATAAAATAATATTTTTTAACGATTTTTTTTTATCTTGAGAACGCCATCAAATTGAGCATCCAATTTAACACAAAAGTCCGTTTGCCACCAAATTCTTCACGGTTTCGAATTACAAATCACTGAAAAACATGTATTTGTTAAAAAAAAACTTAATAATGACAGGGGTCGTACCGCCCCACCGTCACGAGATATCGAAAAATTGACGTCGGATTCGTGATTAGGGATCAAAATTACCCCTTAGAGCAAAGCTTCACGAAAATCGAATAGGGGTCAGGGCAACTGCTTTGTGAGTTGGTGGAGATTTACCGTTTTATTATTTTTTATGCATTTATTATGTTTAGTTTATGTTTGTTTTTGATAGTATTAGGCTTATTCTACCACCTTCTATTGGTTTTTCATGTTTTTGCAGCCAATTTTTAACTTTTTTTCAGCTATAGAACGATACCATTTTATTTTAAATTGTAAAAAAATGCGTAGAGGCATAGTTTGGGACATTACTAAAAATACTGCATACCGTCAACAGGGGCGAATTGGGACAGCAATTTTAACCATGTTAGAGCACAATATTTTGATTTTTCTGGTTGGTTTCGGATAGAACAGACTAAGATAGAAATTTAAAACTTTTATGTGCTCTATACACTGCTGTCACTGCTGTAGTCCCGATTCGTCCCAGATGACGGTACTTTTTTTTCAAAACAAAAAAAAAATACAACATCAAATAGAACACAGCCAAATTTGACCTCATAAAAACATTGTAAAAGTCACATAAAACAAGTGGAACTTTTAACCCTAAAAATTTGTTTAAGTTCAAATGTTCTTCATTCCAATGCTTTTTAAACACCAATTGGTAAAAAATTGGATTTTTGCCGATTTGTTAGATCAAAGCCCACCTAGAGGCGTGATTGGGTTGTAGAGGATTAAGCTCATATGTGTGCCAGTAGGGTAGAGTAGTCATCAATGAGACACAGGGAACAATGATAAAATGGCTCTCACAAGTCGTAGTTTCAACCAATCAGGCTCATATTTGGGGAAAAGGTGTATCTACTGGATACACGTCTGCTTTAATAGTGGCTTTGGTTATGGACGCTCCCTTGAAAAGTTATTCATAAATGTTTGATTCTGGGGTGTAAAAGTAAATTATGGACAAAAATTACTTTTACGCTCGTAGGCTGCCATCTTTCGACGTTCCATAGGGATTGAGTTGGGCTACAATGTCCTTTCATTAGGTTTGACCAAAATTTAGAATAAACCCAGAATCCAGGGCTGTCTCATTGTTCCCCACTCATTTAAGCCCATGGGTAACAATGAGACACTTTGATTTTTCTTCATTAAAACATTTCTAAATCTATGGAAATCTTTTAAAACATGAATTAGAAGTGATTTTTGGCATATTTATTGAGTTTAAACTTCATTTTACCAAAAATATAATGTTATTTGGTAAAATACATGGATTTTACGAAATTTAAATACTTTTAAATATAACTTTTGTTAATTGGAGTTTCATGTTGACAAAATTGCTTGAAAATGTTCAAAGAAAATCACCTGCAATGGAACAATATAAACACAATGTCATGATGTTTTACTAGAAAAGTATTGATTTTTGTAGAGTGTCTGATTGTTCCCCAGCTGTCTCATTGTTCCTGCCAAGTGCGTCTACAATGAGGCAGTAGAATAACTGTGGCTGTAGACGTCAGATCGATCTCATATTTTGGTAAATGTTAGAACACATTAATAGAAAGAAAATGCTACAAAAAGCTCATTAAAACATGATGATGAAAAAAATACAAAAATCGTTTAATGTCAAAAACCAAAAGTGTCTCATTGATGACTACCTTATCCTACCTCCCTTCCCCCTTTGTCACGCTTTTCCTATACAGCAATTCCATTTTAAAAGAGCCTTACCCGAAAAAAAAAGTTCTCCGATCGGGCTCAAATTTATTCTTTGAGTTTCTTGGCCATAATTATTGGACCCGTATTTTTTTTTGTTTCACCATTAGGGTGACCTACTTGCTGGGGTGGTTAAAAAAAATGCTATTTTCGTCATTTTTCGCAAAAACCAAAAAATCAAAATAAAAAATCATATCTCTGTGCCATTTCATCCGATTTTTGCTGTCTTGGACGCAAAAGAAAGGTGACAAGTTTGGCTATTTGGAAAAAATAGTACGAAGTTTAAAAAACCTAGCTAAACTGTCCGTTTTGGAATCTAATAACTTTTCAGCAAAAAATCCTAAAAATATGGTGTCTTCGGGAAAGTTGTTCGAGATTTAATGAAGGTCCAACAAATTGATAAAGATTGGACGACTATTGCACCCTCCACAGATTAAAAAACTGAAAAGGTTGTTTTTCCCATACTTTTGTCGATTTTTCCCATACAAACTTCAAGCGATTAGAGGGAGGGGTTCCCGTGGTCAGAATGAGCTCAAATTTGGAATTTAGCCTAGTAATGGGTCAATCTATGATTTCAGGGGGTACCCCCAAAAAAGCATGGATTTGGACCACGCTAATGTATAACAGGTTTTATCGCAACTATTTTTTTTTTAATTCAAATTTTCAATGTAATGGTCGGTAATGATTTATTAAATAACAGCATTTAATTTTATGCTTCGAAATATTTTTGTTATGCACAATGATTTGATAGATCATGAAGTGTGTCCTTTCTCTTCTGTTCAACTTTACTTTTAATAATTTCAACTGCCACGCTGCCACGAATACTACAATTGTAGCTCCTTCAATAAATCTGCGTACCCCAACAAAGCAACTAACCATCCTCTGCCGCTTCAAGTACCAACACGGCACACGTCGTCGTCATTCTAGCATTCTAGCGCCAACATATATCATAAGCCCCATAAGAAACATATTTTCAGAAGCACTAGCTGTGTAGTGTAGCTCCCTCTCTCTCCAGTAGCAGTAGCAGTAGCAGCAGCATCAGCCAAGTGCAAGCCAAAAGTAAAATTCCGGGAAATCACATGTGAGAGTGCTCGTCAAATCTCGTCTTGTTTTGTGTTTCTTTTTTTTTTTGCTTCTCATTCTCCCCGCACAAATGTGTGTACTTACAGTCAGTGTTGTAACATAAAACATAAAGAAACGAAAAAAAAGAAGCAAAGAGCATAAGGGCAACAGCAAGAATGAACTCGAGCCAACAAGATTGCGCTAGAGGAGAGGTGGGGAAAAAAAGAACCTGACGACGACTCTCGAGTTTTGAAGATGAAAATTTTCACTTTCGCTGTCATCAACAGAGAGTGCGTAAGGGCAAATACACTTACACACACACACACTCACTTGAATGTTTGCCACAAGGGGAAATGAGAAGAGTCTCCCCTCCCTCCTGCTTTACACCCCTACCCCACTCCCACCACGGGGAACAGGGAAATAAAAAAAAAGACCGCAGTAGAAAAGGGAAAACCCGAAATGGAAAAGTACCGAGTGGAAAACAGAGTGCGAAAGTGGGAAGGCGTGGGGGACGAGGGTGAGATGATTTTCTTGCTGTTTATTAATTTTTCAGTGCTTGTTCGAACCAACGGCAACAGAATAAAATAAAATAAAGAGAGAGAGAAAAAAAGGGAACAACTTGAGGGGTGAAATCCAATTACAAGTGAAAATGGTTTACGTCGCCCGGTGCAAAAGTTTTGCAGCCAAGTGTGGGATGAGGAAAAGGGGAAGGAGGCGGAAAAACTTTTTGGGAAAATTACTTTTTTTCTACTCTAAAATTTTGCAGTACAAGGCAAGATTGTTGCTGGCGTTTTCGGGGATGGGGTGCTGATAAAAGTGCAACACTGTGCCCTGTTAGACTGAAGTCCGGCGGTCGTGCGATTCGAAGCGTTATCCCTCGATGTCGATTGTGTCCTGCCATTTTCGAGCGTTTGTCGTGCATTTCATCGAATGTCAAAGGTGACATCTGCAGTTCGTGTTGGTACTAGTAGGCTACGCAATTGGATGACAGTTCATTTTTTTTTTCAAAGTCCACCACGAAAAGGTTATTTTATAATTTTAAATTAGAAATAATTAAAACAAAAAGCATTGTTTGTGCAGATTCCGATGCGTCAATCCGGAAGGCGTGCTGTTGAGCGATGGGCTCGATGCTCAAATACAAAGCCAGCGGTTTCAAATTCAGGGACTTTCTGAACCAGGAAAACGGTAAAATGCAAGAGGTAAATTCAGAATAGCTTTTTGGTTCTCATCTATTGCTGACTCGAATCCTTGTTTCAGGAATTTAAATTTCCAAGCAACTCATCAAACTTCCATCATCCAACATCCAAAAAGTTTTTGGCACCTCGGATTACCAACTTTTTCAAGAACTTTTTCTTGCAGTATGGCCAAGATTGTGGATTATTTGTTGTAAAAACAGGATAATAAAAATGTATTGATCAACATTTAATTATTTTCATTTAAATAACCCAAAAATCCAAAACGAGAGCACCCGACAATGGCAGGACAATCTAAATAACAAAGTCGCCCGAAAACGGCCCGACAACGGCCCGTCAACGTCGATTTTCTCAAACGTCGATTTCGACGATCGTCGGACAAAGTGTTGCATATACGCACGAAAAGGGCCCGAATCCCGTCGGACAAACCGTCGGAATTCGGGCCGTTTTGTCGAGCCGTCCGGCGGTTTTCGGGCCGTTGTCGGCCCGGTCCGTCTGTCAGGGTGTTCATGTGATGTGAGCTGCAAAGGACTGCAGAGTAAAAAGTTTGCTTTGATCATGAAGACCCTTTCAGCGTTGATGATATTAATTTTTCAATTATGAGCATATGTTTCGTGTGAAATGAAAAGAGAGTGTTATTGGTGACAGAAAATGAAGTCATTAGAGAGTGGTCGGTTCTAATGAAATTAGGAGTTGAAAATTGCCAATATCAATTCAAAAAAATGTTCCTGTCACTTTTACCTTAGAATTCAATCATTGTATCGTAGCGAAAAAAAAAAACCCGAAAAAAAATAATTTGAAAACGAAAAGTTCTTGCATGAAACTTGTTTGCATTTTTTCGAGTTATAAAGATAGGAAGCTTTAGAATTTTTTTTTTTGAAGAAATTGTAATTACAGTGGACTCTATCGTTGTCGATATTGAAAAGACCGTCGAAAGCGGGAGGTATCAAATTATAGAACGAAAAATCAAAGCATGCTTCTTGAAGGGACTGAAAATTTTATTGGCAGCTGGATCAACATTGATATCAGGAAGATCGACAGCCAGAGAGTCGACTGTAATATCAGTCTCTTTACAAATATTAATTTATGTTTTTTTTTGAAATCATAAAACCATTAAATTTTAAGATTTTTTATGACTATTTCTGAACATTTTCGAGATCTTTAATTTTTATTTTTGATTTGTGTGAAGCTTTGTCTATACAACCAGAAAAACACCAGTTAAAAGATACAGTATTAATAAAAATCAAAACCACGTGTCACAAGTGTGCCTTGAAAGCGAAAAATGTACTACGTGTCACAAGTATGCACAGAATTCCCATACAAACTAAAATAAGCTGAAGTTAATAGTATCGACGCAATCAGTGTATTTTCAAAAACGTAAGATTGCCGGTGCATGAAAAAAATTATGAAAATTAGAAAAAATAAATCACATTTCCTAACAATTTGTATTTCATGTCACAGCCTGCATTGCGATATCCGGGAAACGTAAGCGAAGTTCTAAAATCTGTTTAAAGC
This sequence comes from Culex pipiens pallens, assembly GCF_016801865.2. Classification (NCBI taxonomy): domain Eukaryota; kingdom Metazoa; phylum Arthropoda; class Insecta; order Diptera; family Culicidae; genus Culex; species Culex pipiens. Next base: position 80,477,072 of record NC_068938.1, read on the forward strand.
ATTTTGCTGAGTTTGTTGAGTTTAAAAAACCGGCATCATTAATTCATTTTCAACCCAAACGGTCGTTGTCACAAGATAATAACAGAAAATATGTTTAGGGAGTGCATAGAAAATATTTGAATTCAAAATTCATTCTCAGATGCCAAATTAAAATCAGCTATCGAAATTAACTTTAATTGTTTTCATGAAGTTTTTTTGCAACTTATGTTTTTTATAAAGAAAATATTTAGAATATTTTTTTTATTTTCAATTTTAATGTTGCATTTTGAATTTGTTGATAGAATGCTGCGAAAACTTCGAATTTAAAAATAATATAAATGAATCTATTGTGAAATTTTTGGCTCTTTTCGTTTAAAAATAAAGTCGTAATTTTAAATTCAAACCTATCATCTAAAATCTAAATTCCAAACAAATGGTTTTAGATCTTTTAAAAATCAAAATTTTAAAGTTCAAGAAATTTAAAGATCTGAGCGAAAAAAAAATAATTCCAGATGTGGATATTGGGGCCGTTGCAAATATTTTTAAAAGATTATGTCACCCCCGCTTAATCACCTGAACACTACACACTAAAAAAATATGAATTTTACATTTATCGTAATCATGATTTTAACGCAAATTGAAATCATGTAATCAAAAATTTGATGTAAAATTATGATTCTTTCGACGTAGCTTGCCAAAATCATCGTGTGTACATTGAAACTCAATTTTACATCATAGAAAACGTAAAATTCAATTAACCATTACCCAATTTTCGGTAAATTATGATGCACATATCGAGAGCGTGTTTTTTGATGTAATTTTGTGTTACATTAACCCGAACCCGATTTGATTTTTAACCCGAACTTTACGTGGAAACTTTTAGCAGTGTAGAGGCTCATCAGAAACGTCAGCCATGTTTGAAGTCAGCCAAAATATTGTTGCCGTGGCTGTTTTAATTTCAATCGTTTTGCAGCTGGCCGCAAAGCTAAAATTTAGGAAAATTACAACAAATCTTCACGTAGAGGTAAATTTAATCTTTTTACACAAAAATTAAAAAAAAAACCAACATATTTTTGTTGTTTTTCATTGCAGTTTGGTGAAAAAATCTTTATAGATCCGGCGCGGAACCTGTTCCGATTAGAGCTGCTGGACCATTGGAACAGTTATCTTCCTCGCAACTACTTTCCGGCAAAAGGTTCGGCCATCAACACATGAACTGCGTTCCGGCAAAAGGTTATCCGGCAGGTCTCCATGCCGTCAGCAGCTGACAGACCCCAGCTCGATGAAACTCAGATGAGGAGCGAAGTTCGACCGGCAATTCCAGAGTGAACAGAACCGGATTTCTCAGCACGGCCCCAGTTGAGGACCAGGAACGAAATACTTCAGATGTGCGGTCAATACAGGTGCGCGAAATCGAACGAGTTGAACGAGTGTACCACACATGGAGGAAAACAAAAATCTTGGGAGATAATCACAAAAGAAAAGCTTTTGACAGTGAACAAAAAGTTATAAAAATCAATTTCTACAGTCATGCAAATAATAGTATTTCAAACAACTTTTAAGGTGTCGTGTTTGCCCAATAAGAATAATCCGCAAAATCCAATAAGAAACTAATCAAACGAAATTGTGTCTGCTGTAATTTTACACTCAATAAAGCCTGTCGATTGAGTCATGTAATTTTAAAATCTGACGTAATTTTATGTCTTATTTGACGCTCCAGTTATGTGCATCAAAAAGACGGAATATTACACGATTTTTTCGAAGTGTGTATTTCAAAAGCATTTTCCTGCATTAGTGAGCAATTCTCTACAAAATCGTATTTTTTTATTTTTCTGTATTTTTTTATCTAGCTGAAACTTTTTTGGTGCCTTCGGTAAGCCCAAAGAAGCCATTTTGCATCATTAGTTCGTTCATATAATTTTCCATACAAATTTGGCAGCTGTCCATACAGAAATGATATACAAAAATTCAAAAATCTGTATCTTTTGAAGGAATTTTTTGATCGATTTGGTGTCTTTGGCAAAGTTATACCTGCAACTTATAAAGATAAGGGTAACACTGAAAAAATCATACACGGTAAAAAAGATGTGATTTTTAATTTCACTATTCAAAACAAACATTCAATATTACGCCCTTTTAAAATAATTGTCTTGATTTGAAAAAAAATTAATATTGTTTTCGAAAAGATGAATATAAATTGGAAATACGAAAAGATCGGAAAATTTCACAAATATTTCATATTTTAACATTGAAAATCGAACCATTCGTTGCTGAGATATCAACATTAGAAAATAGTGGGTTGTTTGGGTGAGACATAAATGAGTTGAATTTTCCTGTTCTTAAATCTTTGCATGGCAATATCACAGCAACCAAGTATCGTATCAACAAAGTTCTAAAGCATAATATAGTGAAATTTTTCAGCTCTTCAAAAATATTTTTTCAAAAGTGTGCAAACATGGGCACTAATTAAAAAAAAATAACTGCGACTATTTTCAAAAACTTACTTAAAAATTGCTATAACTTAAAATAGTGCACTTTATTAAAATTTCACTGAAGTTGTTTTAGATTGCAAATTTGATTTTAGATCGAAAAATAAAGTTGATATTTTTTTGCGACCAATATTTTGATTTTTTGAAAAAGTAGTATTGATTCAAAAATTCGTAACTCGGTCAAAGATTTTTTGCACATTCTGGAAATATCTGAAAAGTTGGCATTTGATGCCTCCTATAACATACAAAAAATAGTGTTTTTTGCAAATCAAGTTTTTGTAATAAAAAGTGAAATTAAAATTCACAAAAAAAATTTGTTCTCCAAATATTATTTTGGACATTTTGGAAACTAATGATTGCAAAACAATTTGTCTAAGAATATTTAAATTTACGCCTTTTGGAATTGTTTGTCTTGATTTCAAAATTTGCGAAAAGATCAGACTCAATTACAAAAAAAAAACATTTTTGGTTCAGTTTTAGCCAAATCAACAAATAATATAAATCAAAAACTCACTTATAATAACTCAGACTGAGTTACATTAAAAATGTTGGAGGCAAAACTTCTACACGTCATTGTTTTTTATTTATTTTTTCAGTGTGTAAAAAAATCAGTCAAGACCTCACTGTCATCGACTGTCTACCAGAGTCAACGCCATTTCGTCAAGTAAAAGGGACTCATCGTCTTCGTCGTCGTCGTCGTCGCCAACACCAACTCCCCCGCCAAGGCGACAAATCGACTCATCGTTCAGCACACGACAAGCCGTTAAAACGCGACTCCGTTTAGTTCAGTTTAGTGTTGCTTTAAAAAAAAAAGCATTGCCTTTATGCAATTTGGCCAAGCGTGAATGCGCACATCGATTACCAGACCGACTGAGGCTAAATGCTAAACTAGATCAATGCTTCGGATAGTGGCTCGAACCAACTCCGGCTGGGCTCAAGTTGCAATCACTCCGGCTTTGAGCGACTTAAGGGAAAGGAGGATGCCTTTCGAAAAAATAAATAAAATACAAAACTTGAGTTGAAAAATAACAAAATGCTTGCAAAATACCTGCAGACTGCCAATCGGTGAAACATTGCCGAGACCAGGCTTTGATGGTTCGAGGAATTGGGTTGTGAATGTTCTACCTCGTCTGGTACATGGACTTGCGATCGATTGTCGGCGCAGACGGCGCGACGGGGCTTGTGGCCTTCAAAGGCGATCGCAATTTGGTAATTGTTTAACGTGTTAAATAGTTAATTTTTAGAACTGGTTCAAGGTAGTTCAATGTCCGTTTTTATTTTCGTAGACGAATTTGATTTTTTCAACTGACAACTTTTGCAAAATTCAAGTGATCTCGTGAATTATTCAGGTTTGTCGTGCTTCATAAAACAAAACAAAAATGACATGAAACTTCACCATCGATTCCTGCTCTCCAGTAACCGTCTGGAATCATCCCCACCAACAGTCTGGCATCCAGGAAGTTAGCACAAAGGACCAACACACAAAACATCCCAGACGACAAAAGCAGCGTCGTCCGAACGCACCCGGGGAAGCACGTGACCAACCGCCCCAGCACCACCCCCCAAATCCGGTCCAGCAGTGTCCTTTTTGGCAAGGTCCTGGCCGGGAATTCGCCAAAGTTCATTGGCACCTTTGTTATCTCAGTACACGCACACAAACATACCAGTGGTGCCTTTCTACATGTATGTACAACAGCAGACAACCCCATTCATATCGATACCCAGCCCCAACTCCCACCTCTTCAACTCTCGTAGATTGGCATTTTTGGCAGCCGGCAGCAGTGCGAGTTCGTCGTCGTTCAAACGTGTGGTTGTGTGCGATGGTGGTTTCATGAAGCCATTTGCAGAATGTTCTTCAGCCGTCTGTCCCTAGAACCCCTCCTAGATGTAGGTAGATGCAATTTCCTGAACACGAACTATCACCACCCTCAGCTGCGTATTACGCACACATGTGCACATTCCCAGCATCTGTCCCGCCAGCCAGTGTCCTCCCGGAAGGGACTTGGTGGGTTTTCAATCAATGAACATTAAATCGAAGGGTTGTCCTTTTAGGAGATTTTTCTGTTCTAAAAAGAGTTGAGGATAGTGAACAACTTTTTAATCTGGTACCAGAATAATAGAGGTGTAAGTGGTTACTTAATGAACACTTCCAGCTCAAATCAGGATTTTTTTCTGGTACTTTTGTACCCGACTCTCTCCGATTTCAATGAAACTTTGTAGACATGTTATACTAGCAATTTAAAAACTACTGTATCTCGAAGCCGTCGCATCCTATCAAAAATTGGTAAAAGACAAACTTGTAGGAAATTGGACGGGCTTTCTGAAAAAAAAACACTGAAACAAAAATACACGCCACTTCTATGAGATTTTTCAATTTTTAAGTTTAAAAGTTAAATTTGATGGTGATGTCACGATTTTTTTTCGCTCAAAATTTTTGAGGAAATAGCCTAAAATGTTACAAAAAGACAAACTTATGGGAAATTGGACGAGCTTTCCGCTAAAAATATTTACGAGACTGAAAAACCAAGTCTGTCATATAGAAATTGCCAAAAACCACCAAAAAATCTATTTTTTCAACATTTTTATTTTTAAACCCGCTGTATTTTCCCAAGGATTGGACTTAGGACAATGGTCAATATGGAGACTTTTATGTAAAATTGTCTAGGGAATCGATTTCCACTATTGATTCTGAAAAATTTTGACGTTTTTTTTATTTTTGTTTCAGTGTATTTTTTTCAGAAAGCCCGTTCAATTTCCTACAAGTTTGTCTTTGACCACTTTTCGATACGATGCAACGGCTTCGAGATACAGTTATTTTTAAATCACAAAATACAAAAATATTTAAATAACTTACGCCCTTCTCAAATGTCATTTTGAGTACAATTGGCTCTATATACACAAAAATGGCTTACGTAGGCCTAGGATAAAATGTCTACAAAGTTTCATTGAAATCGGAGAAGGTCGGGTACAAAAGTACCAGAAAAATTCCTGATTTGAGCTGGAATTGCTCTAATGCAACGAATAAAATAAACAACCTTTAATTAATTTTATGTATCAAAATTGAACATTAAAAAAATTATGCTTCCTATTCACAAAGATTGGTATCACCCGAACCAATCAATTTAATTTTCTTAAGAATTAAAAAGTTCAATTTAAATTCCTTGACTTTATTTTATTTGATCCTCTCATTTAAAAATTAAGAAGCATAATCATATAAATAAATGAAATAATTTCTTGAACCGAAAGATCTTATTTCGCGATTATTAAAAAAAATGACCAAAAATGATTATAGATTCAAACACTGTTATTTTTGAAATTCAATTATTCAATTACATGACCTTTTGAAATCAACACAGAAACAATCAAAATACTTTTTTTTATTTAATTTAGTCATATTTCGACACTATTCGACATTCGATTTTATGGCAGAGACATAACAGTTCGATACCTCTTTGCTTTTTTGTACAAAGCTTGCTGGTTTTTCTATCTAGTTAGCGTAGGATTGCACAAAGGCATCGATTTACAAAAAATAGATTTTTTTCAAAGTCTTTAAGATTTTGTGATACTGTTTTGTGGGTTTATTTTGTACATAATATATATTTTTATTTTATTTTTTTAAAGCAATCTTCTAGCCAAAATCATTTTTCTTTTTACTCAGGGTGTTTTTTATTTTTACCGATTTTCGCCAGCCAGCTGCTCAATTTAAAAAAAAAAACAAATTTTTTTTTTTTTAGGATCACATTGTATTGCGTTTTTTTGCATTTATAATCAAATACGGTACTGGAGTGATTCTCGCTGAAAGTGGACCACTATTTACACAAGGTGCTCAAAAATCAAAAGCAATGTACTTTTCCAATAGCCCCCACCAAGTTATGAAAGAAACCATGTTTGGTTGGTTGAATTTGTCCTCACCTCGGCGCCACGAAGCTAAAACATTTTTTTTAATTAGTAATTTTTTGACTTAGGCGCGTCTACAAAATTGCTTATAACTTTGCAAAACTTCAACGGACCCATGATGTTTAGGGGTGTTTTGGAAAGGAAATGAGCAGAGCAAAATGTTGCATTAGCTTGCCCCAATTTAAGGTTTTGTCAAACAATATAGGTGCTCACTTTTTAAATGATAGTTTATTATCCAAGGATCAAGATGCACTATCGATAATTGACCAATATTTAAGGTTTTGGATTCTGCCAGGCAATTTATTGTCGAAAAGTTGTTTTTGTTTACTTGTTTTGTTGTTAAATGCTTATTTACAATTGGGTGGACATTTTTACAGTAAAACTAATGAATGTAGCATGTAGGAAATTTCACCACGAACATTTTTCTCGAGGAGAAAACGTAATTTCGATACTCCAACGCAAAGATATTTGAGTTTTAGTGAGAAAAAAGTGCCAATTTTACAAATTTCCCAGAATTAACAAGCACGGCCTATTATTTACATGCGGCATATAGTTAGGAAGCCAAAGTATAGTTTCTTACAGTTATTTAGGTCGCTGATTTCGGATTTGCAATCAAATTTCAGATAAACAGTGAACAGTGAAATTTCGAGCCACACCCAAAAGTTATTTGCGGTAATATGCTGTAATTTTACTCGCTAGTGAATTCGGTCATATTTCATCTTTTGCTCACCTTTAATTGATATTTTACTCACGGATTTTTTTATGAAGAATGTTTTTTCAAGTTCTGATTGTTTTGAGAATGTCTGAAAACCTCGTTTTGTGATTTGGCTGGTTTCAATGTAAATTTAAAAATAAATGAAAACTTTAGATTTTTAAGGAATTTTTTTTATGATTTTGTGGAACGATTGTATACGTCAGTCATTAATTAATGACGGTTTCCATAACTTTGAAAGGAATAGAAAAATCGCTCGCAACCATTTTCACTATATGCAAATAACATTTAGGCGTGGCTCGAAATTTCACTGTTCACTGTTTATCTGAAATTTGATTGCAAATCCGAAATCAGCGACCTAAATAACTGTAAGAAACCATACTTTGGCTTCCAAACTATATGCCGCATGTAAATAATAGGCCGTGCTTGTTAATTCTGGGAAATTTGTAAAATTGGCACTTTTTTCTCACTAAAACTCAAATATCTCTGCGTTGGAGTATCGAAATTACGTTTTCTCCTCGAGAAAAATGTTCGTGGTGAAAATTCCTACATTAGTTTTACTGTAAAAATGTCCACCCAATTGTAAATAAGCATTTAACAACAAAACAAGTAAACAAAAACAACTTTCCGACATTAAATTGCCTGGCAGAACCCAAAACCTTAAATATTGGTCAATTATCGATAGTGCATCTTGATCCTTGGACAATAAACTATCATTTAAAAAGTGAGCACCTATATTGTTTGACAAAACCTTAAATTGGGGCAAGCTAATGCAACATTCTGAGCGCCCGAAATACGAACGGAGCGCTGCGCTCTCAGAATCAAAATAACATTAAAAAAGAGAGGAGGAACATACACCTTAGATTTATTGGTCCTTTATGTGAAATCATCTCAGCTTTCGAATGGATTTGTCAGTTTTTCGATAAAGCGGGGCGCCGGCCTTCAAAAATGACTTTTAAAAATACATTGTTGTTTTATGACTAAAAATGTATGGAACGGTATTTTTCTGACAAGTGCATTCGAAAGCTCTGCTCATTTCCTTTCCAAAACACCCCTAAACATCAAGGGTTCGTTGAAGTTTTGCAAAGTTATTAGCAATTTTGTAGACGCGCCTAAGTCAAAAAATTACTAATTAAAAAAATGTTTTAGCTTCGTGACGCCGAGGTGAGGACAAATTCAACCAACCAAACATGGTTTCTCATTGCTTTTGATTTTTGAGCACCTTGTGTAAATAGTGGTCCACTTTCAGCGAGAATCACTCACTGTCAAATTTTGTCACTAGATATTTTTCAAACATTTGCTGAGGCCCCCAACGTTAAAAAAATAATAATAATAATAATTGTGCTTTAAAAAATGGTTGTCAAGAAAATTAATATTTAAAAAAAAACTTGATAGTCAGTCAAATTGACCCTTTTTAAGGTTATGATTATTTAACTTACTTCATAATCTTTGAATAATGAATGTAAATATGATGTTAAGTAAAAGTAAAACAAAGTTTTGAAAAAATTCAGAAATAGTTTTTTTTTCAATGAAAAAAAAAAATTGTTGTGTCACTGAAATCAATTTGGCAGTTTAACCCTCTACTGCCTATTTTTTTCGATTTTTTATTTTTCCCGTGTTTAGGAGGTAAGTTTGAGCAACTTTTGTTCTACGAAAAACTTTATTTCTCTTGTTTTATGTTTTATGTTTTTGTTGTTTCATTTTTAGTATTTTGATTTTCATTTATCTTGTTTAGTTTATGTTTGTTTTTGGTAGTATTTGGCCTACTCTACCATCTCCTATCATTACATTTTGCCTACCTAATTTTTTTCTTTTTTTTACAGTAACTTTTACAATTTTTTGCACGTTTTTCACATTTTCTGCTATAAAATGGCACCATTATCATTTAAATTGTAAATAAATGCGTAGAGGCATAGTCTGAGGCATTATAAAAATTACTGCATACTTCTTTTTACTTTAAATATAAGAAATGTTAGTAGAAAACACTGCCAAAGTTGACCTCAAAAAAAATTACATTTTTAAAAACATTGGCAAAGTCACATAAAACAAGTAAAAATTCCAACCTATAAGTTTTTTAAATCGAAGCCCGTCTAAAGGCGGGGTTGGGTTGTAAAGGATTAATTTTTTTTTCCAAATATAATATGTATCTTTTCTCCTGAAAATGCGTTTAAATCCTAAGATTTTTTTTTTAAATGTTTAAATAACGCTTAAAACTAGCAACGAGTGTATTTTTTTGCTTTTTTCAAGTGTAAAATCATCCAAGGAAAGTTTTCATAATTATTGTTAAATAACCATCAGTGTCCCCCTGCTTACGGTGAAATTTTTGTGGATTATGTAAGTTTTTTCATCACTTTTTTCGTAATGATGCAGTTTGGGTCAAAATCATGTGCTCTTTCAAGAAAACCAACAAGATTCAGTACTTTGTTCTAGAAATTTGGAGGGAATCCAATTTTATCGTGAAAGCAGTGCAGAGATTACTTAACATGTTTGTCATTTATTTTTTAATTATTGAAATAAAATGGAGTTTAATATTTGTTAAACTGACAAAACTTAAGTTTAAATTTTGGTTAATGTCAAATATCATAGCCCAAATTTATCCATTTTGCCACCCTCGTTTAGAACTCGCATTTCCGACGTGTCTGCGTGGTCACCAGAGTCGTCTACTGTTTGGTCTGCTCCTCTCGAACTTCCTAGTTCACAACATTGACAGTGATAAAGACCAAGGGGGAGAAGGGGGAGTCGACATTCGGAGTCGATTCGAGTTTTCAACCCCCTCCCCTTCCTCCCCCTTACCTGCCCCCCAAATCCGAGAGTCAGGTTCTCGGTCGCAGTGTCCCCATTCCAGGACCAACTGCTCTCTCTGTTTTGCGGCTCTCTTTTGGTTGCCGCCAAGCTTTTTTTTGTTTCTATCCCAAAAATCCATTCCAGACAGCTGACTCAAACCACACACCAGCCACTCCGGGGGACAACTGGATTCGGGAAGGTGGAGGCGGACGGTGCCGTGGCGTAGAATGTCTGCGCGTTGTCGTCGGCGTTCAGTTCCGGGTTTTCCCGCGCTGCAACGGTGGCGTGAGGGTGGTTCTGCTGCCGAGCTCCACCCGCAACAAGCTGTGGGGGTCTGGAGAGGGCATTGCTGGGTGAAATGGGATTTGGCTTGCTTCTGATGTCCTTTGTTGTAGTTTTAACCCTATTTTTAAAAATTGTTATTATCGTATTTTCTTCATATCCAAAAAATTTAGGACTGTTTATTCAAAATTGTGTTCCCCAACCAACCCCGATCGTCCTTTTAGTGCGGTTGTAGTTCCCAGCCCCCCCTCTCCCGAGCTGTCTAGGACCGCGCCTTCCTGGCCTGCCTGTCTGCATCCCGGGCAGCTGCTGCGCCAGTCAGTTCCCGGGGAACATTCCAGACAGCGAGCGGGTCCCAGCAGGGATGGGTTTGCGAACCACCAGCCAGGAACAAAGTTTTGCGCTGTCAGCTTCGACCAAACCTGCCACGGGGAGGTCCAGGGGACTGGTGGAACTACTGTCTGGTTCCACACCCTTCAAGGGAAGGATGGGGGAGTTGCCAATGGTAATTTTGAGGGAGTTTGCAAATGTTGAAAATTTTCGGGGGGAGAATTTCAAAAATGCACACAGGAAAATCGATTAAAATTTTGCCTCGTCCAAAGGGGGTGAAACCCCCCGCGATAGTGGGTGAGACAGTCTGGCCGCCAACAACGAAAAAACAAACCCTAGCTCGGTGGCGGTTGGTTCCGGAGGGATGAGGCCAGACTGCCGCGCCGGTTACTAGCTGCTGATTTAATTTTTGATTCAATTCAGAAGACAGTTCAGTAATATAAATGTGCGCGCAAAAACAGTGGCACGTGGTGGGTTGGCAACGAGGATGGAGGGTGAAACTGGCTTTTTGTGTCATTTTTGGTGGGGGTCAAATTTTCCAGACAGGCCGGGAATGGGGTGCATCAGTCTGGGGTTGACTGGATGTGGAATTTGGGTGTGTGTGGTGTTTATCCGAGCACAGATGTCATTGACACTGGAGGCTGCAGTTTCCACGTTTGGACGTAGTTATTATCAAGGGTTTGGCATTGGTAGTAGAGTAACAATGTAAGTGTAGTTATTTGAAATTATGTTTTGTTTTCAAGTGACATCGCATGATTTTAAAAAAATAAAATATCGTTTTTTTATTTTAAAAAGTTGAACAACAAATTGTCAAATCTTCAAATCTTCAAATCTTCAAATCTTCAAATCTTCAAATCTTCAAATCTTCAAATCTTCAAATCTTCAAATCTTCAAATCTTCAAATCTTCAAATCTTCAAATCTTCAAATCTTCCAATCTTCAAATCTTCAAATCTTCAAATCTTCAAATCTTCAAATCTTCAAATCTTCAAATCTTCAAATCTTCAAATCTTCAAATCTTCAAATCTTCAAATCTTCTAATCTTCTAATCTTCAAATCTTCAAATCTTCAAATCTTCAAATCTTCAAATCTTCAAATCTTCAAATCTTCAAATCTTCAAATCTTCAAATCTTCAAATCTTCAAATCTTCAAATCTTCAAATCTTCAAATCTTCAAATCTTCAAATCTTCTAATCTTCAAATCTTCAAATCTTCAAATTTTCAAATCTTCAAATCTTCAAATCTTCAAATCTTCAAATCTTCAAATCTTCAAATCTTCAAATCTTCAAATCTTCAAATCTTCAAATCTTCAAATCTTCAAATCTTCAAATCTTCAAATCTTCAAATCTTCAAATCTTCAAATCTTCAAATCTTCAAATCTTCAAATCTTCAAAACATCAAATCTTCAAATCCTCAAATCTTCAAATCTTCAAATCTTGAAATACTTAAAAACTTTTTTGTCTGATATAATTTAATTTTTTTAATTGAATTTCTAATTTAACAAATTTTATTTACATTTTTGTAAATAAAGTCAATAAAGTTTTTTCAGTGTTTTTCGGATATTACGATTTTTCCGAAAAATTGGCAACATTGTCAAATGAATTTTGACAAACTTGTGCCATAGCTCTAAAGGTGCAATGTTTTGTTATCTAAAACACATGAAACAACTGAGATTTTTCAAGCATGGTTATTTTGAGCAATTAATTATTTAGTGTTAAAATGTCTATTATTTTTATTACTTTCACATATTTACTTATTTAAGAGTGCAACTATTTTTTGAGAAATTCTCAAGATATAGATGTTTGAATCGCCTTTTGGTATGGACAACTGCCAAAATTCTATGGAGACTTGGATTGACGAACTAATGATACAAAATTTCATCTAAATCTAGAGGGTGACGAGCGGGAATTCCCGGGAAATCGTCAATTTTTGGACCTCTCGATTCCCGGGAAATTTGGTCGAGAGTCCCGGGAAATTTTCTACTTATAAATATCGAAGCAAAATGTTATAAACTAATCAGAAAAAAACATTTAAAAATTCGAAATGGCTTTGAACATTGGATGTTCAATGTTCAAGTTCGAATAAACCTATGCTTCTCTAATCTTGTTATTTAGAAAGTGTAAATTTTAATTTGTCGAAAATTCCAATAACTATAATTGAGAGAACCCCAAAAAAATGTGGAGCCCAAAATTTACCTTAAAGTAGCAGTTACATCCCAGAAATGAAATACAGTCCAGACTCGATTATCCGAAGTTTCGATTATCCGAAGTTTCGATTATTCGAAGGTTTGTATGGGACTTCGGATAATCGAATCACGAACAAAAAAAACACCCTTCAAAGCTTTGTTTCGCAAAAAAAAAAAATGTCTAGGCAAGCCATGAGAAAGTTAAATTATTGACAACTGGAAGAGATTTTTAAAGCAAAAAGAATCCAAGGAACCGTCGAGGAAAAAATCCTTCAAGGAAGAGAAAATATCGAGAAATGAAGAGAATTGAAGTATGCAGATTGAAGGGACTGAAGAATTCATCGAAATATGGAGCAATATTGATATCGAGAAGATCGACAGCCAGAGAGTCGACTGTATATATAAGAAGAAAAAACTCTAACATTCTGCAAAGATTGTCTTAATCTTTGTTAAGGTCCGATATTTGTGAACATTCGCATTTCCTGATAAATGTAAATATTTCTCAATGAATATTTCCAGTTTACCTTAAAAAGAAAAAAAAACAAGTTGAAATAGTTGTTTTGAGTCGTTATGCATCATATTGCAAAAATATCGATACTGGCAAATTATATAATTGCTATTTTTTAACTTTACGAAAATCTAATAACAAGTTCATGCAACAAGCTTGTGCATCTTTTGAAAAATCACTCTGTACGAATTATGATTCGTAAAATTTTAAACTACAATTTTGAGTCCCCAAAAGCTCAAAAAACGATCTTGTATTTACAGATTCTAAGAAAAATTCTAAAGGTTGAACTATTTCCTTAAAATAATGAGGCTTCTTAAATTAACATTTCTTTGATTAAGTGTGAATTATTTTGAACTGAATTTATTGAAAAGAAACAAATTTATGACCTTTCCTTTTAAAATTATTGGCACTATTGGCATAGTCAAAAAATCCCGGGTCCCGGGAATTCCCGGGAAATGGCCAAATCCAACTCTCGATTTCCGGGAAATTGAAAATCTCGAGAATCGTCACCCACTATCTAAATCAAACGACACATACAAATTATTTTCAAAAAAGGCTCATTCTTGAAAGAATAGATAAAATCTTCTAATCATCAAATTTTCATATCTTTAAATCATTTTATATCTAAATTAAAAAAATAATAATAATTTAGAAATTGATGCAGAACGCCTTAAAATTTATGCGACCGACATTATTATCATTAATAAATTTTTTTTTTCATTAATTTTTAGACGTATTTGGAATTTTGTCTAAAAAAAATAATATAACACTACTCGACAAAACAAAACTTGTGTCAAGGGATTGACGATATCTCATCGGTTCCTCAGAGAAAAGGCATCCCCGAATCCGATGCAATCGACAGAATTTGATTTTATGTCCACGCGGACTGACGAGAAGCTGGTAAATTTTTTAACATAAAAAAATCGAACAATTTAAAAAAAACTTGCGTCTCCTCCCAACTAAATGAGCCATCTACAAAAATATGGAGGCGCCTGGTGCATAGCCAACGGAAACAACCAATACAAATGTATAAAAAAGTTGTCAAGTTCGGGGGGTCCACAGCTAGCATTTTTTGTACGATTATAAAAATAAATATTAAAAGTTTAAAATTAAAATATTTGAAAAACATTTTTTTTAAATATATTTGTTTACTAAAATTTTATGTTTCTCAAAGGTCTATGGGTACTTCGGGATGTCCATGGTAATCCAAGGACTCCCTAGAGTTAAGATCTATGAGTCTACCGCCGTAACAAGCAAGAGGTCGTCGGATTTTGACCCCGGATTATGTGCGTATAGCATCAGTGGATATGGTAGACTACTATATGAATGTAATGGGATGTACATGGTCTTCTAAGGACTCCCTGGAGTTAAGATCTACGAGTCTACCGCCGTAACAAGCAAGAGGTCGTCGGATTTTGACCCCGGATCATGTGCGTATAGCATTAGTGGATATGGTAGACTACTATATGAATGTAATGGGATGTACATGGTCTTCTAAGGACTCCCTGGAGTTAAGATCTACGAGTCTACCGCCGTAACAAGCAAGAGGTCGTCGGATTTTGACCCCGGATTATGTGCGTATAGCATCAGTGGATATGGTAGACTACTATATGAATGTAATGGGATGTCCATGGTCATCCAAGGACTCCCTGGAGTTAAGATCTACGAGTCTACCGCCGTAACAAGCAAGAGGTCGTCGGATTTTGACCCCGGATTATGTGCGTATAGCATCAGTGGATATGGTAGACTACTATATGAATGTAATGGGATGTACATGGTCATCCAAGGACTCCCTGGAGTTAAGATCTACGAGTCTACCGCCGTAACAAGCAAGAGGTCGTCGGATTTTGACCCCGGATTATGTGCGTATAGCATTAGTGGATATGGTAGACTACTATATGAATGTAATGGGATGTACATGGTCTTCTAAGGACTCCCTGGAGTTAAGATCTACGAGTCTACCGCCGTAACAAGCAAGAGGTCGTCGGATTTTGACCCCGGATTATGTGCGTATAGCACCAGTGGATATGGTAGACTACTATATGAATGTAATGGGATGTACATGGTCTTCTAAGGACTCCCTGGAGTTAAGATCTACGAGTCTACCGCCGTAACAAGCAAGAGGTCGTCGGATTTTGACCCCGGATTATGTGCGTATAGCATCAGTGGATATGGTAGACTACTATATGAATGTAATGGGATGTACATGGTCTTCTAAGGACTCCCTGGAGTTAAGATCTACGAGTCTACCGCCGTAACAAGCAAGAGGTCGTCGGATTTTGACCCCGGATTATGTGCGTATAGCATCAGTGGATATGGTAGACTACTATATGAATGTAATGGGATGTACATGGTCATCCAAGGACTCCCTGGAGTTAAGATCTACGAGTCTACCGCCGTAACAAGCAAGAGGTCGTCGGATTTTGACCCCGGATTATGTGCGTATAGCATCAGTGGATATGGTAGACTACTATATGAATGTAATGGGATGTACATGGTCTTCTAAGGACTCCCTGGAGTTAAGATCTACGAGTCTACCGCCGTAACAAGCAAGAGGTCGTCGGATTTTGACCCCGGATTATGTGCGTATAGCATCAGTGGATATGGTAGACTACTATATGAATGTAATGGGATGTACATGGTCATCCAAGGACTCCCTGGAGTTAAGATCTACGAGTCTACCGCCGTAACAAGCAAGAGGTCGTCGGATTTTGACCCCGGATTATGTGCGTATAGCATTAGTGGATATGGTAGACTACTATATGAATGTAATGGGATGTACATGGTCTTCTAAGGACTCCCTGGAGTTAAGATCTACGAGTCTACCGCCGTAACAAGCAAGAGGTCGTCGGATTTTGACCCCGGATTATGTGCGTATAGCACCAGTGGATATGGTAGACTACTATATGAATGTAATGGGATGTACATGGTCTTCTAAGGACTCCCTGGAGTTAAGATCTACGAGTCTACCGCCGTAACAAGCAAGAGGTCGTCGGATTTTGACCCCGGATTATGTGCGTATAGCATTAGTGGATATGGTAGACTACTATATGAATGTAATGGGATGTACATGGTCTTCTAAGGACTCCCTGGAGTTAAGATCTACGAGTCTACCGCCGTAACAAGCAAGAGGTCGTCGGATTTTGACCCCGGATTATGTGCGTATAGCACCAGTGGATATGGTAGACTACTATATGAATGTAATGGGATGTACATGGTCTTCTAAGGACTCCCTGGAGTTAAGATCTACGAGTCTACCGCCGTAACAAGCAAGAGGTCGTCGGATTTTGACCCCGGATTATGTGCGTATAGCATCAGTGGATATGGTAGACTACTATATGAATGTAATGGGATGTACATGGTCTTCTAAGGACTCCCTGGAGTTAAGATCTACGAGTCTACCGCCGTAACAAGCAAGAGGTCGTCGGATTTTGACCCCGGATTATGTGCGTATAGCATCAGTGGATATGGTAGACTACTATATGAATGTAATGGGATGTACATGGTCATCCAAGGACTCCCTGGAGTTAAGATCTACGAGTCTACCGCCGTAACAAGCAAGAGGTCGTCGGATTTTGACCCCGGATCATGTGAGTATAGCATCAGTGGATATGGTAGACTACTATATGAATGTAATGGGATGTACATGGTCTTCTAAGGACTCCCTGGAGTTAAGATCTACGAGTCCACCGCCGTAACAAGCAAGAGGTCGTCGGATTTTGAGCCCGGATTATGTGCGTATAGCATCAGTGGATATGGTAGACTACTATATGAATGTAATGGGATGTCCATGGTCATCCAAGGACTCCCTGGAGTTAAGATCTACGAGTCTACCGCCGTAACAAGCAAGAGGTCGTCGGATTTTGACCCCGGATTATGTGCGTATAGCATCAGTGGATATGGTAGACTACTATATGAATGTAATGGGATGTACATGGTCATCCAAGGACTCCCTGGAGTTAAGATCTACGAGTCTACCGCCGTAACAAGCAAGAGGTCGTCGGATTTTGACCCCGGATTATGTGCGTATAGCATCAGTGGATATGGTAGACTACTATATGAATGTAATGGGATGTACATGGTCATCCAAGGACTCCCTGGAGTTAAGATCTACGAGTCTACCGCCGTAACAAGCAAGAGGTCGTCGGATTTTGACCCCGGATTATGTGCGTATAGCATCAGTGGATATGGTAGACTACTATATGAATGTAATGGGATGTCCATGGTCATCTAAGCACTCCCTGGAGTTAAGATCTACGAGTCTACCGCCGTAACAAGCAAGAGGTCGTCGGATTTTGACCCCGGATCATGTGAGTATAGCATCAGTGGATATGGTAGACTACTATATGAATGTAATGGGATGTACATGGTCATCCAAGGACTCCCTGGAGTTAAGATCTACGAGTCTACCGCCGTAACAAAAAAGAGGTCGCCGTTTGGCTAAAGTGGTAAGCAAGGACTATTGTTCATCGTTCAAACTTAAATATTTCGATAACTTTACATCGATTGTAGATCAATCTGAATATTCAAACACAAAATAGCAATACATATTTCACAAAATTATTGACTCAAATTTCAAATCAAATGATAAAAAATTTAGTAGAAATTATTTTTATTTCAATTGCTTTTTATCAATCGAAGAAACCCAAAAATTAAATAATTATCATCTTTAGATTTGACAAAATTTTGTTCCATAAAGCAATTTTGAATTTGTGTTTTCAGACTTATTTTTGACAATCTATTTCATATGCAATTCTCATGAATTTAATTTCACATACGAATCAATACGAATGCAACGAAGAAAATAGAAAAAAGATAATTTTAATCAGAAAAATGCAAATATAAGTTGGATATTTTTCAAAACTGTTTTTAGTTCTGTTTATTTTATCTTATAATCAGATTTTTGACTGTTGAGCAATTCTCTACGTTTTCTAATGTTTTTTTTTTTTAAATCAACCATTTAAATTCGTTATAATTGGTATCGAAACCCAACCAGTCTCAAAGGTCAACGAATGCATCCCCAACATCAATCGGAAAATCTTCTGCTTACAATCGTCGTAATAATCCAAATAAACTTTAAACTTATAAATATAACTTGAGACGACTTTTCCTTCCCCCTCCTCTCTTCATTTTCCTACCACCCAACCCAAAACCTTGGTCTCAGTTTGCCTTTATGCTCCCCACCAAAACTGACTACGGCGTGAGCATAAAAACAACAAAACAGTTGATGAAAAAGGGAGGAAAACAACCAACCAAACCGACATTATGTTTATGTGTAATATCAAAAGTGTGTGTGTATGTGCGTGTGTCTCTCAATGTTTGTGCTTCGATGTGGGTGTGGAGTGCCCTAAATCAAAATCCATCTTTTTTTGTGCTGCTTTTATTGCTGGTTTTTTTTTTTACTTATAAGGGTGATGGGTTTATGGGTAAGGGAAATGCGCAGTATAATTACATAATTGTATCGTGTTTACGCGCTGGGGCTATCTTTGACACAAGACAGTTGAGAGCACTGAGGCTCGGAGCATTAATGAAATTTCATCACTTTGATGAGTTCACCACTTGGCGTTGCGTCGAAACTGGAGCTTGTTCTTTGTAGGTTGGAAATGCTGGAAACATCAATTTCAAATTGAGAAAAAGGTCGATTCAAAAATCTGAAAGTTGTAAGTATTGGAATATTTATGAAATTCAAAATATTTTGATTTCATTAAATTGTTTATAAATTTACATCAAGCCCTAAAACAAAGTGTCATAGTGCACTTGATTCCGCTTGAACTTGCAAGAACTTCCGCGAGTCTGGTGTAATTCCTTCCAAGGACAGACCTTGAAGCCATCTCCCACTCCCTAGTCAAGGTGTTGGGCCGTAATCGCTTAGGCGCTTTGTTCCTAAGTGCTGCCAACACACTGCTCCTTCTTCAGTGTGGCAAAGTTCCAACGGCGGCGCTGTCGTAACAGTTGAGGAAGAAGTGCAAAAAGTGCCAACAGTGCGGTGTGTCCTTTTTTGCAGGATGAATGAACTTCAGAAGGCTCCCCAACCTCCCCGGCCTCCCTTTTGAAACTATAGTGAGGGATGCCCTATGGGGAGTGAATCCATGTTAAGGTGCAAAAATTGGTACATCAAGCTATCGTTGTTTAGAGGCAGATGTTTTGTAACTTGTTCTGGAATTACTGCGTTTTCAAAAGCCAAAGTAGTAGTGACATCGTTAACTTGCATCGGGTTTGTGCAGACAGCCGAGGTCCTGAAAAGAAAGGCCATTGCAACAGCTTCCGCGGGGGTGAGAGGGGACTGCCTTGACAAAGTGAATAATGGCTGAAGCTGAGCATCCTTTTCTTTCTACCCCGGCTCTGTGTTGACTTTGAAGAACTCTCTGTTGTGTGTCCGTTACATCGGGTCCCCCTTATTGCGGTCGGGCCGGCCGGGCCAGGATACTGCCCGGGAAGTCATTACTTTGGGGTTGATGGGTAGAAGAAATTGCATTACTGCAGGCAGGCAAACGCTTTGTTGCGTTCCTCGTCCTGATAGCCGTTGATAAATCCTTCAATTAAGCTTTTACCCTATTCATTATTCATTTTGCGTAGATTCAGACTGTTCGAAAATGAGCCCCCACCTTACTCTCAACAAGATTCCAAACCTGACGCAAAAAAGAGATCCCACACCTGGCAATAAATATCTCGACGAGAGCAGATTTATTTCCGACGAAGAAATTCCACCCGTCCTTCTTCCCGCCATCGAGGAATCCAATTAGTGAAATACACTTGCTCATTTCCCGGAACACCGAACTAACGGCCACAGGAAGCGCACCGGTCCGGACCACATCAGCATAAAAAGCTCATCATTTGCCGGGGCTCAGGACAAAGAAGGAGCAAGGCACACACACAAGTTGAACAAATCGAAAACGATCACCGTCCGTCATCGTCCACGGCCGTGGTCGAGTCCGAATCCGTGATGAATCCTAAATTAGTCTTCCGGCGAATGGCACAATGGTAATTTTTGGTTCGTTTGGCTTTGCTTCTTTTTGAGGGTTTTTTCTTCTTCTGAATTCACTTTTATTATTAGATGGCTGTAGAAAGAATCACGAAAACTGGAAAAGAGCAGATTGTTTTACAAAGAATAATACAGTTTTTTTTCGTAGTGGAGCACTTTATTCTATTAGCATTTAATCAACTCAGAACACTTTAAAATCATTTTTCATAAATGTTTTTTTTTTTTGGAAAAGATTGCGATCACGAGAAATGATTTTTTTTCTGTGTATGGCTCTATCTCTGGAAATAAATTTTGGAAAAGCTTCAAATTTTGGGCCCAAGCAGTTTATGGCGCATGTTTTCGAATAGCTTTTTATTTGAAACTGAATCCTTTTAATTTGATAGTGTTATCTGTAAAATAGTCCAATAGGCCATGCTTTACCGTATAGAACTAAAGAGCAATTCTATCAGATTTCGGTCATTCATTTTGTTTTTTTTTTTTAATATATTTTTTAATCCGGCTTAACTATTTTGGTGCCTTCGGTATGCCAAAAGGGCTATTTTGCATTATTAGTTTGTCCATATAATTTTCCATACAAATTTGTGGCAGATGTCCATACAAAAATGATAGATAAAAATTAAAAAAATCTGTATCTTTTGAAGGATTTTTTTGATCGATTTGGTGTCTTCGGCAAAGTTGTAAATATGGATAAGGACTTCACTGAAAAAAATTATATACGGTAAAAATTTGTTTGGCGTTTTTTAATTTCACTTTTTATCACTTAAACTTGAGTTTCAAAAAAGGCTATTTTAACTTTTTTTATGATATGTTTTAGGGGACATCAAATGTCAACTTTTCAGAAATTTCCAGAATAGGCAAAAAATCTTAGAGCGAGTAATAAATTTTTGAATTAATACTGACTTAAAAAAATCGCAAAAATTGTTCAACTTAATTTTTCAGATTTTTTCTGATATTGCCATGCAAAGATTTAAAAACAGGAAAACCCACCTTTTTTCTAATGTCGATATCTTAGCAACTAATGGTCCAATTTTCAATGTTAAAATATGAAACATACGTGAAATTTCCCGATCTTTTCGAAAACAATATTTTTTTTAAATCAAGGCTAACATTTCAAAAGGGCGTTATATTAAATATTTGGTCCTTTTGAATTGTTAGTCTTGATTTGAAAAAATTAAAATTTTGTTTTTGAAATTTCACATGAAAATCGGACCATTAGTTGTTTAGATATCAACATTAGAAAAGGATGGGTTGTTTGGGTGAGACTTAGAAAACTTCAGTTTTCCTGTTTTTAAATCTTTGCATGGTAATATTTCAGCAACTAATGGTCGTATCATCAAAATTCAAAAAAGCAAAATATAGAGCATTTTTTTCAGATTTTCAAAAAAAAATTAAGAATGGCCAAACAGAAAAAGAAAATCGGCCCTAGCAAAATCAAATGGCGTCTAGGGCGTCGCGAGGTGCGACGCATATCTTTTTTGCCGAGGACGATTTTTCTAAAAAATGCCAAACTTTGAAGGACTATACTGAGCTCCAGGGTGTTCCAAATTTCAACGTTATATATACCAAAAGATGCGCAAGGATCTGGCCTACACACCAAAGGTGTTGAAAATAAACGCTTCAGTGGCCAAAATGCATCAAAAAGTGACTTTTTTGAAAAAAAAATTTTTACGGGTTAAATCCCATTTAAAATTTAAGTGCAAAGCGCCAGCTCCTGTTACGTCAATCTCATATTTTGAATTTGGGCTTAAGATGCCCACCGGAACAAACCCTTGTATGCTCGCCAAAAAGTCATTTTTGTTACATCCTAGTGTTATATGGACTTACGGGAAGTTTGGCGTATCTTCTAAATGTTACTTTTTTAATAATGTTTGCGATTATAATTCTTTTGATAAAAATCTGAGCCATCCTTCAGATCTATCCACTAAAACTTCAATTCCAAAATGTTTAGATTGAAAAAGTAAAATAAAATGATTAAATAGACTAAGAGATTAAAAATGTAAAACATAACAAAACAAAAAGCAGAAGATTGATGCTTATTTTCTTCTTTTGAGTATTCATAATATTGAAACCTTATTTTAATCCATTAGGTTCCAACAATATGAGGGGTTTTTCCGGACTCAGCAATCTGCAAATGCTGTCAAAGAGAAATTTCTATCAAGAAAGTGAGTCTAATTTTCGGAATAAAGATTCCGTGGCTGAAATTTTGTTGTCGGATTCTACTGAAATTTGTCCGTTAATAAAATAGTTACAATACTTTACAAATATAATTCCAAATTAAACACATAAATTGTATAAAATGTATCATTATTACTTAACTTAAACAAAACAAGAGCATCTGTCCTAGTTTGATCAGGTACTTGTATCACCTAAACTCGTACATAAAAATAATGCAATGTTATGCTGTTTTCCCTATATCTCAACAAAACACTTTAAAAATGAATAATAGCTTTCAAAAAGTGCTTTCGATTGACTCAAAGTAATAAATAGCTCAAATAAAGGTCAACCTTAAACTATCCTTAGCTGATTTCTGAAAAAATATTGATAGTTAACAACAGCAAAAAAAAAGAATGTCAAAGATTAGTGCGCTGACCACGGGGTCACGCTGTCTTGTTTTTGCATGCTCATTTTCATTTCTTTTGTGTCGCTGTTTGTGTGCTTGGGTGCGTGGTTATTATATATAGGTGAAGGGATTTTATTAAATGATCATTATATTGCATTATTATATTTAATTGATTATATAACCACACTATATTTTACACTTAACATATATACAAAACACATATGAAACTGTAAACAGGAGCGTTTGGTACGGTATGTCCACGCATCCTTCCTTTCCTGTAGATTCTGTGAAATGCGGTCCGTTCTCAGAATCCTCTCTGCGGTAAACACAACGTAGTAGGGCTGGCCGCTTTAATTTTTGCCATACATTTTCGGGTGTTCTCGGATGTACTGCAATTATTAATAATGACAAGAAAAGTGCTTGTGGCGTAATCTAATCACAAGACTTTCCAGCATGCTTTCATCGGACTGGCTGCGTTTGTGTTAGATTAGATTAGATTAGATTAGATTAGCAAAAAAAAAAGAATGCCAAAAATAAGTATTCGTGTATTACCCCTAGATATGTCTGAAGATTGATTTTTAGAAATTTAAAGCTGTGTTACGTAACCTACAGACACTGCAGACATTGCCGTGGCTTTTTTTTCTCTTATTTCTATCAATACGGCGCAGTAACACCCACGCTCCATTACACACACCGAAAAAGTATACGCTCTAATTTAGACTTCGACCTTTCAATCCTTTATCCAGTTTCCTCGTTCCCTGGCAATCCACCGCCACAGCCTCCAACGGCCATATTGTATCGAAAACACCATTTTCATAAAACCATTTCCTGGAAATCCAGCCCCTCACTCTTTGAGGTCTAGAAGGGGGGTACGCCGAAAAGCTTAAGCTACTCAGGACACGTGTGCGTGTCCTGTGGCTGCTGGATGTGGCTCGTTGTGTTTGCCTATGGCCTCGCATTATGCGTGAGCTTTTTCTCCGAAGCGTATCACATTTCCGGGACTAAAGAATTCGCGTGTTTGTTTCAGGTTAGGAGAGCAGCTTTAACGGATCGTTTCGCTTTACGGACGCTTTTTTGTCTCTTTGGATCATTTCCGAAAAAATCCGGATTTCTCCAACTTTGAGATCGGTAATCCAATTTCAAGACAGGGTGACACTAACCCCTTGGGGTCGTAAACCGCATGCCGACGACGGAACCGAGCCACGTTGTTTTTGGGGTCGTTAAATTCTGCGGGCGGGTTTTGTCGCCGTGTCGTAAAGTGCGGTTTTCCGAGGACGATGCAATCCATTTCTCTCGACGCAGGAAAACCGCAGCTTTTGAGGCTTACTTTTTTGTTGTTGTAAATTTCTTCCTCTCGGCAACGGGATGAGGAAGCTGTGGTCCCCTCGAGGTCAAGTGTGTTTATTTGACAACCGATATTTTGGGCTGTTTAAAATTCATTGGAGGGACTCTGTGGGGGATTGGGACATAAAATATTGTTGAAAGAAGGTGACCACCGAGGAGGGCCATTGAAGCGGGTCCTCTTGTCAAGTGGTAGGACATAAACGAGGTTGACGGGTCGTTTATTTCAGTGCATGGCTTTAAAGTGGATGGAGGTCCTTAATAATTTTATGACGGCTTTCTGGAGATCATCTCAGAAATTTTACTTAGGTAGGTGAAAATTGAAGTTATAAATATAAATTTGCAATACTTATGATGTCATAACTTAAATTAAATGCGCTGAAAAATGACAATACAAAGCAAACATTTCAAGCCTTCCAGTGATTTTGAACAAATCGTATAATTAAGGGTGCACAGCAACCAAGCAAGTTGTTTTCTTCTTACCAAATTCTGCAATAATCAGATTGTAAGAAAAGTCAAACTTTGGTTAAAATTATTAAATTATTTTGTAGATAGTACTACTTTAAGACCGAGCCACGTAGCCTAGTGGTAACGCTTCCGCCTCGTAAGCGGTAGATTGGGGTTCAAATCCCGGCTCGAACCAACACAACTGGAGATCGTTTCTCTTCTGGATTCTATTGCTTAGTAAAGGAAAGGTAGTATCGTCACAAACTAAACCTTATCAAGACACCTTAGGAAGACAACCTATGGAATGCTAACATTAACCTTAACATGTTAAAATTAAGTTGATCAATAAACTGTCACTGAATTTGCATTGTAAATGCCGGCCCCGATACTCTTTACGGGTGTTCCCCTTAGGAACAGGGAATTTACTTACTACCTATGTCTTGTCTTTTTGATACACAATTTGAAAAAATCTCCAAAAATCTGCATTTTCAGTTTAACAAATTTCCGGTAAGAGATGAAAACTTTTTATTCTTGCTTCGTATAAAATGCAATGACACATTCCGCCGTGACGTTGCAACGCTTTGACTTTTCTTTTTTCAGTATTTCGGCTGTAACTCAAAAATTACATTGAAAAGGTACATATGTTATTACAGATTCGGAAAGTACATTAAATTTCCTATAAGAAACAATGTTGAAACATTATTTTAAGCGAATATTTTATTTTTGAGAGGGGGATATGTAGCGTGACGTTGCAACGCGTGACTTTTTCTCAATTCTGACCCAATTCATGTTTCGCCATTAACTCTGCTCTGTTAAACGGCAAATTTGGAGTTCTTCTTCCATTTTTAGTGTAAAATTGGCCAACAAATCGAATGCAATCATTAGTTTTTCGAAAAAAATAAACCTCGATTTTTGAAGACCGCTTACATTTCGTGACGTTGCAACGCTCTGTTTTTGAAAACAGGGTTTTTCGTTGCGTTGCAACGTCACGAAATAATAGTTTCAAAATAAATCATAGTTTTTGTTAGGCTGAACAACTGTAGGTTAAGATTTGATTATAAGACATTAATAGACAGTACAAGGACATGTGAATTGATTGGCCTGCCCATGTTAGACCCCCCCCCTCCCCCTATTCTGCTTTCATAGTTGCAGTACGATTTACGAAGTTTTCCAAAGGGTTTTCAAAATATTTTTTTTTGTATTATTCCATTATCACGAAGGAAACCCCCCCCCCCCCTCTCCCGTCCTCTATCCATGTAACGGGACGTCCATGCATTACGTAACGGCGTAATATCAAGGGGGAGGGAGGAGGGTTCGAGGATTTATACAAAAAAAGTGTATCGGAAATGTATTTCCAGGGGGTGGAAGGGGTCTAAAAATATAAATGTTTTGTTACGTAATGCAAGAACGCACCCTTAATATTTTAATGGTTTTGGGCAACTTACAAAACACGTGGAAGTTTTAGAAGGGAGGTGAGGAGCTTCAAGTTTTCAGGAGGGCTTATTTTGAATTTATAAATAAAGTGCCCATATCGTTTGTTCATGGCCCCTAAGGGGTAATCTGCAAACAACGTAACTTATTTTGTTGACTTTTGTGCTTTTTAAATTAAATTTGAGGAAATAATATACCTGTTTAACTGCGCAACATAACATTTTTAATTTTGAACAACAAAACGTTGCATACAACTTATTTAAGTAAGGGTTCGTCCAACAACAGAGTGACAAAAGTTTGTGAAAAAAAAAAACAATCGAATCACGTGATTTTTATTGTTAAATGAATTTCACTGTAATTTGACTTACATAAGGGTGTGGGATAAAAAAAAATCATTGCGTTGTATTAGAATGAACCCTCACGTAAATCAGTTTATCATAAAGGGGCCATCCAGTAACCACGTGATTACTTTTTTGAAAGTTTTAGAATTTTTCCCCCTTGTGAACATCGGTCTATTTTGATTTGTTCAACAAGTTTCATAAAATACTTTTTTTCGAGTTGCATCAAACTTAAATGACGGAATTTGTGAATGACCCATGTACAATTCTTCTGTAAATATGCTCGGAAACATTATATAACAAATATATAATATTTAGTATCCTTTTATCTTCAACAACCAACTACGCATACACCTTTTTTGCCATGTGACCAATATGATTTAAAATTTCGTGACGTTGCAACGCAAACTTAAACCTGTTGTAACTTTGGATCTAGACAACCAATTAAGTCGCTCTAGATTGCATTTGAAAGCTCTTTCCATGTACAAAGAGCATCCGAAATATCAAAATGATTGAATGTTTAGTTTTTTGTTGACATAAACAAATGTCCCTTTTTCGTGACGTTGCAACGCAATAAAATGGTAAACTTACACTAGTTTGAAAAAATACTTTACTTAAGATAAACTGCAAACCCATGACATTTCCGTTTAGTACAACTAAAAACCTACAAAATGCAATCAAAAGAATATTTTTTGGATTTTATTTCGCTGAAAACCAGGAGTTTTTAGATTTTTTTTTTTAAAACGATGATTTTATCACGAATTGATGCATAACCTAACCAACTTGTACAAAATGATATTCAAATGATCAATTAATGAAAACCATGATTTTTGAAGCTTCAAGTAGTCTAGAATCGAGGAAAAATATCCAAATAGCTCATACACGCTTTTCAAAATTTCATCCTAAGATGTACATTGCCGGAGAATGTGTCAATATATAAATCGATAATTTTACAAACAAAACTAGTTTTAACAAATTTCAGGCAAACTTCCGACTTTTCAACAATTTTTTCTAAAATTTATATGTATTTTGTTAAAAAGCTTATAAACTTAAATAACTAATTAAAAACATTGTTTTTTTTCTTAAAAACTATATCAGCTACTTTAGTGATGGTACATTTAACGTACAAATAAAATTTGGACATCTTTAATGTGATTTTAACAAGAAAAACTATGACTATCAAAGTCACCCAGGAATTTGAATAAAGAATTTTTAACATAACTTTTTTTTCTAAACACTATTGAACAACCTTTTTTCCATAAAAGTGCATGAACGTTGTGTGGCCTACCCCAGTACATGTTTTAAAAATACTAATCTTGAGAAAAACCTTTCCTGTTGGAAAACATTCCAAAAACAAATTGAAATCCTATCCAAGTCACCCCGGTTTACGGTACCTAAAATATTTGGAAATATTTGGATCCTGACATCGTCAAAATGGCATTTTTAAATGTTTCATACGTCTTTTTCAAGTTTTAAGCTACATTTTGAAACTCGAGGCTATTATTTTAATAAAAGTTTAACAAATTATCACCTTTCCCCATTTTTTGGACTACCCTAACACGGCGTAGGCCATCCAAATAGCCATACAAGAAAACTGGATATTACAGTCATCCCACATATTCGGAACGGTTTCCAGATCGGCCAATGGTCAAAAAATCATAGCAAATCGATAATTGAACTTAA
This sequence comes from Culex pipiens pallens, assembly GCF_016801865.2. Classification (NCBI taxonomy): domain Eukaryota; kingdom Metazoa; phylum Arthropoda; class Insecta; order Diptera; family Culicidae; genus Culex; species Culex pipiens. The sequence continues at coordinate 80,505,017 of NC_068938.1, forward strand.
TGATTCGCTTTTACCTTCATTTGAAAGCTTTTCTTGCGATCTTTTGAATGCTGTATCGAACATCTGCAAATTTTAACTTTTATATGAAGTTTTTGAAGAATTTCTTTGACCGTTGAAATCCACAAATTCGGAACACTTTTTTCTTACGAATGTAAACAAACTTTGGATCTCTCCAGGAGTACATAATTTTTACAAAATAATGATTTCACACACTGAAACCAATGAAATTCAAGTCCTACTTTTACTAGTGAAATAGCAAGATAATGTCCAAATGAAGGTTATAAAAATAGTAAGGTCGACAGAAAAGCTACTTTTGCCATTCTATTGACAAATTATCATAAAAGTGTTCCGAATTTGTGGGTGTTCCGAATATGTGGGATGACTGTACCATTTTGGCACAGCCCAACTTTGAGCTAAATCTGAACACTTAAGTTTTCGGCCGTGCTGCTTACGTTGGAAATCGCAGTTGTGATTTTTGTGATACACTTTTTTCCAAAAGTCCTGTGATATCAAAAAAGTGATTGGAAACAATTCCGATTCTTTGGTTCAATTCGCTGATGCTTTTCTTTTAATAAAATTTACTAGAACTTGTCAAAATTGCTTTTTTGATCAATATCATTCTAATTAAACCAGTTTGCAAAATTCTATGTTGTCTTATATAAAATGATAATACTACTTAACAGCTTAATTCTGACATAATGTAAAAGGTTCAATCCAATAAACAAAATGCCGAAAAGTTTTCTAGAAATTGAAGAATACCTCTGCACAACATTTTTTAAATCGTTTTCCTTTGGATATATTATCTGCAATTATTGGATCGCAAACCGTTGAACATTCCTTTTTTTTATTTTCCTTCAGGACTTTCTGAAAGTGTACTATAGAACCATTGGAATTTTATGATGGAAATTTCTAGAATTTTTAGAAAACACATCACCCCTAGCCTTTACTTTCCAAGTCTGCTTCGTGTCAATCCCGTATCTCCACAAACAAAAATACCACGTCAAGTGAAGTTGGAAGTCGGTACCTTCGACCTTCTGGTGCTTCACTTGTTCGATATAGTTGCTCCCCTTTTCTTCGAAAAAATGTAAACCCTCATTTTTTCCTAGACATGTCGTCTGTTGTCACATACGTCGTCCCTCAGTGTTATGCATGATGATATCTACTTTTTCCAGAACCTTCCAGCTTGATTCGGCTCCCAAGCGTGAAATTTCCGAGCGGCGGCACAGACAGTGAAATGGCTTCTTCGAAAATTGATCAATTTACAGGAACCATATTCCGACCTGGTCACTATGGGGACGACAGTCATGAAAAAAAAAACAAGTGGAGTCGTGAAGTCTCGTCTTCAAGACAGGATGTCAAGAAACCTTGAAACCTTCTTGGTTGCAACGATCAAATTGGCCTTCGACCTGGGTTTTTTTACCTCGTTTGGACGGCTCTGTTAAGAACTCAACTGCGAATTGTCGGAAGGGGTTCAGCTTTCACCATTTAGTGGGGACTCTTGCCGGCCTAAATTAAACGTTAGTCAAAGTTTTGTTTTGCTTTTTAATCATGTACAAACATATTCCTCCACAATTGCCAGAAGGTGACAAAACAAGCAATTTGAGGGGACTCACGGTGAGGCTTCAGGGTAGAACATTGCTCGTGAGCATTCTAGGGAACATTCGTTACTAGCAGGACTCTCCAACCCTGACTTCAGCTTCTGAAAATAGAGTGACTCCAGCTCAGACAACTCCAGGCTTCTGGAGGGACTCAAAGTCTTCAAAAAGTGCGAGCTGACTACAACTCTGACTCCAAACTTCTACGATCATTATCAAAGCAATAAACTCATCATAAATTTGAACAATATTTTTTAACCTTGAAATCTCTATGATTACTTTCAATCACTTTCCAATTGGGTTCAAGGTGCGTGTAATTGCTTCATCGAGCAATCTTACAGTAGGTCAAGTTCTCCTATGATCGGATGTTCTTCCTAGCCGGTAATGCAAGTTAAACCAGCGCTCATACGAAGCATACACGCAATTATGCTCGAAGGGAGAACCAAACATAAACCGTGAGTGCCCGACTACACTCACACAACCTCCGGTCCGGGACTGAAACCGAGAGGGCTACATAAAGCAAGGCCATAAAAACGAAGAATCTAACTATGCTGCAGGGGCAGATGTGCACACGGAGCGTCCGGGGTTTGGTCCAGCCCCGAATATCCGGAACATGCTACTGTGAACATGCACGCGGAGAAGTTGGTCGTTCTACCCTTGCGATGATGACCGTGGCGCTGCAACGACGATGACGATTCCGACGGGGGACGACGGCGCGCTTCCGAGCATGAATCCGTAATAAAGGGAAAGTTTTGCCTGTTTTTGCTTCCCCCCTTTCTGTCCAAGGTGGTGCTGCTCTACAAAGCAAAACTTGCAGACTGCAAAAAGTACGAGGTCGAAGGGGGTTAGGGTGGTATCGTGAAAACTTCACTGCAATCTACAAATATAACAGATTCTTCAAAAGTTTGAAGTCAATTTGCCCTGAACCACCCTAACCAACAACCGGGGCTCTTACCCTTCGCCAACTTAGTCGGATTAACTATGCAGAACACAATGTAGTTCACCGCGGTCCGGCCCTTCTTCGACGACGTCACCATCCAACCGGCGAAGGCCACTAGCGCCGTGTTCTTCTTCGGGAGCGGGTGTGTGCGCGCGCGTTCCGAGGTTGTAATTAACGTGTAATACGGACTGCCAGACAAGAGTGATGAGATTCCTTATGCTGCCCAAGGTGGCGAGCCCTCCCGTGGATTGAAATTTATCAAAAAACGTCAGCGGTCATTTGTTATGCAAGACGTGGGAATTTCACGGGTGATCGCGGGAATTATGCAACGGATTAGACAAGGGTGATCATGTCAAGGTTCATTCTCGTTTAATGCATAATGAGCGAAATCATAAGAATACATTGAAAAATATTTTATTGCAACTGAGCAATTTTCCAAACTACACCGTTAAATTGTTATAAAATTTGTAGTGGACTTTCCTATCACCAACAAAGCTAATTTGTGTTTATTGATTCGTTTATATAAGTTCCCACATACAAATTTGACAACAGTCCACAATTTGGTTCCTACGGCATAAATAAGGATAATTTCAGGAAAAAGGGACACTCCTTAATAAAATCTGGCCCAGTTTGCGCAAAAACACTATTTTGTAAATTTTAATTGTATGATACTTTTAACAGCTTAATTCTCAAGCTCGAAAAATACGTAATTTATTTTATTTCTCGACGAAGAGAGTTTATGAATTTGGTTAAAAAATTCCATATTGTTGGCCAAATAAAAAAACTCATTTTTGGTTATGGACATAAGATAATTTAAATGTATCTCATGGGGAATATCAATAACTAGAGAGACCATCCTTCAAATCTTTAAATTTTTATAAAAGTTTTTTGTATGAAACCAAATTTCATGTTTAAAATAATGAATTTTTTTTTACAAAATTGTTCACAATTTTCCTATAGTTCTAGCCGTTTTTAACAAAATAATAAAATATATTATTTTAAAATGCTTTATGGAAGATTGGTCAATATTTTCCCAAAGTTTTAGGTAAACTCAAAATATAAAAATGATTAAAATATGGTAATGATTGCTGTTTGTTTTTTCTTTGTCTTGGGGATGTTATAATTTTTTCTTTAAATTTTTTATGGTCTTGATTTTCTTATAACAAAATCAGATATTTTGACGGAAGCTGTTTATTTCTATTGTTATTGTTACCGGCCCATATAATGTGTCATGTTGTTAAGAACCTCTGAGACCATAAAAAAATCGAATCTCAAAAAAGTTCTTCACGATCTGCCTTTAAAAAAAAACTTATTGAAAATTTAATTACATTTATTTTTTAAAATAGCGAAATAAAATGTGTTTCAATTATCATAAGATTTGAGAATATATGAAATTAATTTGCAAAGACAAGGGAGATTTTTTCCTTAAAGCATAAATTTTCAGTTAAATGAAAAATGCCATTTACTGAAATTATTTTTTAAAAAATCGTGTATAGACAGTTTCATTGCTAATTCACACACAAATGTTACCTTTTTAAATTTTCGATATGATTTTCTAGGTGAATCAATAAAGTGTTTAAATTCAAATTCATTTTCTCAGTATCTTGATCTAAATAAACTTTCACAAAATTCAAGGTGTTAAACGATAGCTGGCCTCCCCAACTACCGCTAAACCCTCAGGTTTTGTAAAATAGTTGACTTTTGTCTGGGATATTGCAAAACAGATTATTCAACACTGTCATTTCATATTTTCATTATTTTTTTCATCTTGGATTCCAAATTTCCAAATCACTTAAGAGCATTTTTGGGATCATATTTGAGCTCAACGATCCAAATCAAAACATCGGAAACAAATATTTTGTCGTGATTCGAAATTGTACTTTGGACTTTGGATAATCGAGTCTAGATTGTACTAGAAGTAAACTTTTTTGCTTTATTTCTTGTATATACAAAATTTTTAGTGTATTTTTTCAAATGGTCCTATCTACATGTTTTCAAAACGATGGGCGGCGATGAAAAAGAACATACACCATCAAATTGTTCATTAGGCGAACAATTCTGAAGTCTAACACCAGACAATCCATTAGTAAGTTACCGCAACATCTCAAGGCGCTGGCCATCAAAGAGACACCTACGGTATCCTATGACCTCCAGAAGGGTTTAACTAAACAAGTAACCAACGAGTTAGTCAATGAACATAAAAACACACTTGTAATTTGATGATCAAAGCGATGTAATGTCAAGGGGTTATCGTAAAAAACAACATCTGCACTAATGAATTGGTGGCATTTGGAAAAAAAAACTCGACTGATGTTACTTAAGTTAAGTAGCTAAATAGAAACCAAATCAATAAAATGGAAGAAAACCAAAAAAATCGTTAAAAGCAACTCAATACTTTTTTTGATTACTGAACCCGACGTGAAAATTTTTAGTAAATAATCTTCATTATCGATTTAACAAAAATCAAATCATCGAAAAAGTACACAAAATAAGTGTTTGGGCCGATTAAAACGACTAAAAGCTGAAAATTCAACTAAATTTTATTCGTTGTCTTATTAAGATAGTTAAGTTTATATTTGACTAGTGCGTCCATCCCAGGAATTCTCAGGACAAATTCCGGGGATTTTTTTTTCTGAAAACGGGAATTCTCAAATCCCGGGATTTTCTATAATTTGAACTGGGAATTTCAGAAATTGATGAAAAAAATTGGTCTAGAACTTCATTTCTTTTTGATTTCAGTATGCAGTATGATCCGCAAAATGTCCAGCACTCAAAACGTTTTCTATTGTATTTGATATAATTTAAAAAAAAACTGAAAAAAATTGAAAAAAAAAATATTTTTTATCAAGCGTGGAATTTGGGGCAAATCAGGGCAAATGCAACGAATTAAGACAGCTTTTAAGGACATTTTTTTTGCTCAGATTTCAGAAGAATTTCTGAATATTCAGATTGAAGTCCCGATTTTTCCCAGTTGGTGGCAGTAATTTGTTAAATATATTTAAAAAAACATGAAATTCTTTTAAAATTTTACATTGACTGGTATCATTTTATTTGTTTTTGTTTCCTGTTTTTTTTAAATTTCAAAGAATTTTTTCAAGTTTTTCTAGTCATATATAAAAAAATATAAAGGAAATATATTTTTAAACGACTGATTTAATTTTAATCACATTGAATAAAAAATTGTAGTTCATTTAAAATCAAAAGCACAGCAAAAAAAAACATTTTTTAATTTGTTTTAAGCTTTTTGAAAACTGTCTTCTTTGTTCAGATTGGAGTGTGGATTATTATTATCATGGATAATTGATATTATTGGCCTAATTATATGGTTTTAAGCTTGAAAAACATAACAAATATCATGAATTTTATTACTATTTCAAAATTTTCCGTGTTCCCGAGAATTCTAGAGATTTCCAACATATTTTTAACATTTCTGATTTGTAAATTTAAAAAGTAAGATGGCGGCCAAAATTTCATGGTAAGGCTTTCTTTTATTCTTTGAAAAGACCGAGCCACGTAGCCCAGTGGTAACGCTTCCGCCTCGTAAACGGTAGATCGGGGTTCAAATCCCGGCTCGGACCAACACAACTGGTGAACTTTTCCCTTCTGGATTCGATTGCTTAGTAAATAGAAGGTAGTGTATCGTCACAAACTGGACCTTATCAAGACACCTTAGGAAGACAACCTATGGAGTGTTAACATTAACCTTTGATATTTAAAAATATTAGGCCAATAACATTTCTGGAGTTTTGTTTGAAAAGGTCCAATAAACCAAATTTTCAGTTTTTGCTTTTTGGGTGATTTTTAATACCCCTGACTCAAGGCGGTTATGATTTCGTTCAAACTTACTTTTTGCCCAGGTATTTAACAACGTGGGTTTTATAGAAAACCTTAATGTATGGGTATCAAAAGATCGGAAATTTTATGCCCTTTCCGATTCCCTATAGGTTGACTTGTAAATTGTGGACCGGTTCGGATGCCGGCGGATTTTCCGACGACGTAATTCCGTAATAATTTTTCGAATGGTGTACAAACTTTTTTTTTTTTGCATTAGGAGCGGCCGTGGCTGACTGGTTACGGTGTTCGCTTTGTAAGCGAATGGTTCTGGGTTCAATTCCCATCTGCTCTCAACGAGAAAGTTAAGAATACATGAATTTGAAATGATGAACGAAAAATCAAAGTTGCTCGAGGCGGGGGTTCGATCCCTCGTCCTTTGGATTGGTAAGCAAAAATGCTAACCACTAGGCTATGACGACTTGGTGAGCTTGGACTGGAAATAGGAATACTGTTACAGAGAGCGAGTTGTGGCGCTATAACCACGGCAAATAGTGTCCAGGGCATTCGTGGAAATACAATGTCCCATCCCAGAGGGTCCCGGAGTACCAAACCTTCTTAGCATGGTGCTCCCAACGAAAACAACTAAAAATCTCGGAGCGTATGGTGGGCTTCTTCCTCCCCTGTCGATTCAGAATTGTGTTGTTGTTCGAACACTCAGTGCTCAAACTCAACCCAATTACGAGTCATCTCTGCGATACGGCTTTACGCAGTAGGCCTGGCCGCTTTAACGCTTGTGATGTTTCAATGCATTCCGATGCAATGGCGCACTACAAATGTTAATAAATGACAAGAAGAGTGCTAGGCGTCATCTAACCTAAGGCACTCTCCAGGATCCCTTCGAAAGATTGGCTGCGCTAGGGTCTGATTAGATTAGATTAGATTAGAATGGTGTACAAACTTTTTTTGCACCTTTTTTATTTTCGTAATAGTATTTGTTATATAACTTTTTATAGAAAACATCTTTTCATGAGCTTTTTGTAGCAAAATGTTTGGCATGAGTTTCTGAACAAAACGTAGTACTAGGTTTCTGTCAAACTTTAAATTGTTACATGTTTCATCACAAAATGTGCATATTGCCCAAGGGGTGTAAATACTTTTTTTACATACTGTATGGAGTGTTAACATTAACCTTAATATGTTAGCAATAAGTTGATTAATAAACTGTCACTGAATCCACTTTTAAAATGCCGGCCCCGATACTCTTCATGGGTTTTCCTTCAGGAACAGGGAAACCTGAGCAGACGGAAATAACTTGGGAATAACATTTTTTGATATTTAAAAATACTAGGCCAATAACATTTTATGTTATTTATAACAAGATTTGTTATTCGTCGTTATGATTTTTTTGTTATTGGATTGTTATTATAATAACAGACTAATAACAGTTTTAGTAATGCTTCGAACAAATCTTTGTTATTATTTTTTGTTAGTTTAACAACTAATCCGATCATCCCAATAACAGTTGGAAGTATTATTCCATAAATAAAAATGTTATTCCAAAGTTGTTTTGGCTTTCAACCAATATCAGACCAGTAACAAATTTTGTTATGATTACAGAAACTGTTATTAAACTCTTATGCAAATGTGGATTTTTCAAGAAGATTCCATAACATTTAATGTTTTTTTAACAATATTTGTTACTTTGAAAATTTAAGATTTAGTTACGTCATATTATAAGAACAAAACATGTTATTTTTTTCAGGAAAAAACCAGCAAACCAGAGATTTTTACTTCATCAAACAGCCATGGTTTTTACCTCGAAAATTTACATCCCATAATGAGCCTGGTGTAACTTTACAAGTATAGTGAGCCCGGCACGGTAGTGCACGCGTGAGATAAGGATAACAAACGGCAACCGGATCTCGACAACGACGCACACGCACTCTGGGAAAAAAGTGCCCACTTTAGAGCAGCAAGAAAGGAAGTGAAAAGAAACAGTGAAAGTGTGTAAGTGTGTATGTGTGTGTGACAGTGGCCTGCATCTTCACGAAAGTGCTCCACTTAGCACGGGGAACAGCTTGCATCATTTCCTGGTGGCGGAAGAAGAAGGATAAAAAACTTAACATTTTTATAGGTTATAAAAACAAGGAAGTGAAAAGATGCTGGCTTATGTTCTTTAGATCCTTGAGCATTGAAAGTATGTGGGCTTGTCTTCGACAAGTATCACGTTGGAACTGATAATGGAACTCCTCTTCTCAGGGATTAAGATAAGAGTTTGAGTATTGTATAATTTGTGGAATAAAAACAGCATTTTTTTTAAACTGATTCTTTTTTTTCATTTTGATAAGCTGGATCAGATTATTTACATATTAACCAAGAACCAATTAACTTGCTCAAACACTTCGATTTTCCCTCCCATTCAACGCAAACAGAAACGCATTTCCCGTCGACTTGACGGGTTTCCTCTGTGCCTAACTTGGTCCAAACCAGTTAGCATCCACGCCAACCAACGCTCATTATCTAACTCTTTCAATACCAAGGTCAGCCGCGGTAATTGAAGACCGATTATGTAAACGGAAGGGCAACGTGTAGGAGCGGGGTGCATTATGTTACATTCAACCAATTCAGACCTTTCTTCGTCGAAACCGGTTTTGCGTCGTATTTTTCTCTTCTCCTTTCTTTCATCAGCTGTTTTTGCTGGCTTCGCGCGACCATCATCCAGCTGGCGTTTCTCTCCGGTGAGTGAGAGAAGCACGCGCAGCATCCCTTCTCTCGCACCCTGGCTTCCTCAAACATTCTCTCTCTCTCTCTTTCCCTGTTCTGCAGATGTCGGGGCCAGAACAACGCAATAGACCCACTTGGGACAGTCTCGTGTCGAGTGTTGAAAGGTCTTCGTTTCTGCTGCCTGTAACATGATCCTACGAATTAAACTATTTTCTTGTTGAAGAATTATGCTGGTGCTGAACACTTGGGATTGGCCTGCTTCGTGAGATGATCATATTCTGTCCAAATTTGACCATGGTTTAGGGGTGAAATTGAGTTATTTTTGCTGAGCAATTCTCTGAGATTTAGGTCATTCGATATTTATTTGTATTTTTCAATCCGTCTGAAACTTTTTTGGTGCCCATGCCCAAAGAAGCCATTTTGCATCATTAGTTTGTCCATATAATTTTCCATACAAAATTGGCAGCAGCCCATACAAAAATTATTTATGAAAATTCAAAAATCTGTTTTTTTGAAGGAATTTTTTGATCGATTTGGTGTCTTCGGCAAAGTTGTAGAAATGGATAAGGACTACACTGAAAAAATTATACACGGTAATTTTTTTTGTGATTTTTAATTTCATTTTTTGTCACTAAAACTTGATTTGCAAAAACAAACTATATTGTTATTTATTTTTTCACTTTCTGATATGTTTTAGGGTATGGGCAAAAAATCATTTAACGAGTTATGATTTTTTGAATCAGAATTATTGGTCGCAAAAACTTGAAATTTTTATAAAAAGCACCGTTTTCAAGTTTTAACCATTTTTTGTAAAAAAAAATTGAAAAAAGTTGCAGTTATTCATTTTTTTTTTCAATTGGCCATGTTTGCCCACTTTTGAAAAAAAATATTTTTGAAAAGCTGAGAAAATTCTCAATGTTTTGCTTTTTTGAACGTTGTTGATACGACCCTTAGTTGCTGAGATATTGCCATGCAAAGGTTTAAAACAGGATAATCGGTGTTTTCTAAGTCTCACTCAACCAACCCACTATTTGCTAATGTCGTTATTTCAACAACTAATGCTCCGATTTTTGATGTTTAAATATTAAACATTCGTGAAATCATCCGATCTTTTCGAAAACAATATTTTTGAAAAAAATAATCAAGACTAACATTCCAAAAGGGCCCATTCAATATTTCGCAAAAATGTCATGTCAATCTTACTCGATAAGTCAAAGCTCCAATTTATAGCCTTTTGTCGTTGGTATCTCGTATCTGCTACTCCGCAGCTCACTTTCAAAGGTGAGTAATGGAATGTTGATTCTGAGAAAACATCCAAAAACACACCCATTCGTTTTGATTTGCCGAAAAACCCCACCCCAGGAAAAGCAAAAGCTAATCCACCATAACTGATAGCAGCAGCAGCAGCAGCATCCTTTTTCCTCGGAAAACTTCAATCGACTTTCGGTTTTATCTCCGGTTTTGCACACACACACAAACATCCTCGTTTTTTGCCAGAACGTCAGCAGTGCTGCCGATGCTGTCAGCAGTGGGAATTTATTTTTGCCGGGGATCGTCCGGAGCTGCCAGATCCTGCACCAGAGTATCCTTTTGTTGTTGATTGCCAGTTTGTTGGTTCCGCCGCAGTCTTTGGGGCAGTCTTCGGCACCATAGTTCAGGACACAGAGACAAGGACCAAGGCTATAAATAAAGATTAATCCGGGCAACATGTGCGCTGGCCTGCCATCGGGGAGCGCAAACAAAGTCCGGGTTTCAAAACGAAATGATGAACGATGAAACTGGAGGAAAGATCCGGTCGAGGCTTTCAGCGATCGCAAAAAAAAAAATGCTGTAAAGAGTAATGGCCATTTTTTGGAATGAATTTTCATCAAATCGATGCCGGAACGTTAGAGGATATCCCGGTTGTGATGCAAAATAGGACAAAGATACGGGCGAGATAAGACTAGTGAAACTTTTTTTTTTTATTGTTAGAAACATGTCAACGCTTGATAGATGTCGAAAGCTTGGAATATATGAGGATAAAATGTCAACCTTTAAACTATTCTGTATGATGACGCCAATGAAAGTAAATGTTTACGTTCGTTTCGTCGCCAGCAACACTGAATGTCAGCTGTTAAGTTTTTCGCATTTCCATACGGGTCTGGAACGCACATCCACTCCCACATATCCACGCTGTCGTGCTATCTTGTCGCACGTCGCTTTTTGACATTCCGAGAAAAACGCGTTTTAATGTTTGACCTTGAATAAACAAAACATAGCAATGTAAACAATAACAAACACGTTTTGTTTGGTTGACGACTCTGTCCGTTGTCTCGAAGTTTGGTTGAATTTGGTAGCCGGAGTTCCGCGTTATCACTTTTTCATATGAGAAGTATTTTTGTCACGGAGTTTTTTTTCGGTTTTTATTGAGTATCTCAAGATTGAATTTTAGAGATCTGTGAAGGTCAAAAGGTGAGGCTTCAAAAAATGGCTTTCTTAACTCAATTAGGCCCAAAGGGCACGTGCGAAAAGTAAGCACAACAGCGACGATATGATACATATTACGCGGCTGGTGATGACAAATCGATTGTGTTTTATTGAAAGGTAGCACAAACAGAGTGTAATAAGGAAGTTTGGCGTGACAATTTTTACTGAATATGGTGGTACGTTTTATTATTCAAACAAAATTTATTCCACATATTTGGAGCCTAACATTTCAAAAGGGCACATAACTTTTGTAAACAAAAGCGTATCCCTTTCACTCAAAAGACAATTTACATAAGGTGCATGGGAAGCTTGGACGCTCACCAGAAATTCGTTCGCTCAGAGATCGATCAGAGAATGAGTGAATGAACGGATAGCTGCTTGCGTCGTTTTGCGTTCACTGAAGCTTAGCATAGATAATCATGATAGGCGATGTGTGATGAACGAGCAATCGATAGGGCAACTTGTACAAAAATGGGGTTATCTAGTATCAAAACTCTATACGCGCCAGCATTACTCGCGTCTGCATGTGAACTTGACAACTTGTCGAATCGACGGAAATCGATCGTCCATGATTTTTTGCAGATTTTTCGAATAAATATTTCTCGAGAAACGATTTGAGAACGAAGCTTGATTTGGAGTCGGAGCCAAAAGCAAACCCTATACCTTTCTTTAGTAAGAAAGGCAAAAACAAGTGGACTGCTATTACTTTGAAACATCAGATTAGAATGTATTTGAAACGTTTCTTTAATTTTTAAGTTAAATAATAATATTTTACTAAAAATTTGATCGTTTTTACGAAAAAAATAATTGCTTAGATGATACATAAATAGTAAATTTTCAAAGCAACACTTATTTTGTATAGACATTTTTTTTAAACAATTTTTTATCAGTTTTTAAGAACTTTTTTGTATTTATTTCCCAATAAAATATGTTGTTGCAGCAATTCGTATTTTTTTCCATACTAAAAATCCATATGGTACACTTACCCCACCTGAACAAGATTTTTTAAAAGCTCTCAACAAAAATAACCAAAAGTTAAATCATACTTTCTAATAGGTGCAAATCATTGGTTGGAACACTACTGATCTAGGAAAAATAGCATTTTGATAAAATGAGCCTCATAACGAACCCTAAGCCTTATTTTGTACATTCCAAATATTATTAGAAAACAAAGGTTTTTAAAAAAACTTCATTAAATCTTATGCCCCGTGGCGTTTACGTCGTTTTGGCGGTTATGTGGTAGTAGAATCAGCTAATTGCACTGCTAGCAACAATTCCTCATGCTGGAAATAATCAAAATTGTAAAAATTACGGCCGTACGAGCGATTGTTCCTCTTGCCCCATATGGTCGTCTTGCCCCACCTTCCCCTAAATTGATCCCCAAAATTTGGATATTGGGATCGTCCATGTTTTTTTTTACAGATTTCCCGAATGAATATTTCTCGAGAAATAATTGGATTATGAAGCTTGATTTTGAGTCGTAACCAAAAGCAAACCCTATACCTTTCTTTAGTAAGTAAGGCAAAAAGTTATGTGCCCTAATAAAATAGCAAGCACGATTTGTGCTTAACTGATTAACAGCCGAACTCATTGGAATTCAATGATTTCTGTTCATTTCGAAATCTGAATTCACTTCTTCCAAGCTATTCCAATCTTTTGAACTCTCTCACCCTGCATGACCCCTCTGTGTCGTTTGTAACTCAAAACCATAATTGGGAAAACATTGAGCACTTTCTTTGTTTCCAGCGACCCTTCTCGGCCATAAAAGGTACTCCAAACGACCGTGTCCCGATCCCGAACAGCTGACAGAGTTTCATTTGTTATGCACGTTGTGCTCACTCAACGCCGTCAGTGTTGATCGAATTTATTCCTGTTTAGTCCCTTTAACGCAAACATATGATCGTGGCCTAGGGGGTGTACAAAGTCAAAATAATTATATTTCGTCAATATATTAACGTTGTCGTTGATCTACTAGTTAATTTATTGACGAAAAATGGTATGACCTACATTTGCACACCTTGGTTGACAGTTGACAGACAAAAACAACAACAATTGTGGCGCAGAAAATTTCACCATCCTGAAGCATACTGTTCGGAATTTGTTTTGAAGAAGAAGTCCTGTCCAGCCACAGATTGGCCAAATCAGGCCTAAGCAAGCTTCCGCCACACTTAAGAATTTGATGTTCCGGACCGGGTTTGACGGAGCTCAAACGGGAAGAGGTTTCAGGGCGGCAGATATAGGCAGAAGATTCACTTAGATCAATCGTTACCCTCCGGTGTGGCTCGAGGAGGAGGAGGAATAGGTTATGTCAACAGCTGGAATGACTTTCCGGGTTCGTTCTCCAACGACGTGGATCTACCATGATTATGTTCAATTTTCTCCTCTTGCGTGGTGGAAGAAGATGGTAACCGTTCTCGGTGCTATTTGTTTTCATCCCGCCGCGCTAAATGGTTTCATTTGGCCACATTTGGTGATCGGATTTGTTTTGATCGGGTATGGTGAAATATGAACGGGGGGAGATTTCAATGTCGTAGGCGAAAGGAAATGATTGTTCTTGACCATCGTTGCTCTGTGATGTGGTTTGAGGTAGAGGAGACGGAGGCTAAATTACCGGTGGACAGGACTTTTGCAAGATTTCCCAGTGGGTCGTAGCGACCATGGTTGAGTTTTTTTTTTGGTGCGAGGTGGACGAAGACAATTAAGGATGTGCAATTCCGGTTGCTCAGATTGTTTAGGTTCTGCTCTCTATAGAGCACAGGAAACACGGAATATTTTACTTTTTGGTCCTCGAGTACGGGTCTAGGTTGTCTAGGCTTTTACTTTTTCCCCCTTTGTGCTGTTGAATGATATCTTGCCGGTGCCCTTCTGGTACACAGGAGTGGTTAGGTTCTGTCCTCCAAGTGTACTCCGGCTCTAAGTTTTCTAGTTTCCTAAAACAAATGATTATTTCTATTCTTTTGCGTTGTAACTTGACCAATCCTGGTCGTCGGAACAAGGTCCGCGCTAAAGATAATCTGTCCAATTCCGGCCGCTGCTAAATTTTTCTGCAGAATCTCCATGAGAATCTTCACCGCAAAAATTGATTTGCCATGTTTTGACATTTGATTTGACATTTCTATATGACAGTGGTGGTGGATCAAGGATGTACAATACCAGGTGAGGTTGCGTTAAAGTATTGACGAAATATTAATATATCAACGAACTATTGTTAGTCTATCGACCAAGTTGTCCTGCCCCTAGATCGTGGCGTTTCAAACGAACTTTTACACGGAACAAAATCCGACCGGCGGATCCGAAAAAACCATGCGACGAATTCGTAAACATTGCTCGTTTTCGAATTCATCGAGAATGTTTCCGATTCTGGAAAAAATGTTTTCGATAGCGGAAGAAATTGCTTCCAAAATCGAAAGCGCTTTGTTGCCTACTCTTTGAGAGTGTAGCGTGCCGCAGCCAATGCGTTACGAACTGTCAAAATCAGCCGCAAAGAAGGAAAACAACAAAAAATCGGTCTCGCGTTGTTGTTGTTTTTTTTTCGACTTTGCCGCCGCCTTTTTTCGTGTATTTTTCGAATTTGCCGCCGCGATTTCAGTTTATCAAAATACGTCTCGCTTCCCGAACCGGGCCCGCTAACTGCCATCATCCTACTCCGTGACCGGAACCGGTAAATCTTCTTTTCTGCAGTGGCCCATCCGCTGGGAATAAAAACGTTCTGTTGCTCCATGTTGACCGCCGCGGCCACCTCCGCTGCTGGTAATGCCGGCCAACGTCAAAAACGGTACCTGGAAATAGACATTCACAAGGAGTACAAAAAGGTAATCTGCCGGAACCAAGAGAAACTTATCAAGCAGCCAGCATCTGCCATCTCCGAAAAGCTGGAACCTAGTTTGTTTCAGTCGGGCTAGTTCCATTACAAAGCGAATAAAAATCATTCAAAACTTCTGTGCATTTAATATAAATTTCTATTTGCAGCCTCCCTTTTCGGTCCATTCTCCCAGCCATCGAATCTGAACCACTCAGAAAACTCCGATCCGCCGAACCAAGCCGGCTGCTCACCCCCGGTTGTATGACAACGATGAGCGAGATAGCGATAGCGAGAAGTCGGCCACAACGGGAAGAATCCGCCGTTCACCTCCCGGAAGTAGACCAGGAGCTGTTTAAAATCAGTGAGAAGAAAATTGAGAGGATCGCGTGGGCAAATAACAACGGTTCCGATCATTTTTGGGAAAGCTGGCGGGACTGGCGGGTAAGTTCATGATTATTGTGAAAATGGCGAAATTAAATTTCAAAGAAATTCTCTACAGTTTCGCAAAACGAACCAGGTGGAAACTTGCCTTCTGGTGTGATATTATATTCCCAAAAAAGTATCAGTGTGGTGTACAAAAAGTTGTTCAAGTTCTTACAAAATAGTTTTTTTTCTTTAAATCTTAAAAAATAAAAAATATAAAAAAATTTAACACTTCATGAATTTTTAAAATATTTTTAAAACGGAAAATGCAATAAACTTCAGTGAGTTAAGATACTTTAAAAAACATGAAATTAAAAAAAATAATACAAAATAGAAAAAAAATAATCATTCCTTCTTCAAAATATTTTAAGAAATAAAAAAAAACGTTTTAGAAAAAAGGATTTTTTACATTTTTTATACCGTCATAAGAAGTGAGATTGGGTCATACAAAAATCATACAATATCATTGTCACCCCTGATGATAATAAAAAAAAAGTTTTAATAGATTTTTTCTTTTGATTAAAAATCAATAAATCTCAAAAAATAACAAAAAAACGAAAAAGAATAATTCTAGACTATTTTGAAACAGCAATTTTGCTTTGAAACATATGTGTTGCAAATATTTTTCAATTGTTTTTTAATTTCTAGAACTTCTCTAAATTTTAAAATTTTACATTTTTTTAAATTCTGAAAATTCTAAAAATTCTAAACATTCAGAAAATTCTAAAAATTCTAAAAATTCTAAAAATAAAAAAAATTCTAAAAATTCTAAAAATTCTAAAAAAATCTAAAAATTCTACAAATTCTAAAAATTCTAAAAACTCTAAAAATTCTAAAAATTCTAAAAATTCTAAAAATTCTAAAAATTCTAAAAATTCTAAAAATTCTAAAAATTCTAAAAATTCTAAAAATTCTAAAAATTCTAAAAATTCTAAAAAATTCTAAAAATTCTAAAAATTCTAAAAATTCTAAAAATTCTAAAAATTCTAAAAATTCTAAAAATTCTAAAAATTCTAAAAATTCTAAAAATTCTAAAAATTCTAAAAATTCTAAAAATTCTAAAAATTCTAAAAATTCTAAAAATTCTAAAAATTCTAAAATTCTAAAAATTCTAAAAATTCTAAAAATTCTAAAAATTCTAAAAATTCTAAAAATTCTAAAAATTCTAAAAATTCTAAAAATTCTAAAAATTCTAAAAATTCTAAAAATTCTAAAAATTCTAAAAATTCTAAAAATTCTAAAAATTCTAAAAATTCTAAAAATTCTAAAAATTCTAAAATTCTAAAAATTCTAAAAATTCTAAAAATTCTAAAAATTCTAAAAAATTTAAAAATTCTAAAAATTCTAAAAATTCTAAAAATTCTAAAAATTCTAAAAATTCTAAAAATTCTAAAAATTCTAAAAATTCTAAAAATTCTAAAAATTCTAAAAATTCTAAAAATTCTAAAAATTCTAAAAATTCTAAAAATTCTAAAAATTCTAAAAATTCTAAAAATTCTAAAAATTCTAAAAATTCTAAAAATTCTAAAAATTCTAAAAATTCTAAAAATTCTAAAAATTCTAAAAATTCTAAAAATTCTAAAAATTCTAAAAATTCTAAAAATTCTAAAAATTCTAAAAATTCTAAAAATTCTAAAAATTCTAAAAATTCTAAAAATTCTAAAAATTCTAAAAATTCTAAAAATTCTAAAAATTCTAAAAATTCTAAAAATTCTAAAAATTCTAAAAATTCTAAAAATTCTAAAAAATTCTAAAAATTCTAAAAATTCAAAAAATTCTAAGCATTCTTAAAATTCTAAAATTTCTAAAAATTCTAAAAATTCTAAAAATTCTAAAAATTCTAAAAATTCTAAAAATTCTAAAAATTCTAAAAATTCTAAAAATTCTAAAAATTCTAAAAATTCTAAAAATTCTAAAAATTCTAAAAATTCTAAAAATTCTAAAAATTCTAAAAATTCTAAAAATTCTAAAAAATTTCAAAATTTTAAAAATTCTAAAAATTTTAGAAATTCTAAAAATTCTAATAATTCTTAAAATTCTTATTCTTAAAAATTCTGAAAATTCTAAAAATTCTAAAATTTTTTAAAATTCTGAAAATTCTGAAAATTCAAAAAATTCAAAAAATTCTTAAAAGTTCTAAAAATTCTAGAAATTCTAAAAATTCTAAAAAATCGAAACAAATTAAAAATTCTATTTTTTTTAATTTTTCAATTGTTGAATTGTTGAATTTTTGAGTGTTTTAATTGTTGAATTTTTGAATTTTTGTATTTTTGAATTTTTGAATTTTTGAATTTTTGAATTTTTGAATTTTTGAATTTTTGAATTGTTGAATTGTTGAGTTGTTGAATGGTTGAATTTTGAATAGTTGAATTTTTGAATTTTGAAATGTTTGAATTTTTGAATTTGGAATTTAATTGTTTTTAATTTTTCGATTTTTTTATGTGTCAAGGGACAAAAATTTAAACTTAATTTTGTGTTCTCTTTTGCAGTCTACGCCTCACGAAGCGTGAATGCGGGCAGCGTGAATGCGTTCCAGACGGACGGTCGCTCCGCTCAAGTCGGTCCTTGAGGGGAAAGTCGGAAATGGAAACGCGATCGGCGATCGTGGCGCAGTGCTTGGGCGCCTTCGTTACCCTGGTGAGGCATCAGATGCTCCAGAGCCAAGCATGAACCTGCACCAGGACCTTTCCCGAAGGCACGGAGAGGAAAACAGCCAAAACCTCCAAAACGAGGAGAACTTCCGGCGTTTCGCGAATCTGCTAAGAGGAAGTGCCAGCTTGGAACTGAATCCGGCGCCGGAAATCATCTAGGTCGCCAGCCCAAGCACACTGGAATGGTCTCAGCAGCACGTCTATCCGGGTGGCTCCGCTGCCGACGTCACCGAGTACGAGAAGGACCTGGGCAAGGCGGGGAATCATCCGTACATCAACGAGTTCACGGCGGCCACGCTTCCGTCTCCTCCTACTGCTAGCATCGGAACTCACGTCACGGGGAGCAACGTGCCAACGATGGCGCTCAGCAGAACCCAGCTGCACCACGGACATCGAGGCCATCAGACAAATCGACTCATTCGAATCGTCACCGTATTTTTTTACAAAGCCAAAAAAAAAACAACAACACAACTGATAGAAGTAATATTTTGTACTACATTCACTACTTTTTTCCTGTTTAGAAATATGAACAAATAAATGAAAATTAAATGAAGGCTTCTTCTTCTTATTTCCAACTGAACTTCGAGTAGCAACGGTCAATTCAAAAAGGTAAATATTGAAGTGGCTGCGTTCTGCGTGCTTTTGGCGAGGTGGGCGTTACTGCGTTACGTTTGCGATATCGCAAATTATCGTTTGCGATATTGGAAGCAATGTTTCCTGCTGACAGGTGCAAACCGAGATTTGCGATTTTTAGAGCAAATCGAAAGCAAAGTTTCCGATTCCGCAAACCGGATTTTGTTCCGTGTAGCAATTATCATACCAACCCCAAAAAAAAATAGTCTCAAATTCCGAGGATCGTTCGTCCACGGAACCATATGGCAAATGGGACATTTAATTTTTAAATTCCATAGAAAAAAATGGGCAGCTGGTTCTGGACTCAGAATGATGAGCTGCGTGGAGGTAGTGTATGATTTTATGGTTTCGGAATTATGACTTCCTAATTGGTATGCAACCAGCCGGGCGTGTAATGAGCAGGTCTGGCCGTTGCGTTTTTGTTTCGGTATTGTGGTGAAAAAATTTCGATTTCGACTTTAATTGAGGCGGAAAGCTACTACTGGCTGTGGTTTTGAGGTAATTTGTCAAATGAATACATGTCAACGAAATTTGTGTTTTTTTGCTTAAAATAAGAAACAAACACTGCATAATGGCTTATTTGGACCAGAGGAATAGATGAATAAAGGACAGATGGTTTTTGCTATTGATTTTAGAAAGTGTCTGGAAAAAATATAAAAATTCCAAACAATATTGCTTGTAAATTGTGTATTAAGTTTGAATTATGCCTCAAAATACGACACAGCATAGAGCAACATTTCAGCATAGCAAAAGTTATTGTATAACTTTACCATGCAATACTTACAATTGCATTTTTTAAATTTAATTTTTTATCATTGTTTTATTTCAAAGCATAACAATTACTTCTGCGCCGTTACTATCCCAAAATGAGACATTCTCTTAAACAGTGATTTACTCATTAAAATTTCAAAATAAAACGTTCAACTTCTGGCTTTTTCAAAATGTGTACACAAATTATATTCTTATTATCTAAAATGTATGATTCAATAAACTTTAATTCAATACATCAACGCCCCAACACCAGCTCCACTCTAACGCACCTCTAATTGATAAATGGAGCACTCTCGCCTTAACCTTTTAACGGAGATGCATCGTGTGCTTCTCACCGTTTCATAACATCATTCTTCTTCTTCCAAAGCTTGTCACCATCCCCGTTCGTGTTCCATTAATATGAAAATTCATAAAAAGCAGCGAGCAAACTCAAGTAAAGCGAGAAATTTAATGTAACATTCTAATATCCTCCCATTATTCATTCATTCTTTTGCGCTGCTGCTTCTACCTCCTCGTTCTCCCTCCTGCCAGTCATAGTCGTCCTGAACGTCCTCCTGAAAGCTCCCGGGCTCGTTCATCTATAACAACCACATGCCGCAGCTGCCGTTTTCACCCCTGACGTACGGAACAACCCCTCGCTACGCTTTGGACAGGGGGTTCCGCACGAGTTCAAATCCTGTTTTTGCCCCCTTCCCTCTTTTTTTTATTTCGTTGGCAGAAGTTTTGAAAGTGCCCTCGCAACGCAACTCGCTACACTCGCTCGTCATAACCGTATATTCAGTATGGCACACCTTCGCAGCAGCAGCAACACCCGGTGCCGGAGGAGTGAAAAGTGTGCCACACGAGCCCTGGCCTAGACCGACCGTCCGTGGGTTGGTGTGTGTCCCGTGATCCTGGCAGCCGAACGGTGTTTCCAATAGGGTGAATGAGCGGAAAGTTTTTGGAATTGCGGATGCAGTTTTTTTTGTATTTAAGGTTATGTTCTTTTCTTTGATAAAAATAATTGTTTTAAGTTAATTTGAAACACAATATTGAATTCGTGTTCTGGTTAAAACACTCTATAAGGAATAATTATGACACTTTGCGAGGTTCTCAGTTTTTAGCTACCTTTTATAAAATTAATCAAAACTACTTCAAAGGTTCTTGTTCTAATATTATCATGCAATCCGGGCAATCAAAGTCAGCCCGATTAACCCATTGACACCCGAGGCTGAAGTTGGTGAAATAAATAAATTTTATTCAAAGTTGTAGTTGTACAGCAATTATCTGTTCGACAAAGTTGTAGAGCTTTGAATTTCCTATGGGTAATTCTCTACCAACTCACACGAAATCGGGAAAAGTTGTCCCGAACCCTCTTCGATTTGCGTGAAACTTTGTCCAAAGGGGTAACTTTTGTCCCTGATCACGAATCCGTTTTTTATATCTCGTGCCGGAGGGAATTTGCAGCCTGAAAATTTGGTGTCAAAAGGGACTTTTATATAAAATTAGACGCCCGAATCGATGGCCTCTTTTTTTGCATGTTCAAAAATGAAAGGGGTCGTACCGCCCCTCCGTCACAAGATATAAAAAAACGGACCTCGGATTCGTGATCAGGGACAAAAGTTACCCCTTTGGACAAAGTTTCACGCAAATCGAAGAGGGGTCGGGGCAACTCTTCACTAAAGTACTTTTTGATTGCAAATTCGATTTTACATCGAAAAATAAAGTTGAATAATTTTTGCGATCAATATTTCGACTTTTTCGAAAAAAAATCAGTATTGATTCAGAAATTCATAACTCGGTCTATTATTTTTGGCCCATTCTGGAAATTTCTGAAAAGTTGGCAATTGATGTCACCTAAAACATATCAGAATTTTTTTAAGCAGTGTTTTTTATTTCAAATTAAGTTTATGTGACAAAAAGTGAAATTAAAAACCATCAAAAATGGTTTGACCGTGTATCATTTATTTTCAGAGTAGTCCTTATCCATGCCTACAACATTTCCGAAAACACCAAATTGTTCAAAAAATTCCCTCAAAAGAAACAGATTTTTTTAATTTTCGTATATCATTATGTATAGACAGTAGGGTGTCCAGAAAAAAACTAACTTAATCCACCTATTTGGTTGGAGCCTTCCTCACTTATTACTAACAATGATTGATTTGATGGAATTGTACAAAAATTTCATCTATTTTTTAGATCCGGAATAAAAAAGTACATAAATATGTGGCCATATCTCGAGACAGGGTTGCCAGATCTTCAATGTTTTAGACTCGTTGGAAAGGTTTTTGGATAACCTATCAAACGATGGGTTGGATGGTGGATCCGGACATAGTTCACATACATTTAAGTGAGATCCGGCATCCAAAAAGTACATCAATATCACTTAAGTGGACATATCTCAAGACAGGGTTGCCAGATCTTCAATGTTTTGGAGTCGTTGGAAAGGTTTTCTGATAACCTAACCAACGATGGGTCGGATGATGCATCCGAACATAGTTTACATACATTTAAGTGAGATCCGGCATCCAAAAAGTACATCAATATCACTTAAGTGGACATATCTCAAGACAGGATTGCCAAATCTTCAATGTTTTGAGCTCGTTGGAAAGGTCTTTTGATAACCTAACCAACGATGGGTTGGATGGTGGATCCGGACATAGTTTACATACATTTAAGTGAGATCCAGCTTCAAAAAAGTACATAAATGTCACTTAAGTGACCATATCTCGAGACAGGGTTGCCAGATCTTCAATAATTTAAACTCGTAGAAAGGTTTTTGGATAACCTAACCAACGATGGGTTGGATGGTGGATCTGGACATAGTTTACATATATGTGAAAACACATTTTTATACATAACTTTTGAACTGCTTATAGAAACTTCAATCTGTATAAAACTCGATCTATAGGACCCTAAACCAAGTCAAATGCAACAGGTTCGGGTCAAATCGGTTCAGCCAGTGCCGAGAAACATGAGCTAGTTTGTTGGTCACATACATACATACACACACACACATATACACACACAAACACACACACACATACACACAGACATTTGTTCAGTTTTCGATCCTGAGTCGATATGTATACATGAAGGTGGGTCTACGACGTTTTTATACAAAGTTTATTTTTAGAGCAGGATTACAGCCTTACCTCAGTGAGGAAGGCAAAAAAAAACTATTGTTGAATTTACAGCACTTTGCAATAGGAATAATTTTGAATTTTTAAATTCAAAAGAGGAATTATTCAATTATTCGCATCGGTCTGAAAAATTTAAAAAAAAAACGTGATAATTAATTTTGTTAAGACAATTTTAAACAACAAGCTACCCCAATTCAAAATTTCTTAATTTATTGTTATATAAATTGTAAAATTCCTTGATATTTTGATTGGCTTTAACCTCTATTTATTCAAAATTATGGCAATCAAAATTATCTTAACGTATTCATTTATTTCAAGTTTTTGTTAAAAAACTTGTAGAATCGGTTGTACCCAACCCTCTCAGAGTTTTTTGGTGAAATCATTCTATGATTTTGAAAAAGACCCGTGAAAAAAGTCAGCAAGGTATGTCTCTCTATAAAAAAAATATATATATATTAGGGTGTTTCATCCAAACAAAAAAGTTTTCAGAATCAGGCAAACCGAGGCTCCCCTAGTAGAGGATACCCATAGGTACTCTCATGCCAAATATCAGCCCATTTGGTTGAGAATTGGCCTGTCCCCAGCGGTTTAAAGTTTACATGTAAATTACTATGGGATTTTTATGCTTTTCGTTCAATCGTTCCTATAGGTCTGGTGACAACATGGATTCACTCGGAATAAAGACAGGTGTGTAGGGGATGGTCCAATGAACAAATTCCAGAAGGAATTAGGGTTGTCCATTCTGTCCCCAAGGTGCGCATTGGAACGACGTCCGGTGTCTCCAGAATCAACGAATCACCCTTCAAATATAAGCATTGTCCTTAGTATGCTATGACGGCTAGCTGAAAATTACGACGCCCCATGTCAGACGGTGAACACGTGGGGAAGCATCGATTGCATTATTATTACAAAATCATCATGTTACGTTATTTGGAATAGTTCAAATTGTTACAGGAACATCAAAAATTATAATTTTATTACTTTAAAGTATGTTTCTGAGCCAAAACTTGAGTTAATACTCTGCCACGTGTTCACCGTCTGACATGGGGCGTCGTAATTTTCAGCTAGCCGTCATAGCATACTAGGTACATTGCTTACATTTGAAGGGTGAATCGTTGATTCTGGAGACACTGGACGTCGATCCAATGCGCACCTTGGGCACAGAATGGACAACCCTAATTCCTTCTGGAAATTGTTCCTTGGACCATCCCTTACACACCTGTCTTTATTCCGAGTGAATCCATGTTGTCCCCAGACCTGTAGGAACGATTGAACGAAAAGCATAAAAATCCCATAGTAATTTACATGTAAACTTTGAACCGCTGGGGACAGGCCAATTCTCAACCAAATGGGCTGGTATTTGGCATGAGAGTCCCTATGGGTATCCTCTACTAGGGGAGCCTCGGTTTGCCTGATTCTGAGAACTTTTTTGTTCGAATGAAACACCCTAATATATATATTAAACCCGTATTTTTGAAAAGAGGTCTAAACGTCAAATTTTCAATATTCAAAATAAACCATTCTGTATCATTAGTTTTTCCATACAAGTCTTGCTAATTTTGGGGACTGTTCCTAGAAAAGTGCTATGAAACATTCGAAAGTTTAGGTCAAAAAAAAGCTACACTCAAAAAATAACCTATTTTTTAAGCTTCTTCTTCTTACTCGATTTTGACAAACATTTCCCCCTTCGACTCCTGTATATTTTTTTAAATATATATTTAGTAGACAAAAGGATCAATTTTTAATGTTTTATGTTGGGTATGACGGATATTAGTTTTTGGCCAAATTATGATACAAAAAAAAAAACTGAAAAAAGGCACCTTTTAGAGTTACAGCCATTTTAAGGAAAAGATTTTCAACAAAATTGTCTTTTTTTATGTGTCTCAGTCTGTTCGTCTTTGAAAAAAATATATGCGAAAAACTGAGAAAACTCTCTACCCTTTGGGTAATTCTCTACCAACTCACACGAAATCGGGAAAAGTTGCCCCGACCCCTCTTCGATGTGCGTGAAACTTTGTCCTAACTTTTGTTCCTGATCACGAATCCGAGGTCCGTTTTTTGATATCTCGTGACGGAGGGGCGGTACGACCCCTTCCATTTTTGAACATGCGAAAAAAGAGGTGTTTTTTCAATAATTTGCAGCCTGAAACGGTGATGAGATAGAAATTTGGTGTCAAAGGGACTTTTATGTAAAATTAGACGCCCGATTTGATGGCGTACTCAGAATTCCGAAAAAAACGTATTTTTCATCGAAAAAAACACTAAAAAAGTTTTAAAAATTCTCCCATTTTCCGTTACTCGACTGTAAAATTTTTTGGAACATGTCATTTTATGGGAAATTTAATGTACTTTTCGAATCTACATTGACCCAGAAGGGTCATTTTTTCATTTAGAACAAATTTTTTCATTTTAAAATTTCGTGTTTTTTCTAACTTTGCAGGGTTATTTTTTAGAGTGTAACAATGTTCTACAAAATTGTAGAGCAGACAATTACAAAAAAATGATATATAGACATATGGAGTATGCTTATGAAAATCACGAGTTATCGCGATTTTACGAAAAAAAGTTTTGAAAAAGTTACTTTTTGCGTTTTTCTTTGTTTCGTCGTCCGTGTCTGTCGCGGGTGACCATGAACGGCCATGATCAATGACGACCAATTGCTTCAAAACTTTTTTTCGTAAAATCACGATAACTCGTGATGTTTATAAGCAAACTCCTTATGTTTATATATCAAAATTTTTGTAAATGTCTGGGTCAATGTAGATTCGAAAAGTACATTAAATTTCCCATAAAATGACATGTTCCAAAATTTTTTACAGTCAAGTAACGGAAAATGGGAGAATTTTTAAAACTTTTTTAGTGTTTTTTTTTCGATGAAAAATACGTTTTTTTGGAATTCTGAGTACGCCATCAAATCGGGCGTCTAATTTTACATAAAAGTCCCTTTGACACCAAATTTCTATCTCATCACCGTTTCAGGCTGCAAATTATTGAAAACACCTCTTTTTTCGCATGTTCAAAAATGGAAGGGGCCGTACCACCCCTCCGTCACGAGATATCAAAAAACGGACCTCGGATTCGTGATCAGGGACAAAAGTTACCCCTTAGGACAAAGTTTCACGCAAATCGAAGAGGGGTCGGGGCAACTGCTGTGTGAGTTGGCGGAGAATTACCCCTTTGCTTTTATGAACATTGTTGATCCAACCTTTGGTTACTAGTTATTGGTTACTTCAATTTTAAATCGTTAATATCTTAGAAGCCATTGATCAAATTATTCATCTTTAAAATATAAATTCTTGAAAAATATTCTCAATTTTTGAAAAAATATTTCCAGATTTTTTTATTCATTGCTTTTGATTCAATAAGGGCAAATAATATAATTTAAGCTGTTTTGAAATATATGTTGTGATTTTTAAAATCTGATGCCTGTCGTGAGTCATCAGGCAAATTTACATATATTTATTTAACATAATTTGTACATTTTTTGGAAAATGTTTCAACGGGTTATCTATCCGTTGATGGTTCAAGATTCGACGGTTCAAAAATTAAAGACAGCAAAAGTCCCTTCACCCTATCCTTATAACAAATCTCCCCTTAAAAACCGTGTGGGCGCGCACTCGGTTGCTCGTCCCTCCCCCTTCTTTGATGGATGTATTTTGGACGCAATCGATGGAGGCCACATTCCAAGTTTGGGAAGAAAGAAAATCCGTCCATATTAAATATCTCCCTTTTTCCCAACCACTGCCGCTGGAAAAGCTCACGGCTTAAAGATTGAATTCGAGTCTTGGGCTCATAAACGCACTTTGAGCGCAGGCAGGGAAATGAAAAACCAAAATCTAGTGGGGTGGTGGTGGAAATCCCCCTTCGAAGGAGGGATAAAGAAAAACAAAAAAAGAAAATCCTGGAAAAACGCGAGGGGTGCAACGGCCAAATTATACCTTTATGTGTTTTTGTTTTTCTTTTTTTTCGCATTGAGGGAGAGGAGAACCTGAGCCATAGATGAGGCGAATTGGCAAGGTAAACAACCTGAAGCATTTTCATTTGTTGTTCCGGGGGCTTTTGAGGGGAGGAAACAGCAAAGGCAGCGTTTTTCCTCTGCCTGCTGGATAAAAGCCATTTTCTTTCATCCGTGCCCCAAAACAGAATGAGCAATTGCAGAATCTCGTTCTTTTTTCAGCGATGAAGGACCAAATTGACCAACTTGAGTCACGAAGGTGAATTATTCGCCATTTGTCTCAAATATCCTCACAGCACCGTCAACTCAAATCTGAACAGAGAAGGTGGAAGTGGGTGCATTATTCCCTGAAAAGTTTGGAAAAGTGGGAAAATTTATGATAATTGTGTCGTGGGGCGCAATTGCCGTCAGATGAAGCATAAAAGTATAAAACATTTCGATGGATTTGCCACACGGCAAAGTGCGTGCAATTTATGGCACGGCTGATGAGATTACCGAGTTTATTGAACAATTATTTCAAGAAAAGTCACTTCTGGGGATCAAGTGGAATGACAAATGTACTTTGAGTTTTTTTATGAGGATTTACGAACCATTTGGACAGTTTAAATATGTTTTAGCATATAAATTGAGACAGAACCGAATTATTTTTATAAAGAGTCAATATTGAGCCTAAAAAATCCTCTTTAAAAGCTTTAGAAGTTTCAATCAAAATCTGACCAAAATTAAACAAAATAACCTTAAAAAATCTCAAACATTAACAAAAAACGCAAACGTGGCGTGATGTTAATCTAAATTAACTCTAAACGAACTAATAAAATCCATTTTATTCCCGGCACGTGTACAGACTACTCCGCACCCAACCAGCCGCCATGTTCATACAATTGTGACGCGCTGAGTGGCGTGCCACACCTGTCGGTTTCCGTTTCGTTCCAGGGCGCCGGATATTATGCTAATTAGATGAACACAAAAAGTAACGCACAAAAACGGCTGGTTTGGAATGAATGGGCAGGATTTTTTTTTCGGGAATGTTTCCTAATTGTTGTTGAGTTCTAGGTGATTTTCACCCATTTTTTGTGCGGTGATTTGAGGGTTTTACGGGGTGGAATTTTGAAAGGGGGTGTTATCAAAAAACAGATGAAATGAGAAAAAGCACTTACACCCCCGCCAATTTGTGGTGCCTCATTAATGGACAACAATTTGAACAATCCGTGGTGGGAATGTGAACAAAAATAGGATTCTCGAAACCTTGATAAGAAACAGCAAATATCAAACCAGAAACAGGTGAATTTTCTTGCAAAAAGTATTTAATGAAAAATCATCAGATTTGATTCAAATTTTAACCAAAGCTTTAAGAATTTTAATTTTTTATTGGATTTCGTTTGAATAGCAATAATATTGAACATTTATATGAAACAAGAATATAATAACTGTAATAGTTGTTCTTCTTTTTACACCATTTTAAAGAGATATTAGTTTAAAAGTAATAATTTCTGAAAACTGTGAGCAATTCTCTCAGATTTCGGTCATTCGATTTTTTTTTGTATTTTTTATTCTGGCTAAAACTTTTGGAGTGCCTTCGGTATGCCCAAAGAAGCCATTTTGCATCATTAGTTTCCCCATATAATTTTCCATACAAATGTGGCAGCTGTGTCTTGGGCAAAGTTGTAGGTATGAATACGGACTACACTGAAAAAAATGATACAAGGTAAAAAATTTTTTTTTGTTATTTTTTATTTCACTTTTGTCACTAAAACTTGATTTGCAAAAAAAACACTATTTTTAATTTATTTTTTATTTTTTGATATGTTTTAGAGCCAATGCCAATGCCAATTTTTCAGAAATTTCCAGAATGGGCAAAAAATCTTCGACCGAGTTATAATTTTTTGAATCAATACAACTTTTTTCAAAAATCGAAATCGAAAAAATTTTCAACTGCATTTTTTGATGTAAAATCTAATTTGCAATCAAAAACCCCTTCAGTGAAATTTTCATAAAGTGCACCGTTTTCAAGTTATAGCCATTTTTATGTAACTTTTTTCAAAATAGTCGCAGTTAATGATTTTTTTTAAATAGTGCCCATGTTTGCCCACCTTTAAAAAAAGTTTTTAGAAAAGATGAGAAAATTCTCTATATAATGCTTATTCGGACTTTGTTGATACGACCCTTAGTTGCTGAGATATTGCCATGCATAGGGTTAAAAACAAGAAAATTGATGTTTTCTAAGTCTCACCCAAACAACCCACCATTTTCTAATGTCGATATCTCAGCAACTAATGGTCCGATTCACAATGTTAAAACATGAAACATTCGTGAAATTTTCCGATCTTTTCGAAAAAAATACTTTCAAAAATTTGAAATCAAGACTAACATATCAAAAGGGCGTAATATTAAATGGTTGGTCTTTTTGAAATGTTAGTCTTGATTTAATATTTATGGAAAAAGTTTTTTCGAAAATATCGGAAAATTTCACGAATGCAACTTAGGGTCGTATCAACAAAGTCCGAATAAGCAAAATATAGAGAATTTTCTCATCTTTTTTTTTTAAATCAATAACTGCGACTATTTTGAAAAAAGTTACATAAAAATGGCTATAACTTGAAAACGATGAACTTTATCAAAATTTCACTAAAGTCCTTTTTGATTGCAAATTCAATTTTACATCGAAAAATGAAGTTGAAAAATTTTTACGACCAATATTTCGATTTTTTGAAAAAAATGTATTGATTCAAAAAATCATAACTCGTTCAAAGATTTTTTGCCCATTCTGGAAATTTCTGAAAAGTTGGCATTTTACATATAAAAAAAATAAAAAAAATAGAAATAGTGTTTTTTGCAAATCAAGTTTTAGTAAAAAGTGAAATAAAAAATCACCAATTTTTTTTAACGTGTATCATTTAAAACTTTTTTTTTTTAAATGATTTAATATGCTTAAATCATATTTAAAATTAAAATTTCCATAAAAAAATGTTTAAAATAAATTAGAAGAAATCCAAACGCAGCCTGCAAAAAAATGGCCGATTTTAGCGTGACATACTTTATGGATGACACCAAATAGCTCAAAATTAATTTGGACTTAATATTTAATCATATTTTAAAAATACAAAAACATTATAAAAAAATTTTCTTATGTCGATATCTCAGCAACTAATGGTCCGATTCACAATGTTAAAACATGAAACATTCGTGAAATTTTCCGATCTTTTCGAAAAAAATACTTTCAAAAATTTGAAATCAAGACTAACATATCAAAAGGGCGTAATATTAAATGGTTGGTCTTTTGAAATGTTAGTCTTGATTTGAAATTTATGGAAAAAGTTTTTTCGAAAATATCGGAAAATTTCACGAATGCAACTTAGGGTCGTATCAACAAAGTCCGAATAAGCAAAATATAGAGAATTTTCTCATCTTTTTTTTTTAAATCAATAACTGCGACTATTTTGAAAAAAGTTACATAAAAATGGCTAAAACTTGAAAACGATGAACTTTACCAAAATTTCACCTAAGTCCTTTTTGATTGCAAATTCAATTTTACATCGAAAAATGAAGTTGAAAAATTTTTACGACCAATATTTCGATTTTTTGAAAAAAATGTATTGATTCAAAAAATCATAACTCGTTCAAAGATTTTTTGCCCATTCTGGAAATTTCTGAAAAGTTGGCATTTTACGTATAAAAAAAAAAATAAGAAATAGTGTTTTTTTGCAAATCAAGTTTTAGTAAAAAGTGAAATAAAAAATCACCAAATTTTTTTTAACGTGTATCATTTCAAACTTTTTTTTTGAAAAATGATTTAATATGCTTAAATCATATTTAAAATTAAAATGTCTATAATAAAAAAAATGTTTAAAATAAATTAGAAGAAATCCAAACGCAGCCTGCAAAAATAAAAAATGGCCGATTTTAGCGTGACATACTTTATGGATGACGCCAAATAGCTCAAAATGAATTTGGACTTAATATTTAATCATATTCTAAAACTACAAAAACATTATAAAAAACAAGGTTTAATAACTAAGCCGCTCTCCAAAACGACACGTCGACGTCACCAGCCTCGTTCAAGAGCGTTCGTTGTCTCGTGTCCGAAAAGTAACTGTACCTTGTGTGCTTGTGTGCTGTGATTCAACTTGTGAATGTGATTTGCCCACGCTTGCTTCGACTAATTACACCAGAAACGGTCAGCCGACCTTGGAGGATCTTTTTTTTTGTTTGTACAGTAAAGCTCCGTTTGCTGGACAGCGACAATGAAGAGCAAAGTCAATGTTAAAGTTGTTTTTTGTTTTTATTTTCTTGCAATAGTATGCGTGAGAGCGTAAAAAATGATTGTTTATTACCATTTAGTTTAACAGTCAAGTTACTAAGCCCCGTTTCAGCGTTACATGGATTTTCAACAAGCTGTAACTTGGTGAAAATTACATGAAATATCAACTTCATATATACCATTGGATTCGAAAATTAATCAACTTTTATATAAAAATATTTTATATGGTGGTTTAGGGGGGCGAGTCCCCGGGGGGAGGGGCCAGAGGAAAAAAAACAGCGTTACATGGAATTCAAGGGCTCAGAGCACATCGTAAAATAACCCAAAATACCAACTTATATAGATTTTTGGAAAGGGGAGAACCTCTACTTTAAGGGAAAAATATTTAAAACATGTTAAAAATATTTTAACAGTTTAAAAAAAAATAGTTATCGTAACTATTTTTACAAAAGTAATACTCATATGAACTATAAAGCTAAATTTTGAAGAAATATGGTCAGGTCATGCGACATATCAAAATTCATGAAATTATTCCAGGAATCGATATATGAGCAATTCAACCTGATTCGGTTGTACCGGTAAAATTACCGGTACCGGTTTGAACCGATTCAGTGTTTTTACTCTAAATCATGCCATGCGACGTGTCAAAACTCTTCAAATAATCTTAACAATCTTTTCGTGATAAATTTGAACCGATTCAAATGAACCGGTTCAAATAACCGGTACCGGTTTGAACCGATTCAGTGTTTTTACTGCAAATCATGTCATGCGATGTGTCATAACTCTTCAAATAATCTCAACAATCTTTTCGTGATAAATTTGAACCGATTCAAATGAACCGATTCAAATAACCGGTACCGGTTTGAACCGATTCAGTGTTTTTACTGCAAATCATGCCATGCGACGTGTCAAAACTCTTCAAATAATCTCAACAATCTTTTCGTGATAAATTTGAACCGATTCAAATGAACCGGTTAAAATAACCGGTACCGGTTTGAACCGATTCAGTGTTTTTACTGCAAATCATGTCATGCGATGTGTCAAAACTCTTCAAATAATCTCAACAATCTTTTCGTGATAAATTTGAACCGATTCAGATTCACCGATTCAGAACCGGTTCAAATAACCGGTACCGGTTTGAATCGATTAAGTGTTTTTACAGCATGTAGTGCGCTCCGTGCCATACTCTCGTACACTTAGCAGCCCAGGGCGGCGAAGTCCTTGTAGATAAAAAGGAAGACACTAGTGGTTGGTACTAGCAATGGTGGCCGACAGCTATAAAGTCAACTTCGTTCGTATGGAAATAAAAAAAGGAAAACAAATTGTTTGTTATTCGATTATTCGAAGTCCCATACAAACCTTAGACATTATCGGATTATCGAGTTTCGACTGTATTACAGTTAACATTTGATTTTGGAAAATTAGAAAATTATAAACAGCGCTTTGCAATTTTTTAAACATGTTTGGTACATAAACAAAATTGAATTAAAAAATATCCCGTTATGAATAACCAAATGTTTTTTATCAATTTATCAATTTATCAATTTATCAATTTATCAATTTATCAATTTATCAATTTATCAATTTATCAATTTATCAATTTATCAATTTATCAATTTATCAATTTATCAATTTATCAATTTATCAATTTATCAATTTATCGATTTATCAATTTATCAATTTTTCAATTTATCAATTTATCAATTTATCAATTTATCAATTTATCAATTTATCAATTTATCAATTTATCAATTTATCAATTTATCAATTTATCAATTTATCAATTGATCAATTTATCAATTTATCAATTTATCAATTTATCAATTGATCAATTTATCAATTTATCAATTTATCAATTTATCAATTTATCAATTTATCAATTTATCAATTTATAAATTTATCAATTTATCAATTTATCAATTTATCAATTTATCAATTTATCAATTTATCAATTTATCAATTTATCAATTTATCAATTTATCAATTTATCAATTTATCAATTTATCAATTTATCAATTGATCAATTTATCAATTTATCAATTTATCAATTTATCAATTTATCAATTTATCAATTTATCAATTTATCAATTTATCAATTTATCAATTTATAAATTTATCAATTTATCAATTTATCAATTTATCAATTTATCAATTTATCAATTTATCAATTTATCAATTTATCAATTTATCAATTTATCAATTTATCAATTTATCAATTTATCAATTGATCAATTTATCAATTTATCAATTTATCAATTTATCAATTGATCAATTTATCAATTTATCAATTTATCAATTTATCAATTTATCAATTTATCAATTTATCAATTTATCAATTTATCAATTTATCAATTTATCAATTTATCAATTTATCAATTTATCAATTTATCAATTTATCAATTTATCAATTTATAAATTTATCAATTTATCAATTTATCAATTTATCAATTTATCAATTTATCAATTTATCAATTTATCAATTTATCAATTTATCAATTTATCAATTTATCAATTTATCAATTTATCAATTGATCAATTTATCAATTTATCAATTTATCAATTTATCAATTTATCAATTTATCAATTTATCAATTTATCAATTTATCAATTTATCAATTTATCAATTTATCAATTTATCAATTTATCAATTTATCAATTTATCAATTAATCAATTTATCAATTTATCAATTTATCAATTTATCAATTTATCAATTTATCAATTTATCAATTTATCAACTTATCAACTTATCAATTTATCAATTTATCAATTTATCAATTTATCAATTTATCAATTTATCAATTTATCATGAATTTATGAATTTATGAATTTATGAATTTATGAATTTATGAATTTATGAATTTATGAATTTATGAATTTATGAATTTATGAATTCATGAATTTATGAATTTATGGTAGGAAACGGTTGTCATTTTTGTATGTTGGACTGAACAGTCAAAAGGAAATAATTTGAAGTACGACAGTTATTGAAATTTCTTCTGCCTCCTGATATTTCGAGTCGATTTCCTTTTGCGAAACGTCGCATGATCATTGTAGTAAAATCATGGAATATGTTTCAATCGTTACCGGTTTTTGAACAATTACAACAAAATCGGTTCAAATGATTCACGAAAACAGGTCGCAATACTTGGTTTGCTATAAAACATGAAATTGGTTCTAACTGGTACCGGTAATTTGATCTGGTTCAACCATATTGGTTCAATTTCATTACCAATATAATGTTGAGATTATTTGAAAATGTTTAACACGGTAACGGTTGTTTGAACCGGTTCATATTCATTACCAATAGATTGTTGAGGTTATTTGAAAATTGTTGACACGTCGCAATACATGGTTTACTGTAAAAACAAGAAATTGGTGCAAACGGTACCGGTTATTTGAACCGGTTCGACTGAATTGGTTCAAATTTATCACGAATAGTTTGTTGAGATTATTTGAAGAATTTTTAAACGTTGCATTGCATGATTTGCCTTAAAAACACTGAATCGGTTCAAACCGGTACCGGTTATTTGAACAGGTTCAACCGAATCAGGTTGAATTGCTCATATATCGGTTCCTGGAATAATTTCATGAATTTTGATATGTCGCATGATCATATTTCTTCAAAATTTGGCTTTATAGTTCATATGAGTATTACTTTTGTAAAAAAAGTTACGATAACTATTTTTTTTTGAAATTGTTAAAATATTTTTAACATGTTTTAAATATTTTTCCCTTAAAGTAGAGATTCTCCCCTTTCCAAAAACCTATATAAGTTGGTATTTTGGGTTATTTTACGATGTGCTCTGAGCCCTTGAATTCCATGTAACGCTGTTTTTTTTCCTTTGGCCCCTCCCCCCGGGGACCCGCCCCCCTAAACCACCATATTAAATATTTTTATATTAAATTTGATTAATTTTCTAATCCAACGGTATAAATGAAGTTGATATTTCATGTAATTTTCACCAAGTTACAGCTTTTTGAAAATCCATGTAACGCTAAAACGGGGCTTAGTAGTCTACGGGTACTTTTTTGGCATAGTTGCCTGACTGTTAAACTATGAGTCTTGCTAGTAAGGTTTTACTATAGGTGTGGAAGTCAAGGATTACTCGATTGGAATGCTCGGTGACTACCGCAGTCCAATGATCATAATGACCGGATTTGGTCAACTAGATTGAAATGCACTTGGTGGAGGAATTAAAAATTGATTTTGCGAATTTCCGGAGTCATTAAACCCGTGGGTGGGTCATTTCTTCGAGGAGAACTTTAACAACAAGACTAACAATGTAAAAAGTCCTCGTCAAAATTGTAAACAATCAAATAATCGGAAGGATTACCATTCTAAAACAGAACCTTTTGCGTTGTTACGTTCGAAATTTCATTCCAGAGCAAACATGTCGAGATCGTGAACCCGAGGGGGGACCAACCCCAACAAAAACACGCAGACAGAAAAGCAAAGCAGCCCCACATTGTTCTACAAAAGGAGTACGTACAAAGCAAACGAAAATGCACACTCGGCATGCACTTTTTTTTTTGCATTTCTCGTTTGTTATTATTTTCTCCCCTCGTGTTTTTGCGCGAGTTCGTTTTTTCACTCTTCTTCTTATTTTTTGTGTGTGTTTTTTTTCAGTTTCATCCAAATCGCGCAACATCGAACTTGGCCGCGACCGGGTTTTGTTGTCTGGGAGAGGGCATGTTTTTTAGCTTCGCTTCTCTTTCTCACTCTTTTCTTTTTCCGCACGATGAAGGGACTCCTCGTCTGTCTGTTATTATTGCTGAATTCATTTTGTAAGGTTTGTTTACACTTTTGTGCTGTTGCAGTGCGCGGTTGCATTTGTGCAGTGTGTAATGTTAATTTAGGGCTTTTTTTCTCTTCCGATGAAATAGTTTGCATTTTGTGCCGTGTGCTGATTTGTTACAAAAAGGCATTAACAAATCATTGATTGCATGTTTGCTTTTGTTTCAGTTTTGGAAAAATCGTTTTAAAAATTATAAGCAAACTATATTTTTTGAAAAAAATATTCACCCGATTTCGATTTCGATTCGAGGAACATGTTTCCCGAAAAACTTCAACATTTAAGTGAAAATAACTGAAAACAAATCGGAAATGAATTTTTCTGTGTTTTTCAAATATTTGATTATTTTTTAAAATTACGATGTACAGCGCCGCAAAAAAAATCCGTGAAAAAAAATTAGTCGTTGAAAAAAAAACCTTTCCATTCACAATTTTAAAATTAATAGTAGAAATGGGAAATTCGCATGAAAACCGTGAAATCTGGAAATTCCCGTGATATTAAAGAATTTTAAAATATTCAAAAATATTAACATTCACCAAAAATTCATTCACTAGGTGATTTTATGTAAAATATATAAGCCTTTATTTGAAAAGTAATGTGAAAAACTGTAAGGCAAACAAACTTTGGAACAATTTGGAATTACAGAAGATCGACTGCCAGGAGTCCACTGTAATTAAATAATACACAGCAAAAAATCCGATGCACATCACCTTCGTTAAAATAAACTCTTAATATTACATACTGCATGTACAATTTTTGCAAACAAAAAAAAAAGTTGCCGCCGTCGGGATTCAAACCCAGCACCAACAGTAAGGACTGGCGCCTTAGCCCACTCGGCCATCAGACCGATGAAAAGCTATAAGGATAAACGCATATATCAGCTTGACATTTCGGTCAAGTGGGTTTCCCATACTGATGGGCTACATATTTCAGGGCGTAAAATTACATAAAATTGCATAAAATAATGCAATGTTCAACATTAAGTAAAAAATTTCGACTTTCTCTGAGTCGATACTACAAAGACCGTGTTTGGAAGAAGCATTCAGGATATAGAATTAAATAATTGATGTAAGCCATTAGAAGGAACCGAAAATTATATTGGAATAGAGAAAAAATCGAATTTTGGAGCATCGACAGTATTTTATCAGCTTCTCTTCGAAAACTTACTACATGAATAATATTTTCATTCGCTTTAATAACATTTTGACAAACATTGTATATTAGAGGCAAAATACAAAAAAATATAGATTGATACCTGCTTGTTTTTTTGAGTCCGTTGAAATTTTCACGAAATTGGATAAATTAGTTTAATCGTCTCCGTAAAATTTGTTTTTTTTTTTATTTTAAAGATTTTGTGACACATCTTATTCCTGATTCTTGATTCTTTAATGAAATTTTTGAAGGAGGAGAAAAAAAAAACTATTAACAATATTTTGTTCGTTTAAAAAAGTCATTCAATATGTCAAAGAAAACTGAAGTTAAATTGATCATTTTGGCTAGATAAGACCATAAAATCTTGTTAGATTTGAAATTCAATAAAATGTCTAACAGACTAATAAGAACCGAATGAAAGAAAAAAATTAAGCTTCATAAATCATCGTTTTTAACGATAACGATTAGACCATAAGTATGTCCATTTCTTTGTTTGTTTTGATGTGTATTTTAACTTGTTTCAACCAATTATAGTTTCCCTTGAAAAAGGCTCAAACCCGAGCCGAAACGTCGGGCAATTTCAAACAACAAAATCGTTTGATCTGTTTTATTGACTGAGAAAGCCACAAACAACTCGCATCAAATATTAAAAAAAAACTATTTAAAAAAGGATGCGTTTCCCGGGAAGACGGTAATAACAAAATTCATGCCGTTTCAATTACAAAAACTGTTAAAATAACATAAAATTCTATGGAATCTTCTTGAAAAATCAATTTTTGCATAAGAGATTAATAACAGTTTATGTAATCATAAAGAAATTTGTTATTGGTCTGATATTGGTTGAAAGCTAAAACAACTTTAGAATAACTTTTTTTTGCTATAGAAGAATAAATCCAACTGTTATTGGGATGATCGGATTAGTGGTTAAAATAACAAAAAATAATAACAAAAATTTATTCGAAGAATAACTCAAAATGTTATTACTTTGTTATTACAATAACAATCCAATAACAAAAAAAATCATAGCGACGAATAACAAATCTTGTTATGAATAACATAAAATGTTATTGGCCTTGTATTTTTAAATATCAAAAAATTTTATTCCCAAGTTATTTCTGTCTGCTCGGGTTAAATAATATAAAATTTTTAATAGACTTTTAATTCCAACATTATTTTTTCAATTCTCTATCATGACATGGCATTTCAAAACATTTACAAGCAATCTGATTGAATAGAGCAGTTTGCAGAACAAGTTCCTTTTAAAAACTATCAGTTTAGGTTCAATGTAATCAGAGATATCCCCAGAGATAACTTCTGATAATTATTTTGTTTTTTTTTTTTGCAGCAGTCTTTCTCGATAATGCTTAAATTCACATCATAACTCATCATAAAGTAAGTTCGTGCAGCTAATAAATTCCTTTAACAATTATAATTGATGTATTTGAAATTAATTTCCACACAAAAAAAGAACCACTTTTATGTAAAACCCTAGCTTTTACACACAAGCTTTTTCATTTTTATAATTCTTTAAACACCCACAAGAGTTCAGATATAAACTCTGCACCAGCAATCAGCAGCTGTCATTACCAGTCGGTTAAAGGTAGACGACCATCAGTCTGTTTGATGTTTATTACAGAAAGGAGGTGAGCTTTTATCGGTCAGAGCAAATCAAACCAAAAGAAATGCAGTGCTGGAGCCCTTACTTTAATTTTCATTTTAAATAAATTTTAAAATTTACTATGATTTTAAAACTTTAAAAGAATAAAAAAATGTCCAAATATTTTGCTCCTTGTGAAAGACCAACATTTGCAGCTCTGTCATAGAAATGCCAATCTTATCAAACAAATCGCCCTGCTCCTCCGCCACAACTGCCAAGAACGACACTTTGACAAGTTTGACAAACCCGACCAGGGAACGGTTCGCCAACGATCGCTTATCGGCACAATCTTGTCACAGCGTGAGGTCCCAACATGGTTTACTAAATTAAACGCTGCGGCGCGCACTTCATTGAGACTCTTCTTCTTCATATGCGAGGAGTTGTGGTTTTGTTCGCGGTCCATCAGATGTCCCAAGGGGACAACACACAGTTTACGTTACGACACTCATTGCATCAATTTCAGCGCCAATTACGCCCATCCTCACGGCCAAACCATGGTGGGCAGTTCTCCAGAAAAAGTGGTATTTTGACAATTTATAAAATGTAAATTTTTACAAAATTCTTTCCAAACAATCTCACTTTTGAAGTATTACAATTTCTTATTTTATTACAGCAATATCTCACGAAAGTGTGAAGAAAGGTTGTCTCTCTTTCTCAACTGATAGTCTGAATTGATTCGGCAAAGCATATAATGTTAAAATTTAATGCAATTTAATCAAATCAACTTGCAAAATCACAGAGAACAGAAAAAAAACCAGAGTGTGGGATCATCACCCTGAAGTGTGGTTACTTTTTGAATGGCGAAATGGAACCGGTTTCAGGTCGGCCAGACCCGTGAGTCCAGGAGCGTCTGCCGCGTGAACTTTTCTGAAAAACAACAAGTCCTGTCGTCGGGTCTTCACTCTGTCCCTCTCTTGAGAAGCAACAAACAAACATTTACAACAACAAAACGAACAAAACCACGCACCGCCGTCGTCGACAATGGCCCAAGAGGTCCCCGTCGGGGGGTTAGTGCACGGAACGGGCACGATCGACAACGTCGTCGCGAGGATGTTCTCCCTTCGATGAATCAACCTCGGACAGGATGGACGACAACGTGGTGCGCCACGATCGGAGGAGCAAAAACAAAAAAAGAAAGAAGACATAATGATCTTTTCCTCTGTTTGTGGTTGCACCCTTTTAGCGATTTTGTTGTAGGGTAATTTCTCCTATTTTGAGAGACAACTATGCGATTATTTTATATACCGTCATCAAGTGTAACATTGGAACCCAATCCCAATTTCACGGGGACCTCCATTTCAAAACACAAAATTTCACGCAAATTTCGCGGAACGTAAATTTTTTTAAAATAACTGAGCAGTTCTCTACGGAATCGGTCTTTTTTCTTTAATTTTAATTTTTGTATTTTTTAAGGTGAAACGCCTCATCATCGCCAATGTCGTTGTATTAGTGCAGTGTGAATGTATTGGTACGATGATGATCATTGAAATATTCATGTATTAATCATCACGTCAATCGAGTATAAATGTAGTAGTGATGTTATATTCTTTTTTAATTTAACAAAGTAAACAAAAAAATGGTTAAGGAAAAAAAAAGTTCAAACCAACCACATTGTTCGATTTTATTTTAGAAATTTCAGACTGCTCCTCTTAACTTTCCACTAGTTGTACTGCCGTTCTGCAGAGGCAAGTGGAGGGGACTGAATGGGTCCTTTTAGTAAAATGCTCTGAAACCCCATCTCAGTTTTCATTGTGTAAGACATGATCTATACGGCGCAAATTTGTCCCTTTTCATAATTTGAGGGGGCCAGTCCGTAGATCTTGAGCTGCTTCTCGGTGGATCGTTCTCCTTGCTGGCCCGGGTCGGCCTGATCTGATCTGACCGGGTGGGAGCCAGATCAGCGAGCACCAGTCACCAGTTTTGAACTGCTTCTTGCTGGCCACATCCGAGTCGGCATGATCTGGCCGCCATCCGACGCAAAATTTTCTGTTGTCGAGAGTTGAGTAGGGAGAGAGAGGGGGGGGAGGGATGTTCAAGCCATGGATTTTGAGCTGCTGCTCGGGTAATTGTTCTCTTCGCTGGCCACATCTGGGTGGGGTTTGATCTGGCTACCATCCGGCCCAAGCTTCTCAATTGCTGTGAGTTGAGGGGGCCAGACCGTAGGTCGGCAGATTGTCCGTCCTTGATGGCCGCATCCGAGTAAGGCTTGATGTGGCTGCCTCCCGGCGGAAGCTTTTCATTTGCCGTGACTTGATAAAATTCCTGCCGGCTGAATGCCAGTTCAGGCCGTCCGGATTTTCCGGATTTGCAGCAGTCCTCGAGCAGCGTATCAAAATCCACGGCTTGAACATCCCCCTCCCCCCCTCCTCTCTTTCCTCAACTCACGGCAACCGAAGTGTTTGCGTCGGATGGCAGCCAGATCAGGCCGACCCGGATGTGGCCAGCAAGAAGCAGCTGAAGATCTACGGACTGGTGCTCAACTGGTTGTATTCCTCACTGGCCACATTCGTCCTGATCTGACTCTCACCCGGTGCAAGCTTTTCATTTGCTGTGAGTTGAGGGTGGCAAACCGTAGATCTTCAGCTGCTGGTTGGCGGATTGCCCTAGCTTGATGGACGCATCCGTGAAACACTTGATGTGGCTGGCACCCGGCAGAAGTTTTTCACTTGCCGTTACTTGAAGGCTCGTCCTCTTGTCTGTCGGGGTTACCTGGCCTCTTCGTCGGTCAAATCCGAGATGGACTGAACCTAGAGGCCGGAACTGGCATTCATCTGGCCAACTTACGAATATTGGCTCGGAGGAATGTTATTCCGAACGGTGAATGAAACTGACAGATCGACAGAGAAAATCACATCTGTCACAACATTGAGCTTCAGTGAAAAGTGTTGCCAAACAGGGCAGTGTTCTATGAAGTGATGTTTATTGCCCTAATTTCATGTCGGTTTTTTTTAGCTTTT
This sequence comes from Culex pipiens pallens, assembly GCF_016801865.2. Taxonomy (NCBI): domain Eukaryota; kingdom Metazoa; phylum Arthropoda; class Insecta; order Diptera; family Culicidae; genus Culex; species Culex pipiens. The sequence goes on from NC_068938.1 coordinate 80,546,691, forward strand.
ATGCCAATGTTAATCATAATTTATCATTAAAAAACAGTATTAGTTACTTGTTTCAATCTTTTACATCAGTACGTTGCAAATAATCGAATAAAAAATTCTCATTTGTGAATTTCATATAAAGTGCTTGACTGAAATCTCTGGCAACCATTTGCGTGATGACTACCAATACTTGTGTAACGAATGGTTGTGTTGAAGAGTGTTTGAAAACAAACAAAAAATTCGCGGAAAATTTCCACTTCGCGTATTTCGAAGCTAGTTTTCGCGGAAATCGCGAGTTTTGCTGTGTTTGGTCGTTCTCGGTCGATTCTCCTGACTGCAGCACGTCGAGGGATTATCAATTTATTGAGGTAAGGTGAATCAAACGGTGGTTTTGAAGTGTTTAAAAGTGCGCCTGTTTTTGTATGGTAAAAATATACATTTCAAAAACAGGCTAAATTTAAAGAAAATAAAGCTTTTTCGACCCTTCTGCGAGTTTCCCTGTATTCTCGAGGAGGTTTCGTGCACAGTGATTATTTTTCTATATTTTCAACGATAATAGAAGTGCAAAGAATGAACAAGTTTTGGAAACAGTTTCAAATTTTCACCGGATAAGGCGGAACAGGAAAGTATCATCGTTAACGGGGAACGGGATGGGTTTTCTCCATATTTTTTCGCCATATTTGATGATGGCCCGTTACACCTTAATCCGGCTGAAACTTTTTTGGTGCCTTCGGTATGCCCAAAGAAGCCATTTTGCATCATTAATTTGTCCATATAATTTTCCATACAAATTTGGCAGCTGTTCATACAAAAATTATATGTGAAAATTCAAAAATCTGTATCTTTTGAAGGAATTTTTTGATCGAGTTGGTGTCTTCGGCAAAGTTGTAGGTATGGATATGGACTACACTGAAAAAAAATGCTAAACGGTAAAAAAAAATTTGGTGATTTTTTATTTAACTTTTTGTCACTAAAACTTGATTTGCAAAAAAAACACTATTTTTATTTTTTTTTATTTTTTGGTATGTTTTAGAGGAAATTTCGTGAAATTTTCCGATCTTTTCGAAAAAAATATTTTCGAAAATTTAAAATCAAGACTAACATTTCAAATGGGCGTAATATTGAATGTTTGGCCCGTTTAAAATGTTAGTCTTGATTTTAAATTTTTGAAAATATTTTTTTCGAAAAGATCGGAAAGAAAACATCAATTTTCCTGTTTTTTAGCCTTTGCATAGCAATATCTCAGCAACTATGGGTCGCATCAACAAAGTTCAATAAAGCAAAATATAGAGAATTTTCTCAGCTTTTCAAAAATATTTTTTTCAAAGGTAGGCAAACATGGGCACTCATTTTAAAAAATGAAAAACTGCGACTATTTTCAAAAAAGTTACCTAAAAATGGCTATAACTTGAAAACGGTGCTCTTTATCAAAAAATCACTAAAGTACTTTTTGATTGCAAATTCGATTTTACGTCGAAAAATGAAGTTAAAAAATTTTTGCGACCGATATTTCGATTTTTTGAAAAAATCAGTATTGATTCAAAAAATCATAACTCGGTCAAAGATTTTTTGCCCATTCTGGAAATTTCTGAAAAGTGAATTAAGTCTGGCAACACTGCCCGGACGTGGTCTTGCTGGAAGTCGCGCTCGATTCTTTTCGTTTTTTTACGGTTTATATTCGGGTTTTCGGATCAAAAAGTGTTTTCATTGCCGAAAAAGTGTTCCGTCCATTCGGAAAAGATGGAGTTTTTGCTGAATTCTGTCAGATAAGTGCATTATTCAGTGAATTTGTTTTGGTTCTTGGAATGGCGTCGCTGAGCTCTGAAACATCTTTTCGATGCATTTCAGTTGTATTAGTGTACGCCACAGCGGTGGGAAGCTTTTGGTTCATCTATGTGTGTATTGGTTTGTCGATGACGGGACGCGACGAGAGAGAGAGAGGTGTTGATGTTGTTGTAGCGGCTGGGCGAGCGGGAGAAGTGCTTTTCGTGAAGAAGAGTGTACAGGGTGGTTGTGAAATACACGCGCGCTCTGTTGACTCTGGATGTGCGGGGAGGAGAAGGGGCGAGTGAAGTGAAATGAGAGAGAAAGCTTGGCGGTGTGGCCTTTTTTTGCTGAAATTGTGTTGAAAGCCCTCCCCGCTCTGTGTCGTCATCGTCATCATCGTCATCCGTCTCTGGCAGAGTGTGAAGGCGGTCGAACCAACAGTGCCGATGTATTGGTGTAACATTCTCGGTGAGTTCGCTCCATGTTGAGCACACACTTAGGTATCTGATGCACAACGATCAGACCCAGTCAGTTCATTTCGAGTTCTGAAACGGAATCTGATTAGGTTCCGTTTCAGAATTCGTATTGAATTGACAGAGATCTCCTATGTGTGAATGTCGTTGAAAGAAGGGATTGATTTCATTGATTGAAGAGATTTCAAAGCTCGATGTCACCTATTCAGCAATTTGTTTATTTTGATTATTTCGTTCGAAAAAAAAAATGTGAGGACTTTCCATTATATTTGATATGTATATTATATGTATATTTAATATGCTGATTAAACCCATTACCCATAAAAAAATAACTAATTATAATTTTTGAATCGGTCGTATTAAATCAACTTATAAATCTTACATTTAAATAAAATAAATAAATAAATAATTAATATTTACTCTGCATCGCTGTAAGGGTTTAAAATCAAGATTCCAACTATGCGTTAAATCATTTATAACCTCGAATTCCGCTTAAACACATAATAATTTAAAGGAAAATATAAAATATAAATTACTCTTACAGTCGGTAGCTTGAGTTTAACAGCAGACATGTTAAAACTGTGTTTAATCAGCATTGCTTTTACAGGAATGAATGGTTAGTTTAGTAATACTACAGTCAATTTAATCATACACGGCTTCGTCGCGTTATATCTGCCGTGGCTTAAAATAAAAAAAAAATAAATCATGCATCTTTTATACTATACAGTCACAAGTATAAGTTTAATAATAAAAAAACTAACTCTACTTGATTCGCCCGCAATACCTTTCGGGGTATATCCTAGGGTTCTACCTCTCCTACTAACATTGAGTCCAAAACCACCCTACAAACATCTATACCACTAAGGTGACGTAGGGGTCCCTGCGCACTTTAGATAGGTGTTTACTAACATTCCTTCATTTCCCCGAGGATAGCTTGGACCCGGCGTGGACCCCCTTATGCCCTGGGCTGTATTACACACTCATCAAAAGATGAAGACATGGTATCTCCCGTGTTGGATTATTGTTCCGGATGAGGGTCTAACACAACCAGACCAAACAGTGGGATAAGCGTTGTGGAGCCTTCCGGTGGTGGGGCGTCCTCCAAATGCTAATGCTAATGCTAATGCTAATTCTGGAAATTTCTGAAAAGTTGGCATTTTATGTCCTCTAAAACATATCAAAAAATAAAAAAAATTAAAAACAGTGTTTTTTTGCAAATCAAGTTTTAGTGACAAAAAGTTAAATAAAAAATCACCAAAAATTTTTTTACCGTGTAGCATTTTTTTTCAGTGTAGTCCATATCCATACCTACAACTTTGTCGAAGACACCAACTCGATCAAAAAATTCCTTCAAAAGATACAGATTTTTGAATTTTCATATATCATTTTTGTATGGACAGCTGCCAAATTTGTATGGAAAATTATATGGACAAACTAATGATGCAAAATGGCTTCTTTGGGCATACCGAAGGCACCAAAAAAGTTTCAGCCGGATTAAAAAATACAAAAAAAATCGAATGACCGAAAACTCAGAGAATTGCTCAGCTCTGAAAATCTTATGTATAAATCACAGCAACTACTTGTTATGCTTCATTATATATTATTCTTCAATAAACTAAAAAATAAATTCACTTAATTTTAACGTGACACAAAAACAAAATTCTCCTAATTTTCAAAAAAGTTTCCACCTGGTTTATGGATTAGCTCTTTATATTTTTTGAATTTTTTGAAAGAAAATGTGGGGTATGCGTTTTCTCATTAATTGAACTGCTTTTTTTAATATTCGACTAGTAAAGATTAAAAAGTTTTCGCTGATTTGCATTTTATAAAATATCATATCAAAGCAAGATTAAACTATCTTGTTCAGCCGAAATGAGTAAAATTATTTGAATTTTTTGCGACAGTATTTTTTAGTTTTCATCTCACTTTTCAAAAACATAATTTAAAATCATTAGGCAAAAATAATATGATTCGTAACGAAATCGAAATTTTAAGTTCAAAACTAGAATAGAAAACAAAAAAAAAAGAGTATTTTTTTATCTTTCATGGGAATTATCCACCCAAATAATCAAATATTGTTAAAATTAAACAGGACTCAGAAATGTTTTTGAAAAGTAATTTGAGAAATAAAAAAAAACTCTTCATTTTATTTAGAATAAAACAAATCTGGATAATTCGAATTTCTATTGACATTGACATTTCAAATAAAATAGCAGCAAAATGTGTATTATCAAACTTAGTTAGTTTCTAAAAAACTGAAAAAAACTGAACAATTCTTCAAATGGTTTATATCAAGCTTCTTAATTGAAAAATAATAAAATTTACGTAAATAGCCTTTCAGGATCAAATATTTATTATTTTGTTATTTAAAAAAAATATTTGAGAAAATTAATAAATTCCACAAAGTGTAAGCCGTACACAAAACCATCAATAACCACTAACCCTATAGTAGTAATAAAACCGCTTAACTGTGCAGTTTAAGATTATTTTCATTCCTATTTAAGTGTGATAAATTATTTTGAGAAATATCGTTACAGTTTCACACAAACATACAATTTCACGGGATTTCGTGGAAAAAGCAAAATTTCACGGATTTCACGCTGTCCGCGAAATCGTGAAATTTCACTAACGCTATTAAAAACGAATTTGCAAACGAAAAGTATTTTACAGATTTTTTTTTGAAATTATTATAAAATAAAATAAATAACCCTCCTACCCATTCCCCAATCCTCGGTTCCTCAATCCCAATTTGCCCAATTCCACTTCCACCCTAAAAATATAATATCTGCCAAATTTACACGAACACACCACACCTAACTGATTCGAAGCGTTTGGTACGGTATGTCCACGCATCCTTCCTCCCCTATAGATTCTGTGAAATGTGATCCGTTCACAGAATCCTCTCTGCGGTAAACACAACGCAGTAGGGCTGCCCGCTTTAATTTTTGTATTACATTTTCGGGTATTCTCGGATGTACTGCAATTATTAATATTGACAAGAAAAATACTTGGGGCGTAATCTAATCACAAGACTTTCCAGCATACTTTCATTGAACTGGCTGCGTTTGTGTTAGATTAGATAAGATTAGATTAGATTAGAAAAGTATTTTACAGATTTTTTGATTGAATATCCCGTTTTCAAAATAAAGCCATCAAAAGTTTGATTTCAGCGAAATATTTTCAGTTTTTCGATTTTTTAGAATAATGACCATGACCCTATAAAATTATCTAAGAGACATTGAAGATTGAACTTCTGGTTGCTGCGGCTTAAAAAAAAAAGAAACAGGAATATTGAAGTTTTCTTAGTCTTATCCAAAAATTCACACATATTTTAATGCCAATATCTCAGCAAATGATAGTCCAATTTTCTATGTTAAAAATGAAACATTTGTGAAATTTTATGATCTTTTCGAAAAAAATATTTAGAATGTTTTAGAATCAAGACTAACATTTCAAAAGGCCCAAACATTCAATATTACGCCAATTTAAAATGTTATTCTTAATCTAACAGTTTTCAAAATAGTTTCAAGTTATAGCCATTTTAGGTAACTTTTTGAAAAAAAGTGACAACTTCATTTTTTTAAAGAGTGCCCATGTTAATTATAAAGCTTGATAATATTCCTACATATTGCTTTTTAACATTGTTGATACGGCCTTTGGTTGCTAAGATATGGCGATAGCATACAAATATAAATATTTGAATAAAACCAGCGCACAGTGGGCGAAATGGAACCCAAAATCGGACTTAATTAAACGGTTCCCTGGTATGAAAAATAGTGTTTCCTTTGTAAAAAAAATCCGGGTAATCGAATGGTGATGGTTTCATCCACCGCACAAAACGGCAAAAGGTCCATTTTGTCCCAATTACCCATTTTATAACATTCTTTCTTGAAAAACGGTCTATATTCAGAGCGGAAGCTTTATGTGGCCATCCAAAATGCACTTAACTTATGTGAAAATGTCCCAGAAATCCAGTAAAAATAACCACTTGCACCGCAAAAATCATCTAGGGTCCATTTAACCCCAATTCCGCTATAAAAGCATTTTTGACCGTTTTCAAATGTTAGATCAGACAATTTTACTTAAGAATCACGATTCGCACTTGATAGTTTGACACAAACTATCAAGTGCAAATCGTCATTCTGATGTAAAATTGTCTGATCTTTACAATAAAAACATTTTCCGATTTTTGAAATCTGACCTAACATTTGAAAACGGCCAAAAATGCTTTAAAGCAGAATTGGGGTTAAATGGACCCTAGATGATTTTTGCGGTGCAAGTGGTAATTTTTACTGGATTCCTGGACCATTTTTACATAAGTAAAGTGTATTTTGGATGGCCGCTTAAAGCCTCCGCTCTAAATACAGACCGTTTTTCAAGAAAGAATGTTAAAAAATGGGGAATTGAGGCAAAACGGACCCTTTGCCGTTTCGTGCGGTGGGTGAAACCATCACCTATCGATTCCCCGGATTTTTTTTACATAAGAAACGCTATTTTTATACCAGGGAACCAGCCGCGTTCAATTATGTTCGATTTGGGTTCCGTGTGTAAAATGTAAGTCAATGTTAAGAAAAAATAAAAAAAAATAAAAAAATGTTAGAATTAAAAAAAATTAAAACAAAAAAGTATTGGTTCATTAATCCAGCTTTAAATGTATTAAATAGTATTTGAGGCATTTTTTAATTTGACTGTTTGTAATTGATCGAAAACCTATAGAAACCGCTTTGCTTACAAAAGGAGCTTTAGAACTTTGTAAAATAACCCGTGAAAAAAGAAATACTGACGATAAGAAGTTACAGGTTTAGCCAATCAAAATATTGCCACAAAATTCAACCCTAAATTCAACAAGATACAGATTAAACACAGACTTTTTTCAGGAATATACAGATCTCCCTTAAAATAATCTGGCATCGTTGACTAGATCCATAAAGCATTTTAACATAAACAATTAGTCAATCATTAGTAGAAATTAAGCAAAACTTGGCAAGGCTATTTTAAATATGTTAAAAATTTGTGCATCTTTTAAAAAATGATCTAAGGGCAAAGGAAAAACATTTTTTTTGCATTTCGATGGTTTTAAGCATTTTTGGCTCATTTTAAGTTATTTTCAAAATTAGTTAAAACTTTAACGTACAGTCCATAACCGGTCCTTCTACCCTCGCGATCATCCTCGTCGCGTTCGTTTGGCGAATTCCGCGCAAAAGGAAGAAGATTTGCGCGAGCGCGCACTTAAAACATCCACCGTGAACCTTAGGCCGGAGCAGCCGGCTTAGGGATGATGATGAAAAGCTTTATCCTCTTCGGCGAACATCCCCACAATCACAAACACACTCGGTTCAGCGAACAACCAAACGGCGTGCGGAGTTCAAAAAACTGCACAAACACTCAAGCTGCTACTAAGGCGCTGCTGCCAGCTACCCCATTAATCTTGGCCGGTTGCTGGTCCGACGGTGTCAGGTCGAGGAACTCGGGCTGATGTCTGAGTCTGGGTCCTCCGAAGGCTCTCCTCCCCATCGCTTCTTCTGGATCGTCTGGGGTTGAGTACTGTAGGGTGGGGTTAGTTTGATGGAGATTGAGCAAATTTGGGAGATATTGAAAACCATTCTGATATTGATGGTTCTGCAGGTACTGAAATCCTGAAGATGCCAAAGCCTCTGAAGAATCTGAAGATTCTTGAGATAACGAAGAAACTCTTCTATAATTTCAAGATACCTTCAGTGTACGGTATCGAGACTCCACAGTGGAAGGTGGGGGTGCACCTGAAGCCACGACAGATAACGCTAAGGAAGCAGTCCTGCTGAACGATTTGCAATGCAGCGCCGCCGCCGCCACATCACTACCGTGTGCCGGGCAAGAAGAATCGACATGGACACGGACGACGGTTGTCGTCGACCGGGGGAACACGCAGAGACAATGAAGCGCAAAAAATGCTAATAAAAAATAATGGTCATGGGAACTCGGATTTTTTAGGCGTGATCGCTATTTCCTGTGAGGAGTCGCGGTTTCTTCGTTTTGGTTTCGTCTTGCGAACGATTTGTTTGTTTGACTGGGGAGAAGAGGTTTTTGGCCGACGCATGCGTTGGTCCACGACTCACGATCTGACTTTTGCATTGGCATTTGGTCCAATTTAGAGCGTTTTGAGGGCAATTCCAAGAAACTGAAGTTGTCACCAGAAATAACGATGAGCATTGCAGTAGAAAATATCGAGCAAACATGTTTTATTTATTAAGTTTGAATTTCTCAACCTTTATATCTTCAAAACTTCAAATCTTCAAATCTTCAAGTCTTCAAATCTTCCAATCTTCCAATCTTCAAATCTAATCTTCCAATCTTCCAATCTTCAAATCTTCAAATCTTCAAATCTTCAAATCTTCAAATCTTCAAATCTTCAAATCTTCAAATCTTCAAATCTTTAAATTTTCAAATTTTCAAATCTTCAAATCTTCAAATCTTCAAATCTTCAAATCTTCAAATCTTCAAATCTTCAAATCATCAAATCTTCAAATCTTCAAATCTTCAAATCTTCAAATCTTCAAATCTTCAAATCTTCAAATCTTCAAATCTTCAAATCTTCAAATCTTCAAATCTTCAAATCTTCAAATCTTCAAATCTTCAAATCTTCAAATCTTCAAATCTTCAAATCTTCTAATCTTTAAGTCTTCAAGTCTTCAAATCTTCAAATCTTCCAATCTTCCAATCTTCCAATCTTCAAATCTTCAAATCTTCAAATCTTCAAATCTTCAAATCTTCAAACCTTCAAATCTTCAATTCTTCAAATCTTCAAATCTTTAAATTTTCGAATCTTCAAATCTTCAAATCTTCAAATCTTCAAATCTTCAAATCTTCAAATCTTCAAATCTTCAAATCTTCAAATCTTCAAATCTTCAAATCTTCTAATCTTTAAGTCTTCAAGTCTTCAAATCTTCAAATCTTCCAATCTTCCAATCTTCCAATCTTCAAATCTTCAAATCTTCAAATCTTCAAACCTTCAAATCTTCAATTCTTCAAATCTTCAAATCTTTAAATTTTCGAATCTTCAAATCTTCAAATCTTCAAATCTTCAAATCTTCAAATCTTCAAATCTTCAAATCTTCAAATCTTCAAATCTTCAAATCTTCAAATCTTCAAACCTTCAAACCATCAAATCTTCAAACCTTCAAATCTTCAAATCTTCAAATCTTCAAATCTTCAAATCTTCAAATCTTCAAATCTTCAAATCTTCAAATCTTCAAATCTTCAAATCTTCAAATCTTCAAATCTTCAAATCTTCAAATCTTCAAATCTTCAAATCTTCAAATCTTCAAATCTTCAAATCTTCAAATCTTCAAATCTTCAAATCTTCAAATCTTCAAATCTTCAAATCGTCAAATCTTCAAATCTTTGAATCTTTGAATCTTTGAATCTTTGAATCTTTGAATCTTTGAATCTTTGAATCTTTGAATCTTTGAATCTTTGAATCTTTGAATCTTTGAATCTTTGAATCTTTGAATCTTTGAATCTTTGAATCTTTGAATCTTTGAATCTTTGAATCTTTGAATCTTTGAATCTTTGAATCTTTGAATCTTTGAATCTTTGAATCTTTGAATCTTTGAATCTTTGAATCTTTGAATCTTTGAATCTTTGAATCTTCAAATCTTCAAATCTTCAAATCTTCAAATCTTCAAATCTTCAAATCTTCAAATCTTCAAATCTTCAAATCTTCAAATCTTCAAATCTTCAAATCTTCAAATCTTCAAATCTTCAAATCTTCAAATCTTAAAATCTTCAAATCTTCAAATCTTCAAATCTTCAAATCTTCAAATCTTCAAATCTTAAAATCTTCAAATCTTCAAATCTTCAAATCTTCAAATCTTCAAATCTTCAAATCTTCAAATCTTCAAATCTTCAAATCTTCAAATCTTCAAATCTTCAAATCTTCAAATCTTCAAATCTTCAAATCTTCAAATCTTCAAATCTTCAAATCTTCAAATCTTCAAATCTTCAAATCTTCAAATCTTCAAATCTTCAAATCTTCAAATCTTCAAATCTTCAAATCTTCAAATCTTCAAATCTTCAAATCTTCAAATCTTCAAATCTTCAAATCTTCAAATCTTCAAATCTTCAAATCTTCAAATCTTCAAATCTTCAAATCTTCAAATCTTCAAATCTTTGAATCTTCGAATCTTTTGCAAATGATTTTTCCATAACAGATGGTATTAATATTCTAAAAAAAAACAGAGTCTTTAATATCATATCTTTGTTCGGATCATCCCCAGGGTCATTTCTCGAGCTCATCCCAAAGATCCCCAACCAGTCGCGACATATGGCTAGCGAGAGCTGAGCTGTTGCGGTTACGCCCGTCAGGGTCGTCATTTTGCAGACCTGAAAGATTCTCAGCCCTCATCCGGCTGGAACTTGCGCGAAAAAATGTAGTTTGAACTCGAGTGACTCCAAACCTCGAAGGGAGAAAAGAATAACTCTGGCCGTCGTCGTCGTGACCAGACACTCTCTTTAGGATCTCGTTCTCCGAAACTGAACCTACTCCGCCTTGTGGACTGCCCGCCGGACGGAATGATTGTTTCCAATTATCTTCCCCGAGCCATCTGGTGCTGGTGTCCCTCCCTCCGGGCCACAGACTCTTGCAGAACATCCCCACCGTTTGGAGACAGAAAAGAGCAACGGAGAACAACAAAATATGCAGTTAGAACTTTCTGGCTGGCGAGTGTTGCACTTTGAAACAAAACTGCACAATCGGCAGTTTTAGCAAACGATGGAAGGCGAAATAAGCGGTTTTTGGTTTTGGTGAAGTTTTACGCCGCAAGATAGTGGCTAAAGTCTAAAGAATTGGGTGCTCTTTGGGACTGCGAATGGATAACTTTGATAATGGTCACAACGTAATATGCATTCATTTGAGAGTTCAAATCAACGATGCATTTAGTTTTTTTTTAATTTCCACACCCAAAGTAAAAATCCATGCGGATATAGTCCTTTCAAAAAGAAACGAAAGTACTATTTGGCGAGAGTAATAACCTACAGCAACAACAAATCCTGTTCATTCGTTCATTAAAACAGTTCATCCCATTGGGTGGCTTAAATGGACAAATGACCGCCACTAAATCACCAAACTGTGGTCGCCGATACGGCAAAGGCGCAGTTCAAAATGCCGAAGGTCTCGTGTTCGAGTCTCGGTATTAACAATTTTTTTAAGGTGAACTTTTTGAAAAATGAACCCACGAGTAAAGTACTCTCGATAATTTCGGGATTTATTCTCTCCGACCGTTCACAGTGCCATTTTACTACCGAACCATGCTCTTTATCCTCTCTTACCCAGTTCTGAGTGCATAAATAGTGAAAGTGAAATCAACAAAAAGGTAACATGTAATATAAAAAAAATACATATAGTTTTCTACTGTACTTTGTGCGTAGCAAAATACAGTAAAAGCTGATGAAAATGATTTTTTATTTCGGGTCAAACTTTTTCATGATCAAGATCCCATTTTGTGTCATTGCACAGTGGGAAAGTTGAGGCAAAATAGACTTAACTGATGCCGGTCAATTAGAACTTTCAACCAAGACTTTTCTTAAGTAAAAAAATCCGAGGAATCGATTGGTGATAGTGAGAATCCGCGGAAATTAGCGCAAAGCCCGTTTAAAGCCGATTTACTCTATTTGTTTACTGTTTTTATTAGTTTCAAATATGTTACTGAAATGCTCAAACCGTTGACTCAACTTTTTCTTCTCTCTTCTCTACTCCATCGAAATTATATACAGGTACATTTCGATGGCTCTCACTTTCACCAATCGATCCTCTGATTTTTTCACTTAAGAAAGAGTTTTGTCAAAGTACTGAACATTTCCGCTAGTTTTACGAAACTAAGATAAAAAGGAAAAAATAGGGTAATAGGGCCTTTTAGGTTGGTTCTAACTATCACCAATCGATTCCTAGGAATTTTTCACGTAAGAAAAAGTTATGTCAAAATATTGAACATTTCAGCAACATATTTAAAACTAATAAAAACAGCAAAAAATAGAGTAAATCGGCCTTAAACGGGCCTTGCGCAAATTTACGCGGATTCTCACCATCACCAATCGATTCCTCGGAATTTTTCACATAAGAAAAGTCTTGAAAAAAAAAAGGTTGAAAGTTCTAATTGACCGGCATCAATTAAATCCGTTTTTTGCCTAGATTTTTCCCACTGTGCATTGGTTCACCCATACAAGTCTGTTTACAATTTTGGCAGCTGTCCCGACAAAAATGGCATTATTAAATATAATTCAACTGGTAAAACTTGTCTCAAGATTTATATTTTAAAACATTACTGGGGTAGGCTACACAACGTCCATTTACTAATTTCATAAAAGTTTTTCAATAGTGCTCTAGAGAACACTTTCGGTAGAAACACAGAAAACAAAGAAATTCATCAGGAAATGATGACAGATTTTGTGTCAAAAAAATGATAAATTTCACCCCAGGAAATGATGAATTTTCATCAGGTTCACATTTTTACACATTTTTTATGTAATATTACTCAAAAAAGAGGTAATATTCAACCTACCAAATTTTCAACATTCCAAAACTCAACTTTTTTTCTGTGAATTGCTGCTTTTAAAATTGGGGTGACTTTGATTTTCACTGGGTTTCATACAAATTGAATTAATAACGTTGAGTTGACCATAAGTAAGGCTACTTTTAATGTCTCATTTTACAACAAAAAAAGTTAGTTTATCAAAGTTTAGGCCGTTGCAAGTACATTTCCTTTCTTAAAAAATAGGGGGGCTAACTTCAAAAATACATTACAAGCAATTTGAAATACATTTTCATGAAATCAAAATCATATTTCGCACAAAGCAAAAATAAGTTGAATTTTAGAAGGATGAAAGTTTGGTGGGTTGAATTTTACCTCATTATTGACTAATTTTACCTGAAAAATGTGTAAAAATGAGAACTTGATCAAAATTAACCAGAAACTGATAAAATTCACCAGTTCCTGATGTAATATTACAATTTTTTTTTTACAAAACCTTGTACCGCGCTTACAAAAATTGTTGTTAAACGATAACTAAAGAAATAAACAGAATTAAATTGAATTGAAAAATGCTAAATTCTAATCTAATCTAATCTAACACAAACGCAGCCAGTCCGATGAAAGCATGCTGGAAAGTCTTGTGATTAGATTACGCCCCAAGCACTTTTCTTGTCAACATTAATAATTGCACTACATCCGAGATCACCCGAAAATGTAATACAAAAATTAAAGCGGCCAGCCCTACTGCATTGTGTTTACCGCAGAGAGGATTCTGTGAACGGATCACATTCCACAGAATCTACAGGGGAGGAAGGATGCGTGGACATACCGTACCAAACGCTCCGGATCAGTTAGGTGTGGTTTGTTAGTGTGAATTTGGCAGATAATTATATTTTTAGGGGGAAGTGGATTTGGGCAAAATGGGATTAAGGAATGGGAAAGTGAGGAAGGGGTAGGAGGGCTATCGAATTTATAGTATAATAATATAAGGGAATATAATCATTTTGCAAATAATGATGGAAAGCTCTCACCAAGAATCAGCAAATCTTAAAATCTTCGAAAGACACAGCCAGATTGTGTCCCAACCTGCAGCTCCTAAGTTCTTAGGAGCCGCCAATCCGGCCGCATCAAATCAGCCAAGATTTTCTCGTCATCTGCGCGATTGAGGCTCTATTCCAGGTCAGCGACGTCTTCCCGGACATGCAGCAACGCAACGCGAATCCCGGATATCTCCACCATCTCCACCTTGTCCACTGCCACTCACAAGTTCGTCTAGAACTAGCCGATAAGAATTTGACGGAAATCCTCAGAAGACGAAAAAAACGCGGAGCGAAAAATCAAACAAACTTGAATTGAAAAATGCTAAATTCAGCAAAAAAATCTTTAGATTTTAATGTAAAATTACATTTACAGCCTATCTTTGTCCATTTCGTGAAATATTTTTTTCCAACGCCTGATAAAATTTACTATAAGTTTAGTTTTTGGACATTTTGGCATATAAAATAAATTGATAAAATTAGGTCTAAGTATCATCCAATACAAACTCTTTATCGAAAAGAAGCACGACACACATTCGTCAAATTTTGTTAAGTTTAGTTTTTTCGTCAAATCTTACATTTTGTTTTTTTTTTATTTTTTCATTGAAATATTGAAATTCTGGCTTGTTATTCTAACTATTATTATCAATGTCCCAAAAACATTTTGAAAAAAATAAAAAATGGAGATTTTTAGAAATTGAATTTTTGTGAAACTATATAATAGTTAGTTCAAAAATCCAACAAAAAATCTGAAAATTGCTTTGAAAGATAAAAAATATGTTTTTTTCAGATTCAAACGGTCCTGATATTTTTAGTTGAACCAACATTAGTTGAATTTGATTGCTTATGGCTTAATGATTTTATTTTTATTAGCATGAAATGAAGTAAATTCGGCAAGTCTGATATTTGACACCATGAAAAAAGAGCTCTTTCCCGATACCCGAAATTTGACATATGTCTGCAAATGTTGATAATCATTTAAGAATTTATCACATTGTAGAGAACAAGTTTCATTTAAAAAAGTAGGGATTAGTTTTTTGCTTCATAGTTAAATTTGAACCATTCTAATCGGAGAATCTATTGAAGGTTTTTGAATTTGAATTTATTTAGTTTTTATTTTACTTTGTTATCATCCAGGTTTTTAAGCGAAGATGACGTTCGATTGGTGAACGTCCGAACTGTCAAATTCACGCAGTAGCACCAACATTAGAAAAAAATTTGGCGATCATGTCATGACACACTTTTTTCGCAATGTTGGTACCACTGCGTGATTTTGATATTTCGGGCGTTCACCATTCGAACGCCATTTTCGCTTAAAAATACTCATCTTAATGTGCGTAGAAACCGTTAAAATATTAAAAAAAAAAATGATTAAAAAGCACTCTCATCAAGCTCTGCTCACCTGTTCCAAAATCCAAAGGCTCAACATGACATCAACCAGCTGCTGCATCTGTCCAGCATGGATCCAGCAGCAGGTGAAACACACCTTGTCTCGTCAAAAGCTCCAGTGAAACATTGGATTTGGATTCCTCGTGAGCTGCACTACGGTAAGTTCTACGCGCGTTGCCAGGAGTAGAGCAAAACACGTACATGGTTGCAGTTCGCTCTTATTTCACTCTCTCCTGTGTTGGGTAGCTTATACCTCTCTAATCCCAGGCCCCGAAACTAGCTTTGTTCGCAGTGGTACAGTCGTTCCTTGGTTTGGTTTCTAAAAAGCTTGATATCAAGATATTTTTTTAAATCGTCCAAACTCTTCGAAAGCTTACTGTACCCAGCATTCCAGCTCTTTGTTGCACTACGGAACGAAGCTTTCTTCTTTGTTCCTGAGTTCCCAACCCCCCACTGGGACAGAAAAACTGAAATGAAATTGCATTTTCATTGCAATTTCATAGAACCATAGTAGAGTACACCTCCATGTTGGATCCTTGTTTTCATTGCCAGCCCCGGCTCCGGCAACGACGTCGAAAGACCCCCGGATTTAGCTGCTTGAAGGCCGGATGGAATCCCGGAGCAACAGAGGTACTTAGCGAGCTGCCTCGATTCCTTTGGAAGAAGAGTGTGGGAAGTTTTCTTTATCCTTGATGGGATGATGAAGGAGAGATAGTTAATTTTGATGGGATGAATTATTCACAATGTCCAAATTAAATTCTCTTAAAAGCGGAAAGTGTTTCAAATTATCAAAAGATATTCTCTAGCTAGATGATCAGAACTGGAAGATTAATCAATAAAACGTATCAAACTCAATCGGGTTCACCCTCTCTTACTACTGTTCTTAAATAATGGAAGTGAGGGTAGCGTAACAGTTGCACCATCTTGGCGCAGGTCGATGATGGCATTAATTGTCCCAATATGATTTGAAATTTTAAAATACTCGTTAAAAATAAACATTTTATCAAATGAGTAATTCTCAGGAACTTATTTTAGGAAGTTTTAATTTTGTTTTTTTAATTGCATTACACTTTGTCCAAGCAATCCCTTTGTCCAAAGAAGTCATTTTTTATTAACAGTATTTCTACACAAGGCCTCATACTCATTGGCTGGTCAAAAAAAAAAATATAAAAAAACGCATGGTAATATTTGAAAATCTCTATCTTCAGAAGTGATCTGATCCATTTTGTGCCTTAGGCAAAGTTTTGGTTTATGATCAGGACTTTTAAGAAAAAATATGTTCACGAAAAACAAATTTCTCGTTTTACGTATACTTCTTACTTATAAAAGTTGAATTCTTAAAAAAACGTATTTTTGTTTAGGTTGATGTGATTTTTGGATAATCCAAAAAGTTGTCAAACAAAATTTCGAAAAATCATATTATGCAGTCCAGCCTCGATAATCCGAAGATTTGTATGGGACTTCAGATAATCGAATCATAACAAAAAAAAAACATATTTTCTTATTTGCTTTTTTTAAACATGAAATTTGCATTCCAATGTGGATCAAATTTGAATAATTGAATGCTTATTAAATTTCAAAATAGTAGTTTATGCAACAAGTTGCAAAAAGAGGATTTTTTCAGCACGAGTCGTACATTTATCCAACGAGGTTCACCGAGTTGGATAAAAACGAAGATTGCTGAAAAAATCAAGTTTTGCAACGAGTTCCATACAACATTTTTTGCAATTCCAAAAAACACACACTGAGTGAAATTTTATGTCAAATTTTCATGTATTTTGTCAATAAATCGTTTAAATCAAAAAAAAAATGTTGACAAGTGTTACTTTTCGAAACAAGTCGATAGCGGTGTGCTCTCTTATACTAACCGACATTTTGGTAGTTGCAAGAAAATCGATTTTTAAACTTTGAATTACTGTTTCTGGAAAACTGTTCGACAAACAATTGTTCTAACAATTTTAAAGTATGCACCTGACATTACTTAAAGATATTGTGAGATATAAAAACTTTTGAAATGCTAGAAAAATTTTGGCAGAGAAAATACGAAAAAAAATCATGCTTGCAATTGGCACAAGTGTGTTTTGGGAGTCAATTTGTATGAGTTAGCACAAACGTGCACAGGGCTTTGGTACAAAATCGTGCAAAGTAATTTTATTGTTAAAATAGTTCAAATTAGTTGTTTCAATGTTATTTTTTCACGAGTTGGTTAATTTAAGCGTAAGAAAAACATTTTATATCAAAACTTTTTTCAAACACTTATTTTAGTTTGAATTTGGTAGGAAAATTAACCTTTTGGAAAAATTAGCATTTAAATCAATATTTTTGTATGAAAAAAATAGTGAAATAATATTTTTTATGAAAATAATTGTAAAACCATCCATAATACATCAACTATGACGAATACTAGGTTGATGTATTCCTAAAAACATAAGAAAATGATGTTGTAAAAACTTTTAGCTAGTTTATTTTATTTCAATTATATCATACGACCTTTCAAAAACGAATGGTATCCAAGGCACAAACCGTTATTTAGATTTATGGTGAATTGCAGTTGGAACAAGTGTGTCTCATGCAATGGAATCGATGAATGTATTGAATAGAACAATTGTGCCCCAAATAAATTAAAAACGTAATATTTTAAAGTATGGACGACCCATACAGTTGTGCCAAGTGTGCACATCAACTATGGGAGATGTTGTTACGTCGTTTTTTTTGCATGGACGACCCCTTCAGTTGAGCTAGGAGTGCACAACGACTTGAAGAATGTTAAAATTTGCCTTTTAGGTTGGGCTAAGTGGGTAATGGGTTGGGGAAAAATGTTGTTACGTCGTTTTTTTTTGCATGGACGACCCCTTCAGTTGTGCTAGGAGTGCACAACGACTTGAAGAATGTTAAAATTTGCCTTTTAGGTTGGGCTAAGTGGGTAATGGGTTGGGGAAAAATGTTGTTACGTCGTTTTTTTTGCATGGACGACCCCTTCAGTTGTGCTAGGAGTGCACAACGACTTGAAGAATGTTAAAATTTGCCTTTTAGGTTGGGCTAAGTGGGTAATAGGTTGGGGAAAAATGTTGTTACGTCGTTTTTTTTTTGCCTGGACGACCCCTGTAGTTGAGCGAAGAGTGCACAACGACTTGAAGAATGATTCAAACTGGGCTTTTGAGTTAGGCTAAGTGGGAAATGGGTTGGGGAAAAATGTTGCTACGTCGATTTTTTTTGGCTTGGACGACCCCTACAGTTGTGCTAAGAGTGCACAACGACTTGAAGAATGTTAAAATTTGCCTTTTAGGTTGGGCTAAGTGGGTAATAGGTTGGGGAAAAATGTTGTTACGTCGTTTTCTTTTGCCTGGACGACCCCTACAGTTGAGCTTAGAGTGCACAACGACTTGAAGAATATTAAATTGGACTTTTGGGTTGGGCTAAGTGGGTATGGGTTGGGGAAAAATGTTGTTACGTCGTTTTTTTGCTTGGACGACCCCTGCAGTTGAGCTAGGAGTGCACAACGACTTGAAGAATATTAAATTGGATTTTGGGTTGGGCTAAGTGGGTCGTGAGTTTTTTTTTAATCTTTTTAAGTACTTTGTATGGGATTTTGTATGAGCTTTATTGTGCAGGAAACATGTAAGCAAAGTTTCAGCTACGTAGCCACATTTTACAAGTGGGTTCCAACCCAAAAGACCAAATTGAAAACATTCTTTAAGTCTTTGTCCACTCTAAGCTTAACTGCAGGGTTCGTTTATGCAAAAAATATACTACGTACCGTTAGTGGGGGTGACAGTGGGTCTGGGGGGTGAAATTGAGTCAAAGTATTTTTTTACGGATTTTACCATTTCTCAGGTGCGTCTCTATGACTCTAAATTCTGTTAAAATGGTATAATATGGTATAGTAGCCCAACTCAAAAGTCCAATTTGAAACATTCTTCATGTCGTTGTGCACTCCTAGCTGACCTACAGGGGTCGTCCATGCAAAAAAAAAACGACGTAACAACATTTTCCTCCAACCCATTACCCTCTTAGCCCAACCCAAATGTCCAATTTAATATTCTTCAAGTCGTTGTGCACTCCTAGCACCACTGCAGGGGTCGTCCATGATAAAAAACGACGTAACATCATTTTTTCCCAACCCATTACTCACTTAGCCCAACCTAAAAGTCCAGTTTGAAACATTTTTCAAGTCGTTGTGCACTCCTAGCTCACGTACAGGGGTCGTCCATGCAAAAAAACGACGTAACAACATTTTTCCCCAACCCATTGCCCACTTAGCCCAACCCAAAAGTCCAGTTTGAAACATTCTTCAAGTCGTTGTGCACTCTTAGCACAACTGTAGGGGTCGTCCACGAAAAAAAAACGACGTAACAACATTTTTCCCCAACCCATTACTCACTTAGTCCAACCCAAAAGTCCAATTTGAAATATTCTTCAGGTCGTTGTGCACTCCTAGCACAACTGAAGGGGTCGTCCATGCAAAAAAACGACGTAACAATAATTTTCCCCAACCCATTACTCACTTAGTCCAACCCAAAAGTCCAGTTTGAAATATTCTTCAAGTCGTTGTGCACTCCTAGCACAACTGAAGGGGTCGTCCATGCAAAAAAAACGACGTAACAATAATTTTCCCCAACCCATTACTCACTTAGTCCAACCCAAAAGTCCAGTTTGAAATATTCTTCAAGTCGTTGTGCACTCCTAGCACAACTGAAGGGGTCGTCCATGATAAAAAAACGACGTAACAACATTTTTCCCCAACCCATTACCCACTTAGCCTAACACAAAAGTCCAATTTGAAACATTCTTCAAATCGTTGTGCACTCTTAGCACAACTGTAGGGGTCGTCCAGGTAAAAAAAACGACGTAACAATAATTTTCCCCAACCCATTACTCACTTAGTCCAACCCAAAAGTCCAATTTGAAATATTCTTCAAGTCGTTGTGCACTCCTAGCACAACTGAAGGGGTCGTCCATGATAAAAAACGACGTAACAACATTTTTCCCCAACCCATTACTCACTTAGCCCAACCCAAAAGTCCAATTTGAAACATTCTTCAAGTCGTTGTGCACTGTTAGTACAACTGCAGGGGTCGTCCATACAAAAAAAACTACGTAACAACATTTTAAACTAACCTACCCATTGATTAGGATTAGTGTACTTAGGTTCTAAGTACACTAATCCTAATCAATGGGTCGTCCAAACAAAAAAAAACTACTCCACTAAACCATTTTAGCACACTTCACCTAACTGATAATTCCTTCTCGCTTCCAAATGTGCACACTTGTGCTATTTGCCTTCCAAAATAGTGCTCCATAATATTCTCAAACTAGTAAGGACACCTGGCAATTTACCATAATATTATAGTGTAATCGTATTTTTATGGATTTGCGTGTTTTCAAAAGGTCAAGCCATGATGGAAAATAAGAGAGCACATCCATGATGCGTTCGAAAATGTCAGTTAGTACAAATGGTTGCAAGGCGATATCTCCGCGTAGGAAACGAATTTTTCAGATCTGTTAGAAGCGTTTTGTAGGGAATTTAATTAGCTAAAAGATGGCATCATTAACTCATTTTGGCCCAATTTTCAGTTAGAACATTAGAGCACACCGCTATCGAAGTGCTGACCACAAGTAGAACTTTTCAGCATTTATTTTGAAAAGTGTTGCTATTCGATTCTGTTATTTTTGGTACAGAAAAGTAGGCTATTTCGTCGTTCAAGAATGACAGGAAAAGTAAGTAGTTTCACGACGGAATTGCAAAAAAGCATTTTTCAATATTTCATCACCACCATTTTAACCGCCGTCTAGGATTTAAAAATTCAAAATCACTTAAGCGTAGTTTTGGGTCAAACTTAAGCTCATCAATAAATAATATGAACAAATTTTTTTTTTCGTCATTCGGACAGTATATTTTTAAATAGATGATTTTTAAATAGATTTTTTTAAATAAATTTTTAAATAGATGATTTTTTGAGTCTAATGACACACAGAATATTTATAAACGATCCCAGGCTAAATACACACATTTTCAGTTGATTAGACATTTTTTAACATTGAGATAATGAACTTCTCTGATTTTATATACTCCCTTTTGTCGGGTTTGAAGAAGGGGGTGGCATAAACTGTTTGGAAAAATATGTATAACCATTTCAGGACTGATGGGTCATATATGACCCAAAAATCTAAATATTGATAACTAGCCTATATTTTTCGTATGGTCACAAGTCACAAAAATCTTTTCCATTAACTAGAAAATATTTAAAGATAAATTCAGCCCTTGAAGGGTTAAAGATTATTTTTCCATTGTGACACTTTTGGAATGTTAAGTTTTTATAAAAATATGAACAAAGTGCCGGAAACCGTGGTGTAGCGGTAAGCGTGGTTGCCTCTCACCCAAATGTTGGCCCAGGTCTAACCTAGAGGGTTAGGTCGTTAGCTCAATCCAGGTGTAGGAGTCGTCTCCCTGGGTCCTGCCTCGGTGAAGTCGCTGGTAGGTAGTAGGACTAACAATCCAAAGGTCGTCAGTTCGAATCCCGCGGTGGATGAAAGCTAAGGTATAAAAAGAGGTTTGCAATTGCCTCAAAAATCAAGCCTTCGGACACCTAGTTTCGAATAGGAATCTCGCAATCGAGAATTATCGAATTCGGTAAAGAAAATCATAATTGTTCATCATACAACCGAAAATCGGCCGACTCGGTTCTAACCAGGTCCCAGCACCGAAAAGGACCTAATAAAAATAATTTTATGAAAAAAAAACAACCGAAAATCTACATTAATTTTGTTCATTTTGACAGATAGTTTACCGATCTAAACATTACCGATTCTTCAACTACAGAATTCGGTAAAAAATCTAAATGTGTATAAAAATAAAAATTGCTTCAGAACTTAATTAGAAAACAAAATTCCATAGCAATCCAAACTCGATTGTTCGAAGGCCTTCAAAAAATACACTTTATATAATCGAATAACGATTTTTTTTTTGCTGTCCTACACACTAAGATTTTAATACCGATTTCGGTAAACTTTACCGAATTTTAATTGCTGAACAGTTCGGTAAACTGAAAAATTCCGAATTTGGTAAAATTTTACTGAAAATCGGTAATAAAGTTCATTATTTTTCATCATACTACCGATTTTCGGTAAAAATAATTCATTTTGACGGATGGGAGATGGTTTACCGATCTAAACTATACCGATTTTTCAACTGAGAATTCGGTAAAAAAATCTAAGTGTGTAGTTTTGATAATCGTGCCTAAGTACACAGTAAATAAAAATCATGGTAATATACATCTGGAAAAAAAATTACTTCTGAAAATGCGTAATTTTACTAAATTTCTGGTGCAATGTCACTTTTTCTGTCTGAATTGAGGTAAAATTACGTTATGAAAGAGGTAATATTCAATCTTCTAAAATTACCCCTTCCAAATTTACACATTTTTTTAACTGTGTAGAAAGCCTAAATTTGTGCCAAGAGGCCACAACGGCAACGTAGTACGAACCATCGTCGGCAAAGGCAGCGTGCAGACGACAAAGGCTCGTTAGTTAGGCAGCCAGTGAGCTATATCGTCAGAACCCGAACACGAGACAGACGAGAATGACGCAAGTGCAGAAGGCTGAATTGGAGGGAAAAAACCCTAAACAAGATGCAATAGTTTTATCCCCGGCTGGAGAGTGGTGAGAGTGGCATTTATTGGATTCACCCCTAGAGAAGACTGGAGAACAACGGCGGGGTGACACGTTTTGAACGTCGGCTAAATTGTAGACACTTTGTCGCAGATACTTTCTATTATTTTTTGCTTTTAAGCTTTTTGAAGAATTGCAATATCCATTCATTCGCGAGCAATCACCTTGCGAGTCAGAATGTGCACGCGGACAAGCGCTTCATGATTGCTCAAAATTGTGTGATGGAATGTGGGATCGTATTTGCTGGAAATTTTTTGTTCTCCTGTGAGATTGATATGTAGTTTACTAACAGATGTCTTGCAATCAATATTTTATTTGCTATTTGAAATGAATAGGCGGAAACAGCTCCATTTCAATTCCACCCCCATTAACACGGAAGGTTCCTAATCCTTCATTTTACGACATCACTTAGAATATCGCTCCACCAGCTGACGAAACGCACGGTTCTTTATTTATACTAACTCTTCGATTAATTCGACGTTCCGCAGAGCACCGCAACTCCTTTGTCAGATCAAGCCAGCTCACGCACACTCCATGACATTAAATTATACTTTATCGATTGGTCGACCCCTCGGAAACGATTTCAATTTGCCCCCACAAGTCTCTGGCGTGTGACCGCGGCTTTTATGGTCATTTCTTACAACAGTAAACGGTCTGCAACTGTCGTAAAAAGTAAATTGGAAACGAAAGTAGTGAGATGAAACGCCTTCAAAGTTAGAACACAGTCAACTCAAGTGACTAAGCGTTAAGAACGCCAAGGGGTTCGATTGGTTAACCAACGACCAACAGTCAAACAGTTGTTGAACAGGCAAACGGAAAAAAGGTAGAAAGCAAGCAAATTTTACGATCGTGGTAAGGAATACGGTCGTTCACTTCTATCTTTTATGACCATAGAATGGAGGCCTGTTTCCACATTTCTATATCTGTGCAGTTACTATCGTAATTTTAAAAAAAAATCATACCTATTAAAATATCTTTAAAAAATATAATTTATCAAAACAAAAAAAAAACATTGTCTTCACTACATATAAGAATTATAATTATTCTCATTTTAAGACATTAAAAATCGTTTTCAAAACAAAAAAAAAAACAAAACACATATCGGAAAACAAAAAATGTTCTTCTTTTTAAATTTTCTGGACACTTGCAAAAACTTTTTTAAATCAGATCGTTTGAACTACTTAATTTAACATCATAATTTCGATTCGATATGCATACGTGAAGGTGGGTTTAGGAGGTTTAATTAAGATGTTAATTTTTTGACTGATTTTACAGCTTTCTGCTGTGAGGAAAGCAAAAACATATTTAGGAAATTGCGATTTCAACCAACTTTGAATTTAAATAACTCTGATCAAAATTATGAAAAATCGTATAGAATGACAGTTACACGTTCATAAATAGCAGTTCAAATTATGGGTTAACTCTATCAATAACAAAATGTTCTCATTTTCAAGTCCATTTTCCCGTGTTCAAACTTGCGCAAATTGCCGGCTTTTTGTTTGTTTGTTTATCCGGAGCTCGTGCGTTTATTGTTTGTTTATTTATTAGTGGTTGAGTGTATGTGTGAACATTCTCCGTCCGAGTGTTCTTCACCAGTTTGGATGAAGCGCAACATCTCAAGCTCTAGCATCTTCAAGTCCCAGAACGAGCGGCTTTGTTCTTTGATTGTTTCCGCGTTTTACTTCTTTCTTTTTTGTTTTGTTTGAGTGTGTTTAATGTTTTGTTTTGCTCTGACCCAATTTGCAACAGTTTATGATACTTTTTTGTTGTAGCATCAATTTTTATAGTTTGTGTAGCGACAAAGTGAAATATAGGCGGCTTTTTTGAATTAATACAATCGAGTTGTCACAGACAACTTGTCACTTTTCAACATGGCGTATTGAATCAATTTTGATAATGTCAAAAAAGTGTAAAACTTGGTTTTAAATAATTGAGGTTTAACTTTACGTCTAATTGGAACCACATCCGCTCTTTTCACCGTGCCCATGGTCATCGTTCCGCGGTCGTCACGGTCTACGGACGACGCGCCATCCCGTAACCATCCGCGGAGACATTCTTCCCTGCGAAGAAGATGCACTTTTATTTATGCCGGCAAATTTTCCAATTTCCGGGTGCGGCACGACCGTCACAGACCGTATGTGTGTTTGTGCGTCTGACCCGGCCACGGCGGCGGCGGCGGTCATCAACGTGTTGCACGTTTCGTGCGTTTGTGTGTGAGTGTTCCGCTGCTCTGGTTTGTGCGCTTCCTGCTTCCTGTCTTCTGTCGGCGGCGGCATTTCGCACAAATACAACGACGAACAGTGCAATTTCATTCTGACTCCGTCTGACTGCGTGAGAATGCACCACCCACGAGAGGGAGAGCGCATCCAGAATACTGCGTCACACACAGTCAAACGCGGCGTAGTAAGCGGTGCAACAAAAGTGTACTGCTCTTTGTTTGGAGCCGGCTTGTTGCCCACAAACGAGCGCACACATACACGAAGGAAAGGAAATTGGGATGCACTCAGTAGGCGAGATTTTGCAAAACATTCTTGGGACCATCCATAAACCACGTGGACACTTTTTTGGGAATCTGTTACCCCCCCCCCCTCGTGGACAATTGTCCATACAAAAAAAACATTTTTGTATGGATCGTGGACAATCGGCATACCCCCCCCCCCCCCTAAAGTGTCCACGTGGTTTATGGATGGTCCCCTTCGGTTTTCGATGTTTTCGTTGAGTGCGAGGAGAAAGAGTGAAAGAAAAGAGAAATGTAGAGAGCGAAAATGGAGCTCAACTAGCCAAAGTCGCGTTGTATTTGTTATGGATAATGATGACGATGATTGTGCAGAAAAGTGCATGCTACAACGAATTACGCTGTGACGTGATTTGTTGCATAGTCACTTTGATTATAATTTTTTAACAATGTTTGAATTCCTTTTTTATTTCATCGTAGATTTTTTAACATGTATGATTGGAAAACAATTTTCTACAAACAATTATAATCTTAAATTTCGAAATAATGTTTATTGAAAAGAGCAGAAAATTTCACACAAGTTTTTTCTAACATTGAATTTTAAAGTTTTTTTTTTATCAAAAAAGATCCTATAAACATATGAAAGACGATAGTTTAGCAGAATATGTGTTGTACCCACACGGAGAAAAAAGAGTTCCCAAATCCGTGAACAAGCGTTCATGAAAATGGGAACCACGAACAAAGTGTTCAAATTTCACGGTACGTTTTTCAAAATCGTACCATGGGATTTGAACACTTTGTTCGAGGTTCCCATTTCCATGAACGCTTGTTCACGGTTTTGGGAACTCTTTTTGCTCCATCCATATTCGCATTAATGTCCCTTATGCAAAAACAGCAAACTGAGATAACCTCAAGGCGAATTTGTCCAACAGAAAAAAAACTAATTTAAAAAAAAAATGCAGATCTTTGCAACAAAATTTTGCAGCACGCTAAACTCCAGCACATATTCAAAAAATATATACATTGTTGAAAAATAAGTGTACTGAAAATTAAACTTTACCTGTCGGCCTTCTTCCAAATCGGGTCAACAAATAGAGTGGCAAAACAAATATTTATTTTCCATTAAACTTAAAAATTTAATGAAAATAGAAGTCTGTTCAAGTGAGACCAGTATAAAACGCATTTACTGCGTTGATCAAGCGTTGATTATCTGTGTTTTTTTTTTGTAAAATTCTGATGAACCTCATAAAAGATGAACCTAATAGAAGACACAAAATCGATCAGAAAATATATTCTCAACATGCAGATTTTCCCATAATGACAAAAACTATTTATACCATATTTTTGATTTTTTTAAAACTTTGGAAAGAAGAACTCTTAAAATTTACGAAAATGTAAGGTTAGAAAGTTTGAGTTGTGTGACTTTGCCATTGTTATTGGAAATGTTATTTTCAGGGGTCAACTTTGAATGTGTTTCCACTAACATTTCCTATTTTTTTTTATTAAAATAAGTATCATCATCTGAGGTGAATCGGGACACATGAGTAATTTTGGTTTGAACAAAAACAGATAAATAAAAAACACATTAAACTTAAAAAGTAAAATAATTCGCTGCTCAAAATGACCTTCTGAAACACGAAAAAAAAATAGCCCATTAGAGGGTAACATGCACATTTTGTATTATCAGTGTGCAAAATTGTATAAAGCCTTGTGTGGAAAATCAATGAATCAAAATAGCTTCTTTTTCCTTAGGGACAAAATTTCATCCAAATAAAAAATACAATGAAAAGTCGATTTGCGAAAACGGAGAGAATCACTCTTGTGTTCCAATTGTGACAGAATTATTTACTTGATAAATAGTTATGTTGAAACTGTTTTCTACTTTTATTTTCTTACACGATTGATTCTTATTTTCTAATTGATTTCAAAGTTTGGCGATATCTTTAAACAGTTTTTCTGAAAACTTGTATTAAATAAATCAATTCATTGGCAGCATTTTTGTAATTCCATTTATTTTTTTGTGTTATTCACTTTCAAGTAGTTCTATAATTTCTTTGTTTATTTTTTAAAGGAAAAAAAAACACTTACCTTTTTTGCATTGATCCATATTGTGATCTTTAAAATGAATTTCTTTGTTTCTTCTAAGTAAACACTGCTGCTACATGCATTGTACGAGACAAATTCTCAATTTGAACGGTTCATTCAAAAGGCAAAACTGATTGATACATTTCAACTTGGAAATGTTTCAATTATACCAGCTGAAATATTTCAAGGAACAACAAGTTCCATTGACAGGGATGCCAATTTAGCGAAACCTTTTTACAAATGTTTGTACGTGTAATTTTTTTTATTTTTCGAATTTTCTATGATTTCTTCAATTTTGACAGTTTCTGACTTTCAAACAAAAAAAAGAACTGATACAAATAAATAAAATAAGAGGCGTATAAACAATGGCATTTCACAAGCATCGCATGTAAAATCAAGCTGATGAAACGTTTCAAAAGGTGCACTTAAAAATTATCACTTTGACAATACGCCTTAGCTATACAGATTTTTTAAATATGTCCGACATCACTGCTTTTAGGTGTTAACGCGCCTGAACAATAACAAACGAACGATTGACAGAATATAGAACCGGTGACAGCATGGCATTGTGTACAAACATTTCTCGAGTAAACAGAACTCATTCAATGTTTTGGAAATGCTGCTCTTTGTAAATGTCATCAATGAAAGATTCTTTTTCAGATTTTTCAAGGAATATTGGCGTTTGGATGGACTTGAAGTAATATAAATAACAAGTTTGGTCACTAACCTGAAAACGGTCAAAAAACCACTTCTTGAACTCTACCGTATCAGCAAATTCTGCAGTCAAAATCTCCACCAAAACTTCTTCAGCCATTGCTAAATGTTAATTTAATAACTTTTGTATCACACGATATATTCACTTTTCTGATTTAGAAATATTTTACCACAAAACTTAACACTTTTGATAAGCACTCTCTTTCTTAAATATTTGACTTTAAAACACTTAACTTTCAACATTCACCGTGTCGTGGACACAACAGTTATAAAATCCGTAACTTTGTAAACGCGAAACACCGAAAAAGTTCAAACGACAGAATCAAAACAACATTCGCGAATTGCCTCGACCGGACAGGCACTGCCAGCGCAAAATGTTCGCGAATTGAAGAATTCGACGACGTTTTTTCCGCTAGGTTCGCTGTTGTTCCAGCGGTGTTCGGAATGACAGCTCCCATACAGTTTGAGCAGTTTTTTGGGAAAAATCGCGTTTATAATGAAAAATTAAGCATTTTCAGAAAAGTGGGGTATTGCAAAGTGTGGCAATTTCGCTAACGATCATAATGCGTGGTGATTTGTAGTGATTAATTGTGACTGGTATTTTATATAAACGATTTTTCTAAAAAGATGATCGATATTTTGGATAACTTGAGTTAAATGTGGCAAAAGTTAAAAGTAATGATGAAATGTTATGTAAAAGTGTTTAAACTTTACTTTTCTTCCCCTTTGACCAAAATATTGACCTTAAAAATGCATTTTGGTGATTTTTTGGAATTTTTTGGAAAAATTCGAATAACTGGCAATTTTTTGAGAAAATTATTGTTATTATGCTGTAATATGACTCTAATAGTTTGTTCTATCAATAATACACACATAAGGAGCATTATCAATCAAATAAATCATATTTAAATCAATTTTTTCAAAAGATCTTTTTGGTAAATTTGAGGAAAAAACATGAAAAATTAACTCAGCCCCTATGATTTTTACATCATTCGATTCGTTTATGCGATTGCCACACTTTACAATAACTTTCATCGACGTTAAAAAATATTTGAAGGAAATAAAAATCAAAAACAGCAAAAAAAAATAATATTTCCAAGCACGCTGTCATTCCGAACATCGTTGCGTAGTGCTTCTACTCGCCACCAGGATGCGTGCACGTTTCTGTCGAATCTCTCAATTCGGCACAAAAAACATTAACCACCACTCTTGACAGCTGATTGCGTACGTACGTGTACGTTCACGTGTTTGCGTGTTTTTTGCGCAAGAGTGGTGGTGTCAAAATTTGCGCGCCACTTTTCCGTGAGTGACCGCGGTGTGAGAGAGGGATGGCAGAAGGGTGGGCTGAGTGGGGGGATGAGTGACCGGTTGAGGAGCACGTGGTGGGAGGAGAAGTTTGAAAGAAAATTTTACAAAACTGTAATACAGCTGATTTTCTTTTTACTTGCAAATATTGCAAACACGTTCTACTTGTATTGAAAAATTGGATATAATTTCTACATTCAGAATAATAAACAATGAAAAAAAAAAACTAAATTATGGAAAAATTAAATAAAAAAACTACTGAAACAGTTTTGTTTTGAAGGTTGCAAAATATTATGGTGTGATATTTCCTCTATTCTCTATCTACCGGGACTCATGCTGTAGGGGTAAGCGTGGTTACCTCTCACCCAGTCGGCCTGGGTTCAATTCCAGAAGGTCTCGGTGGCATATTTCGAGACAAGTTTTGTCTGATCACGCCTTCCGTCGGACGGGGAAGTAAATGTTGGCCCCGGTCTATTAAAAAAAGGTAAGGTCGATAGCTAAGTCCAGCTGTAGGAGTCCCTGGGTCCTGTCTCGGTGGAGTCGCTTGTAGGCAGTTGGACTCACAATCCAAAGGTCGTCAGTTCGAATCCCGGGGTGGATGGGAAGCTGCGGTGTCAAAAGAGGTTTGCAATTGCCTCAACAATCAAGCCTTCGGACACCTAGTTTCGAATAGGAATCTCGCAATCGAGAACGCCAAAGCAATGCTGTAGAGCGAATAATTTGATTTTGATTTCCTCTATTTTAATGTAATTTTACATCAATTTACGTGCAATGTGTGAACATGCAAAAACATGTAAAACTACACATTTTTATTCGGATATAAACAAGTCAACCTTTCCCGCTGAAATATTAACATGATTGTGTTGACTGTATTGCTTTTATGTTTGTTTTAAGCAATTTCGGATAAATAAAACAATTTTCCTATACAAAAAGAAATGCATTTCTTAACCTATTATGACAAGTCCGTGTTCTTTGTATTGCTTCGGTAGATAAAGTTAATATCCACGTGGTTGTGCTTAAGTTTACACAGTATGATGACCACCAGTGGTCGCAAAAATGACAAGAAATAGTGCAGAAATGAGAATATCAACCCGGATCGTTTGTCAAACCGCGGGTACTTATGCCTGAGAATCGGTTTCGAGAGCACCTCGAACAGCAACGATCCGTACAGCTTTTGCAGTGAGAATATGGCATACGTTAGCGAGAGGAAAATGGCCACTTTCAGAATAAACGCCACATTTTCATCCACTTCGCTTGGCTGGGCAAACCTCCTTCCCTGGTAGAACTTGAAGATGGTCATCCCGGTGGTCACAGCCAGCGTCACGGTCGGAACGACGATCCGGATTGAGATCACAAGCCACTGGATGATGTAATGGTTGGTCCGATCGCTGATCAGCACCGTACAAAGCTTGACGTCTTCGTCGGTGGAGATCACGTCCGAAAACAGGAACAACGGCAACGACTCGGACAGCGCGACGAACCAGATCATCAGCACCGGCCACATCACCGAGATGTTGGTCTTCCGGTGGCGATAGTCGATCGTGAGGGATCGTTTCTGGATGATGTGCTCGGTGGCCACCTCGTAGTTGTTCTCCTCGGCGCTGATCATGTAGTCCGAGTTGGTGTCACTCAGGTCGGTCAGGGCTTCGTTCGAGGTTGAGATCTGCTGGGCCAGGTTGTACGTTGAGATCGAGTGGAAGTTGAGACCGATGATGAAGTAAACGATGCCGATGCTGGTCAGCGATTCGAACCCAATGTAAAAGGTGCAGTAGTCCGGCTCGAACATCCACTGCTGGTGGGCGATGTAAAACAGCTCCCAGATGCTGACCAGAAGGGTGAAGATGTCCAGCGCGGCAAGCTGGAGGACGAAGTATAAGGCACCTGCGGGAGGGAGGATTTACTGTTTATCATAAAATAGTAATTTTAGGATATTTTTAAACAATCTAAAATTTCATAACAAAATATTCAGTTCAATCAACCTCCTCTACCTCCAAAAACAATAACGGTTACATCCGTTCAAACGCTCTTGAACAATCTTGAACGATTACGTCTCAGTAATCAACCCTCATGTCACCGCTCGTTTGCAATTATTTCCTCTTCCACACGGTCCGTAACAAATCAACAACCCCTGATTAATTATTGAAACGCACTTTCACCCAACCTCATCCCGCGCTCCCCACTCACCACTGTATTTGGCCTGCAAAATCCCTTTGATCAGCACCAAATTGAGCAAAATTCCACCGCCAACAACGAACCCGATGTACGCGTACAGGGCCAGCCCTTCCGGTGTCAACGGGCCACCAGCTCCTCCTCCCAGCAGGAACAGCTGATCGTCCAGATCATCGCCAAAATCCTCGGCCTGGCCTGCGGTGTCGGTTCCAAACACCTCGTACAGCTCGAACACATCAACGGCGGTTGGTGGAGTTGGTGGTGTAGTCCCCACGACGATGGCATAATCCTCTCCAGTGGCCATCTCTTACGAAATTTGGCCACTCCAAACCGCGAGAGTGATTTTAAACAAGAGTTGGTGTTTTGGCGCAGGCTCGGGCATAAAAAAGTGGCGGTCCCCCTTGTTTTGACCGAGAGAATTCTCTGGAATTGAAAGGTTTGATTAGTTTTGCATGTAGTTTATATCAGATTTGAACATTGAGAGTTTTACTTCCTTTTCGGTTATTGTATAGTTTTCATTTTCATACTTAAAAAAAGATTTGAAATATTTCAGTATTTATTTTATCACTATTTTTTAATTGGCCCCATATAGGTTTAGCAGCTGTCCATACAAATATGGTAAATATTAAAAAATCTTTATCTTTTGAAAGAATTTTGTTATCAGTTTGGAGTCTTCGACAAAGTTGTAGGTATTAAGAGCGAGTTTTTCACCAACGAGTAACAGGTCGTATCGATGTGCACCGATTTGGATGAAACTTTCAGCGTTTGTTTGTCTATACATGAGATGAACTCATGCCAAATATGAGCCCTCTATGACTAGGGGAAGTGTGGTAAAACGGGCTTTGAAGTTTGAGGTCCAAAAAACCTAAAAAATCTTAAAATTTCTTGCATTTCCGTAAAACTTCATCAATTCCAACTCTCTTAGTTGCATTCGAAAGTTCTTTTGAAGCACTTCAAAATGTGCCATAGACATCCAGGATTGGTTTAACTTTTTCTCATAGCTTTTGCAAATTACTGTTAAAAATGGATTTTTTTAAAACCTTAATATCTTTTACCAAAAGAATCCAACACCTATACTCCCATAGGTCAAAAGTTAGGTAATTTCATGGACTGTAAGCCTACAGTATTAATTTTTTGACCAATCGCAGTTTTTCTCATAGTTTTGAAATGTTTCTAAAACAAACATATTTCAACGTTAGTTTTTGCCCTGTAGGCTTGCATAACGGCACTTATTGGTCTCAATTTTAACAGTTTTTTTTAAGTTTTTTTTATGTTTTTGAGCCTCAAACTTCAAAGCCTATTTTACCCCACTTCCTCTTGTCGTAGAGGGCTCATATTTGGTATGAGTTCATCTCATGTATAGACAAACAGACACTGAAAGTTTCAACCAAATCGGAGCACCTCGATACGACCTCTAGAACAAACCGATCAATATTTACAAAAACTGCCTCTTAATCAAGACTTTTCAGAAAAAAATAGGTACACTGAAAAAAAAACTTTTTTCACAAAAAATATATATTTTTAAGAGGACAAAACTTCAGTTTTCAATGTAAGGTTATATTACATTACATTTTTTTTTTGATTATGTGCACTCTTTTCAAGATATAGCAACCTAAAGTTTAATTTTAACTGGAAAATTTCAGTTTTTCGATGTTGAAAATAGTGTCCATGATTCTCCATTCCTTAAAATGTATTTTGTAAGTATAAATCTCGGGTGAGTTTTCAAAAAGCCGTAAGAGCCACCGTGAACTCCGACACTAATTTTAATTTTTCTTCAAATTGCAACAATATATCATTTGTTTTTAGTTTAGGGCACTTGAAGGACGTGTAGATGAACAATCTCAAGCATTTTTGAATTGGGGTTTTCGTAAGTAGATCGAATACCGATGCAAAAAGGGCTTTGTTTACCAATGGCTCTTACGGCTTTTTGAAAACTCACGCGAGAAATGTAAGTTGAGAAAATTTCTAATAAAATTGCGACATTGAAGCTTGGACTTCTGGTTGCTGAATTACAGTGTTTAAAAGAAAAAGAAACAAAAAATGTTGAGCTATTCTAAGTATCATCCAAACTGAAAAACTTATGCTTCAATTTTCAATGTTAAAAAATTAAACATTAGGGAAAAATTTCTGACTCCGTTGGAAAAAAATATTTTAAAAAATTTGGAATTAAGTCTAAACAATGCAATATCAGTCAAATATTCAACAATAGTGATTAAAAACTGGTTTACGATAAAAAAACGGACGACGGGTAGGATGTTCGGTGTTACTGCTGCTACCCGCTGCCGACTGAGCCATCTTCGTATTTTATAAACGAGCGGCTAAAGCATCAACTTGTTCAGGGCGAGGCTCAGGCAGTGGGCCAGCGAAGTATGAGAGCGATAGAAAGAGAATCAAATATAACTATTTTTAGTTCGGGTAGTTTTGAAGTCAATGTTTGGCATAAATACATTGGATATATGATTTACATTAAATAGGAATTTACAGGAAGCCGGACGCTTGTAGAAATTCATCAGATTTGAGTTTCCATGCTCAACGTTTCCATTAGATCCATGATTTACATTAGATTTAGATTTACATTGGAGTAATTTCCATGACTTTTTACTCTTTACATCATATTTCAACAATACATTGAGTGAGTTTACATAAGAAACAGTAATTACGTGCTGTGTAAATTTACATATTTTTTTCTGTGTAGCTTCCATCCACCCCGGGATTCGAACTGACGGTCTTGGGATTGTTAGTCCAACTGCCTATCAGTGACTCCACCGAGACAGGATCCAAGGGGGCGACTCCTACACCTAAACTGAGCTACACAGAAAAAAAAGTTGAATTTTGGAATGTTGAAAATTTGGTAGGTTGAATATTACCTCTTTTTTGAGTAATATTACATAAAAATATTTTAAAAATGTAAACCTGATGAATATTCATCAAAAACCTCAAGGTTGGACCGGGGCCAACATTTACTTTCCCGTCCGACGGAAGGCGTGATCAGACAAATCTCGTCTCGAAAAATGCCACCGGGACCTTCTGGAATCGAACCCAGGCCGGCTGGGTGAGAGGCAATCACGCTTACCCCTACGCTAC
This sequence comes from Culex pipiens pallens, assembly GCF_016801865.2. Lineage (NCBI taxonomy): Eukaryota > Metazoa > Arthropoda > Insecta > Diptera > Culicidae > Culex > Culex pipiens. The sequence goes on from NC_068938.1 coordinate 80,581,321, forward strand.
CTCGGCTAGGTCTTAAATGTGTTATTCTCAATTTATACAACATAACGATAAGACAAACTATATGAAAAAATAATCAAAATTAATATGAATACAGCACAATTTTGAAAGCTGCAACAATATTATCAACACAAATTACCTCAAAAACTTAATCAAATTCTATTTATTCGACGTCATTCCTTCCGATCGCTGATGACAAGGAATGACTTTTATAATACATTCCTTACACTCAAAATTCAACTCACTATTATCTTTTAAAATATTTCTAACGTTTTAGTTTCGTTATCTAAAACATAATTTAAAGATAAAAAAAATAATTTTATAAAGCACCTTTGAAAAAAATTAACATAAATATTCAAATCACGTTTCCAGAGAAAAAACTCACCAGTCTGGCACAGAATTCGCAGTCAAAACAATGCTTTTGAAACGCCGATACTTTTCGACAGTTTGTTTAGTTTGTTTTGTTTTGCAACTTTTTCTAGGAGTTGCCCAACCCCCTTCTGGCCTTTAAGAGGGAAGGCACTACAGCTCACTCTTGATTTCCTCTTTCAACACACTTGGCAAGTCTTCGAACAAATAGTTGTGTCACGCGTAATAGTGCGTGTGCGTTTCTTCCCAACTTAAAAACTAAATCACTACACAAAAGTCACTAACGAAGGTGACGATAGTCGGCAATAGCCATGTGCTGCTGCTGCTCCATCTGGACACCGGAGGGAGCGTCGCGACGCTGCTCATCCTCCGTAATGATGTGTGACAGACGTTGACGATGGACGAAACGCAGACGACTTCCTAAAACGGAAAATAAATCAAGTAACTAGCAGAGGCACGCGCGTCGAACCAAACTCTGCTGCTGCTGCTGCAAACGCGTCCGATCACATCGCGACTAAAACTGAAATTAAAATCCAACCGACTGAGGAGATTATAAGCTAACAAAGCCTCCGTCTACGTCGTCGAGTGCGGCGGAAGAAAGAGATGGGTGACCCGAGTAAAACTTAAATGTGAAGAAGTTTAAACTTTTTGTTGTGCACGGGCAACAAAAAACGTTCAATGGGTCATTGTTATGCAAAATTTGCTGAACTTTCCGAAAAAAATATATTCAAATACTAACGATTGAGTTTCGGGGTAAAATCTTCACAAAACTGTCCAAAAAATCTTTTCCTGTAATTTATGATAACTCGTCAATACAAACCGCATACATTAAAATTTTAGTTTTTGTTTGCTCTACAAATTTGTAGAAAATCTGTACCGTAATCTGGGGCGAATCGGGACTACAGTCTGAATAGGGAAAGTAGTTTTTAAAGCACTTTTAAATTTGGAAATAGATGTACACATTTTGTTGGTCTGAGTCTGAGTCTGAGTCTATTGTGCTCCAACATGGTTAAAACTGCTGTCCCAATTCGCCCCATGTGTCCCGATTGACCCCAGTTTACGGTACACTCTAAAAAGTAACCCTGCAAAGTAAAAAAACCTAAAAAAATGACATGCCTTTCGATTTTTGACAGCTGAGTAACGGGAAATGGCGTCCAGTTTTATAGAAAATGACGCCAAATCTCTTCACGGTTTCGAACTACAAATCACAAATAAAAAAATTGTCTTAGTAAAAACCAAGAATCATAAAAGGGATCGTAACACCTCTCCATCACGCGATATCAAAAAATGGACCTCTGATTTGTGATCAGGAACCAAATTAACCCTTAGGACAAAGTTCCACGAAAGTTTGAGGAGAATCACCCATTTTATAAATTTATTGTTTGCATGTAGCAATTCATTGTTCAATAAAAAAAATGGTGTTAGGATCACTTAGGTAATCATTGTTTTAAATAAATTTGAAAAAAAAAATCGGTTCGTGCAGGTTTTCCATTTAATTTTAATCGATAAATCTGAATTTGCTCTTACACGAAAAAAAAATTCCCAAAATCGTGAACAAAAAAAAATTGGGAACCACGAACAAAGAATTCAAATGCCATGGTACGATTTTCAAAAACGGAGAGTGTAGAGTTTCATTGTTGACAAAGGTTTAAACGAGATACTAAAGAATTTTGAAACATCAAGCAATGTGGAAATTATTTTTTCCTTATTCCACGAAGCTTTACGGTAAACTGGGTAAAATTTGTTTATTTCAACAAACATTTCAACGGCGTGGAAATTATTTTGAATTTTTTTGTACAAATAATTTGCAGGGTTTTTTTTTCAAAAAAATGATTTAAATAGGTTACATTTTTGTATAAAATTTAAAATGTTTGTGACTTTGTTTTTTAAAATCCTGAAATGAAAACACTGAACTTTTATTTCTAATGTTAATTACATTTTCAACAGCAAAATAGGGGAAATATACCATTCCTCAGCCATTTCTATTATCGACTCATCAGCACATAAATGATCATAAATTACAGCTTTTATAATGTGTTTTTGACTGTTCCGAAGTAACAAATTGCTCAAATAAAAGTAAGCAAGCAACTCTTCATTATTGATGTATATAAAAATGTTGATTTAATAGCGGAAAACTGCAAAAGTGACGAGATTGGTTTAACAGCTTAGAGTGATTAAAATGGGTTTATTTCCCCTATGTTATATAACTTTATCTTTATTTCATACTTATGAAAATTATCTATATTGGAGCTTGCATCAGTAATTTTAAGTCTATTTTCGGTTGTAAAACATGTCATGTATCCATGCATCATGTGAATGTTTGTTCAAGAAATATGATATTTGTAGATAAAAATCCAATAATACCATTTAATTACTGTAAAACGGGGTGACTTTGATAGGTTCACGATTTTTTCGCAAAATGAAGAGTACAATTAAAATACGTACGGAATGGTTAAGAATCATACTGACCGTGGTAGAGAAGTGGTCAAAGTACCTCAAAATAGTAGTTTATGCAACAAGTTGTAAAAAGAGGATTTTTTCAGCACGAGTCGTACATTTATCCAACGAGGTTCACCGAGTTGGATAAATACGAAGAGTGCTGAAAAAATCAAGTTTGCAACGAGTTCCATACAACATTTTTTGCAATTCCAAAAAACACACACTGAGTGAAGTTTTAAGTCAAATTTTCATGTATTTTGTCGATAAATCATTTGAATCAAAAAAATGTTGAAAAGTGTTACTTTTCGAAACAAGTGCTGAAAAGTTCAACTTTTCAGCACCCAATTGAGTGCTGAAAAGTAGAACTTTTCAGCATTTATTTTGAAAAGTGTTGCTATTCGATTCTTTTATTTTTGGTACAGAAAAGTAGGCTATTTCGTCGTTCAAGAATGACAGGAAAAGTAAGTACTTTCACGACGGAATTGCAAAAAGATTTTTTCATAAAATTTTGAAAGGTATAAAAAGTTAGTTAACTATAGTTAAGAAAATGTTGATGAAAGTCATTATTTTAAACTTCTCAAAGTGTTATGATTTTCTCAATGAACATGATTTTGAATCGGTAAACGGAATGCATTTTCGGATTCATTGGACAATTTTCCACTAGAAGAAGGTTAAATTTGTATATAAATAATAAATAAATGTGTTTTTGAAACACAATTAAAAAAAATCTCCAAATTTCATGCAAAATGTGAAAACTTGTGATTCGTGCTTCGAATTCTGTATAAAATGCAATATAAATCAATTATTTTATAAACAAAACAAGTTTTAAAAAGTTTAGGCAAAATTCCGACTTTTTAACAATTTTACCTTAAATTTAAATGTACTTTGTTAAAAATCTCATAAACTTAGTTAACTAAACATAAACATTGATTTTTTTTTCTTTAAAACTATATCAGCTTCTTTAGTGATGGTACATTTAACGTACAAATAAAGTTTGTAACATGTTAAATATGATTTTATCAAGAAAAACTATGACTATTAAAGTCACCCCGGAATTTAAACTAAGAATATTTTTTTTTTCTAAACGATATTTTTTTCAAAATAGTGCATGGACTTTGTGTGGCCTACCCCACTACATATTTGAAAAATCATAATCTTGAGAAAAACCTTACCTGTTGGAAAATATTGCAAAAACAAATTGAAATCCTATCAAAGTCACCCCGTTTTACGGTAAATTTCGATATTATTTGCAAAATCAGAGCCCGCATGTAAAATTCATATTTTAATACGGTTTTTAATGATTTTATTTCTGAGAAAAGCCCATATGTTCAAATAGCCAATCAAAACATAATTTTCAAAATGTTTAGCAATTTTTAATCTCCTACTATGTTTTTTCTTTTCTTAATTCGCACATTTTTACAAGTAATTGATGCATGAAACAGCATTTGGTAAGTTTCCTCCGCGATCTAAAAGTTTCCAATACATATTAAAAGAATTTTTAGAATGGAACAGAAATTTCTCGATGAAACATTTCGCTTTTTGAAACATTGGAAAGCTGAGTAAATTTCCTGCAAGGCACTTTTGTGTGATGTCTATTTTTTCCTTAATATTTATTCTACGCCGTGGTTTAAATTGTTTCGCTTAGTTTCGTCTCAAGTTGTCAAACAATAAATAGGTACATAATGTTGAACTTCTAGAAATTAGCAAATTGTTTGAAAACTTTTTCGGGATTTTTATGAGTCGAATTAACAGAAACCGACTTAATTTAGACTTATTTTTTTAATTACAAGTTAAGTATATACTTTTTGATCAAAATGCATTACTTGCATTTTTTAAAACGTTATTAAGTCAGTTTTTTTTTTCATTTTACAACATAGTAAAAAATACAAATATGTTAATTTATGATTTTGAGAAATATTGGCCTAAGCGACATTGCATCAATTCTACTCGGGTCACTCTCCCCAAAATGCGAATGCCGATGCTCCCCAGTTCCGAAAAGGGAGTGGATCCATGCTTTGCTGCACACACAAGGAAAGAGGCACTTCGCTCTCGGTGTGGCTGCTGTGTTGCTGTTGGATGGCAACGCTCTCGCCAGTCGGTGCGTCGTCGGTGAGTGCAATGTTGGCAAACAAGTTTAGTTGGGGGAATCCGATAGCCAAAATTGGCTAGATGCCATCGTCGTTGACTGGGGGGAGTGGGTGGGAAGGGGTGATTTAGAAGCTATGTCCGAATTTTAATGAAAGGGCATTTGGCGTTTTGTTACTGTTACAAACGAGATTGGCATTATATGTTTTGTGAATTTTTAGATTTTTATTTTTTTAGTACTTTTAATAACATTAAATAATTTATTTCATTCAAACAACAAAATTCGATCAATGCCAGAACTGCGTCTAAAAACTTATGCCACCCTACTTCATAATTCCCAAGAAAGAAAACACCAAAACATCAGTTTCGAGTGATTGGTTCTTTTCTCAGTATCTCTCAACACATATTTTCGCCTTCCGCGACTCCGCGATCTGTCTTCTTTTTCGTCTCATTTAGTTTTAATTCCGTCCAATCTACCGCTCGTCGTTGACTTGCAACTCAAACACACGGCCGCTGCAGCATGGGAAGAGATGCACCAAGCCAAACTCCGAGCGACAAAACGGATGCTACTCTTATTACACACACTCATATTGGTTTTGCTTTCCTTTCGGGCCTTCTTTGCCTGCTCATCATCATCCGCGAGGAACAAGGAACATTCCGCGACCAGTTTTAGGTGCGATGTTGTATGTTTGGATGGGATGTGGTTTAATTCTTAAAACGAAATGATTTTAAATTTGTTATATTTTTTAAAATATGATTTAAAGTATGTTTTCCCACAAATGTGGCATTTTTGTTTAGATACCAATCTATTGGTAAAGAGGAATTGTCTTTTTTTTTTTATTTATGGTATTTTATTCCACTCATAAAATTTAAATATTGTTTCAAAGTAAGAAATTGTCACGTTTAAATAAGTAAAAGATTTGGGACTCCTTTTAGCTGATATTTAAATCATAGGTACAATTGATACAATTGTTGGCTTAATCAGTTGGAACAATTAGATTCAGCAGAAATTAACGAATAAATAAACTTAATTTCATATCAGACTAATAATTTACAAATTTTGTTATAAAAAAGTATATAAATTTACAAAAATTATGCCGATGCTAACATTATTCAAAATTGTTGTGGTCAAGGAACAAAAAAACATTTAAAATTAAAATAACCCGCCAAAATTTAACAAATTAATGAAAAAAGTGTTTGAAAATGCATTTTACACTAGTTTAAATGTTTTACAATCATTAGTTTGGAAAAAAATTAAGATTTGACGAAAACAATATTTTTATAGAAAAAAAAATGCATTTTAAATTGATTTCAGCTGTTTGCACATAATTTATTTTTTGAATTTGGAAATTTTTTGAAAGATTTTTTTGCCATCTGATTTTTCCGGCTGATTTTCAATCCCCCCACTCTCTTAAAAAAGTTTAAAAATTATTTGCAACAATCTTTCATTTCTTTCAATACTGCACACAGCATTTCTTTTTTTAGGTTGAAGATTTAGTGAGTTGAATATTGCTTCTTTTTAAAGTAATTTTACCTTCATTCGACTTGTGCCGATAAAAAAACGATGAAATTGTCCCATTTGATTGTAAATTCAAAAATATTCATTTTACCTACAATGTATTCCCAATAGTTTACAGTCGAATTAACAAGTTTAGGTCACATGGACAAAGGTCGAATGCCAAAAGGTCGAAAGGACAAAAAATCAAAAACAAATCAATTATTTTTTTTTACAAAAAGTGTAATAATATAATATTTATTTATCTTAAAAAAAATATGAGCTTAAATGCATAAATATTTAAAAAAAAACAGCCATGAAAAGATAGTTTGAACGGTTTTCAGTTAACTTGACTTCTTTTTCCCCTAATAGGGGAAATATACCCATTTTAATCACACTAAGCCGTTCGACCAATTCTCATCACTTTTGCTGTTTTCCGCTATTAAATCAACATTTTCAGATGTATCAACAATGATTAGTTGCTTGCTCACTTTTATTTGAGCTATTTATTACTTTGGAGCAGTCAAAAACACTTTATTTAAGCTGTAATTCATGATCAAAGTGCTGATAGGCCGATAATAGAAATAGGCTGAGAAAGGGTATAGTTCCCCTATATAGAGTTTTTTTTTCGAAAAAATGCCTTAGAATTTTTGGATACATTTTTTAAAGGGGGAAAAAGGATTAGATTAGATTAAAAAGAGATAGAAAATGTTTATGTTTGAATGAATGAAAAAAGGCACAAAAATATTCCAAACATTTTAGAAGTTCGACTTTTTTTTAACAACTGCAAATGTTTGAAAGAATGGAAAAAACTTACACAAAAATATTACAACTAGCAAGAATTGAAAGAATTGTTCATGTTTGGTAGAATGAAAAACCTCATTTTATTTTTAGGTAAATCAAGAACAAGTTGTTTTTAATGAATGAAAAAAATATTAAAACTCACAAAAATATTACAACTATCAAGAATAGTTTAAAAAAAGAAAAAAATCTTTCAAAATATTTTTAAGGATTCAGTCTTTTTCTTTCTAAAAGATCTCCATTTGTTTGAAAGAATGGGATAACTCAAAATATTATTAAAATGTTAAAGAACTGCTATAACAGTGGTTCTCAACCTTTTTCGTTGCATTCCCCCCTTGGCTTATTTGAAAGACCTTCATTCCCCCCTCCCTCATTTTTTATTATTTTCTGGTAAAATTGAATAATTAACATAATTTTGTATTTAATAATTGATAATAAAAGATTGATGTTTTAAAATCATAAGTAAACGAATCATAAAAAAAATTGAATTCATCATTGCGAAATAAACTGAACTACTTTTGTTCTTTTCAATTTGTTTGATTTCTTAAAAAAAAAGTTTTGTTTAAAAAAAATTAAAGACATAGGGATTCGAAAAAAAGCTACACACAAAAAAAGAAATTAATTCTTATATCTTTGGGAGTAAAAAAAGTCAAAATTATAGAAGAATGATAGAAAGAGCACAACAACAAAAAAAAAATGTTTTTAAGCCTGACAGAATTCAACATTACATTAATTATTGTGAAGATATTATTTTTTAATTTTTATTTTCAATTGAAGAACTGTTTGTCAATAAAAATTAAAACTCAAACATCACAAACAATATTTCCAATGTATTTTAAAATGCAGCTGGAAACGACAGCAAAAACACAAATTAATGAAAATTATCGTGAAGGACAAACTGCAAAAATAATCCAGATTTTTTAATATAAATCTATTTCAAATATTTTTAAGAACTGATCAAAATTTTCTGATTCATATGAAAACATGAAGTATTACTAAGAAAGTATCAGAAAATGATTTAATTTTTGAAAACACGTTAAAGACATTGAATTTATTTTGCATCCTCATTCCCCCCCAAGAATGCCCAAATTCCCCCCCAGGGGGGAATTCCTCACCGGTTAAGAAACACTGTGCTATAATGATGATCGGAAAAACTCTCAGAAAAGTTTACAAAAATGACTGACTATTGTACATTTTTAATAAATATATTGTATGTTAAAAAATCACAAAATTATTACAGAATTTTGTTTGACCTTTTCCACATTCGACCTTTTGTCCATTCGCCCTATTGGCATTCGACCTTTTAGCCATTCAACCTTATGTCTTTCAATCTTTGTCGCACTTCCTACGAAAAATTTAACCGTTTCCAAATAAATTCTAAATAATTTTCAATAGATTTTCCAGGTCTTGTTTAAAAAAATCTGTTTGCTTCATAAGGCACTCCATTTTTTTATGTTATACTTTCATTCTCCTAAACACACTGTTTTCAATATTTTATACAGTTAGGTGGCTTAATCCAGCAAAAATCCCTCAAACTCCTCTAAATCACCACTTCACCAGCTGAGTGAGAGAATGGAGGGGGAGTGACCTTAACGATGTGGCTGCACCCCAGAAGTACGGCCATCTCCGGGTATATTTTTAAGATGATGCACAATAATCCTGGCGTGTTTATGGAAGTGTCTGGAATGATAAACGCGGCCTCCAAATTAGGTGATATTTTAAGGGAATGGAATGGGTCTCAGGCCCGAAATAGATGTGGAATGAAGGTAGGTAGTGTGATGGTTATTTTTATAGCTGAAGAAGTCGACAAAGTTGAAAAATTTCTTCAGCGGTGAAATTAATTTCTCAACCGCCTACGTTAATTTTGCAAATAAAACTGTTGATTGAAGAGACGTCGCGAGACAAGTAAGAAAGATGGCACAAACGCATTTTAATAAAAAGCAATAAAGAACACAAGAACTCGACAGAAGTGAGAATTCTGCAAAGATCTTGTTGAAGTTAATAAGTAAACGGTTCAGTTACGCGCGAAGATGATGATGATGAGTCTGGACGACGACGTGTGCAATACAGATGGTTGGATGGATTACGGTGGAAGACAACAAACCCAAAGACCCGCCAAGTCGCAGCGGCTGAGCCGACATTGTTTTATTATGCTAATTATAGGGAGTTGGGTTTTTATTGTTGCTGATGTTGGAGTCGCGATTCGCGTTAACTAGCCAACAAGAGGGCGCCGCACTTTCCACCAGTTTGTATAGAGGAACAAAGGATGGCCGTTGTTTACTGTGAAGTTTCAAGACTTTGTGTGGAGTCCAACTTGGGGGAATCGATGGATGAATTCTAGAATAAGTAAAGTATGTGTATTAGAGTGTAACAAAAATGACTTTTTGGCGGGCTTTCAGGGGTTTGTTCCGGTGGGCATACTGAGCCCAAATCCCAAATATGAGCTTGATTGGACGTAACAGGAGCTGGCGCTCCGCCCTTCAATTTTAAATGGGATTTAACCCGTAAAAAAGATTTTTTTTAAAAATGTCACTTTTTGAGGCATTTTGGCCACCAATGCGGTTACCAAAAACATCACTGGAGTGTAGGCCAGATCCTTGCGCATCTTTTGGTATATATAACATTGAAGTTTGGAGCTTCCTGGAGTTCGGTACAGACCTTCAAAGTTTGGCATTTTTTTCGAAAAATCGGTCCCAGCAAAATCAAATGGCGTCTCGGGCGTCGCGAGCTGCGACGCATATCTTTTTTGCCGGGGCCGATTTTTCGAAAAAATGCTTTGAAGGTCTGTACCGAGCTCCAGGAAGCTCCAAACTTCAATGTTATATATACCAAAGATGCGCAAGGATCTGGCCTACACGCCAGTGATGTTTTTGGTAAACGCATCAGTGGCCAAAATGCCTCAAAAATTGACATTTTTGAAAAAATCTTTTTTTACAGGTTAAATCCCATTTAAAATTGAAGGGCGGAGCGCCACCTCCTGTTACGTCAAATCAAGCTCATATTTGGGATTTGGGCTCAGTATGCCCACCGGAACAAACCCCTGAATGTCCGCCAAAAAGTCATTTTTGTTACATCCTAATGTGTATACTAATCGATCACGTACCATCAGGACGATCAGTCAACATTCGAAGCGATGATTCAAAACGCTGAACAAGTGAGCTCATGAAACATAAAAAAATATAAAATATGTATGATTCAATTTTCATAATGCGCAAATGATTTTTTAGGCCAAAATTTATGCGAGATATTTAAGGGATGTAAATAAACCATAATTCAAAAGGGTTGACTTAGCTGCGAGTTCTCGTTGAATATTTATTAAACCTAAATTAAAACAGGTGTTTTTGTGAACTCGCAGCTGAAAAAGAAATGGGTATTTTTGAGACTGTGACTTTTTTTTTCTTAGAAGGAACACCCATACAATATCGATCAGAAAAGCCTTTATCATGATTCAGGTTTTTGAATTTTATATGGACTGTTGCTCAATATAGTATAAAGTCAAATCATAAAAAAGAAACACAAAGTTTCATCAAAATCACCAAAAAACAAAAACTAAATTACCAATAAAATTTCAATAATATTTTGGAAGAATTGCTCAGTTATCCAATTATTGAGATGTTTTTTTTTCTAAGTTTAACGTTTATTTAGATCTGTGGACTCATTGGTTTTGTTTTTTGTTTTTTGTTTTTTGTTTTTTGTTTTTTGTTTTTTGTTTTTTGTTTTTTGTTTTTTGTTTTTTGTTTTTTGTTTTTTGTTTTTTGTTTTTTGTTTTTTGTTTTTTGTTTTTTGTTTTTTGTTTTTTGTTTTTTGTTTTTTGTTTTTTGTTTTTTGTTTTTTGTTTTTTGTTTTTTGTTTTTTGTTTTTTGTTTTTTGTTTTTTGTTTTTTGTTTTTTGTTTTTTGTTTTTTGTTTTTTGTTTTTTGTTTTTTGTTTTTTGTTTTTTGTTTTTTGTTTTTTGTTTTTTGTTTTTTGTTTTTTGTTTTTTGTTTTTTGTTTTTGTTTTTTGTTTTTTGTTTTTTGTTTTTTGTTTTTTTGTTTTTTGTTTTTTGTTTTTTGTTTTTTGTTTTTTGTTTTTTGTTTTTTGTTTTTTGTTTTTTGTTTTTTGTTTTTTGTTTTTTGTTTTTTGTTTTTTGTTTTTTGTTTTTTGTTTTTTTGTTTTTTGTTTTTTGTTTTTTGTTTTTTGTTTTTTGTTTTTTGTTTTTTGTTTTTTGTTTTTTGTTTTTTGTTTTTTGTTTTTTGTTTTTTGTTTTTTGTTTTTTGTTTTTTGTTTTTTGTTTTTTGTTTTTTGTTTTTTGTTTTTTGTTTTTTGTTTTTTGTTTTTTGTTTTTTGTTTTTTGTTTTTGTTTTTTGTTTTTTTGTTTTTTGTTTTTTGTTTTTTGTTTT